>NW_028085632.1:566100-935560 GCF_014824575.4 Sturnira hondurensis | reverse complement strand
CTTGTATGTTATTTCCTTTTTCTCCCTTGCTGCCTTTAGGATTTTTTCTTTGTCTTGGAGGTTTGCCATTTTAATGATGATGTGTCTTGCAGTAGGCCTCTTTGGGTTCCACCTGCTTGGGACTCTCTGTGATTCCTGAATCCGTGTGACTTTCTCTCTCCTCAACTTAGGAAAAATTTCTGTCATTACTCTTTCAAGGAGGTTTTCTATCCCTTGTTCTTCTTCCTCTCCTTCTGGTATTCCTATTATTCGGATATTTTTACGTTTCATATTGTCTTGCATTTCTCTTAAATTCTCCTCATTTTTTCGATTCTCTTTTCCATTATTTGGTCTGTCCGGGAGATTCTTTCTATCCTGTCTTCTATCTCACTTATGTGATCTTCCGCCATATCGATTCTATTCTTCATACCTTCTACTGTGTTCTTCAGTTCAGAAATTGTATTCTTCATTTCCTCTTGGCCTTTACTAAGGGTTTCCATTTCCTTTTTCATGTTGGTGTAGTTTGCAGAGAGCTCACTGCAGCTCTCCTGTAGTTTTTGGTAGCTCGTTGTAAACTCTTTGAATTTCCTGATAACCAGTGCTTTGAATTCAATATCTGATAGTTGGCTTGCCTCTATTTCATCTAACATTCTTTCTGATACTTCCTCCTTTTCTTTCATTTGGGGATTGTTTCTTTGTCTTCCCATTGTTTGTGTTGCTCTTCTTGTTGGCTTCAGCTTCTTAAAGTGATCTGTTCTGGGTTCCTGGGTTTATGATATGAACTTCTGTGGTAAGATGCCTGTGAGATTCAGTGGTGCCGTCTCCTGCAGGTATCTTGGTGTTCTCCACTTCCACCTACTCCTCTTGTTGGCTTCCAGCCGGTCAAACCTTTTCTTCTGGTCTCCCTAGCTGCAGCAGCCTGAGGGGCTATTAGTGTGGCCTTTTTCTTCTCGGTGAACTTAGCTGGTCTCGCCAGTGCCCTCCCAAGATCCAGAATGGCGCCGCTCTCCCGTGCCCGGCTGAGAGCAGGTTTTTCCCCAGGCTTCCCAACTCTGGCCTGGCATGAGGGCACGCACTTCCAGCCAGGCTTTTCTGTCCTGGTCTCACAGGCTTGGGCTTGGACCTTTCCCAGTGCTGTGGCTGCACACACTGGGCAACTCACAATTCTTCCAAGCTGGCAACCACAGCCTTACTCCTGTTGCTTCTCAGTCTGAGCCCGGCTGGGTAGGGATGGATCTGGCGATTGGCGCTTCCCCAGGGGCCCTGACAGTCACGCACAACGCCGCCCCGAGGCTGTGTGAGCGCCCGCTGGAGTCCCCGGCTGGAGTCCCCCAATATCAGGAATGCGCACCTCCGGGAATGCGCGCCACCCAGACCTCCAAGCCGGCAACTACAGACTGCCTTCCTGTGCTTCTCAGCCTGCGCCTGGCTGGGTAGGGAGGGAGCTGGTGACTGGTGCTCTTCCAGGGGTACTGACCGTATCCCGAAGCTCCCCTGAGACTGTGGGAGCGCCAGCTCAGGCTACTGGGAATGCTGGGGCCCCTCAGTTCCCCAAACTGGCAAACACAGCCTGACTCCACGGGTTATCAGAGTTCTCCGGTTTGCTTCCCAATGCCCACTCCTCTCTCTGCCACTACAGGCAAACCGATCTCTCCTGGTGTTTTCCAATCTGCACCCTGCTGGTTAGAGAGGATACCGGTGACTAGTTCTCTCATAGGGTTGTCATTGTTGCCCTCCCTCGGCTCTCAGAGATCAGGGTGGCCCTGCCAGGGCTCTGGCGCTGCCGGGGAAGGGCCCGCAGCCTCTGTGCTGTTCCCTCGTACCTTGCTGATCTGAGGTCCATCTCCTCTCCTCAACCTCTGGTAATTCAGTGTCCGCTATACTCTCTGGGGTCCTGCCGTCCCATATGCTGGGTCCCTGTTGAGTGTTTGCTGTGCTCCTCTGCAGAACAGCCTGGTTTTTCTCCGGCGTGTGAAGGGAAGCAAAATCCTTTGTCCTACTCCGCCGCCATCTTCTCAAGACTCCCTGTCTTTCTGCTTCTTTCTTCTGCAAGCTCAGATCTACTGTTGAGGCCCTCTAGTAAGTTTTTTTATTTCAGTTATTGAAGTTTTCAACACTATTCTTCCTCTTTGGTTCTTCTATTAGCACCATACTCTAATTAACTGAGAAACCAGTCCCCTGATGTCTTTGGTTCTTTTAAAAATGTTCATCTCTTTATTGGTATTCTTTATTTCATGAGCCATGTCATCATACCTATCTTTATTTCTTTCAACATGTTTCTTTTTGTTTTTTGAACATATTTATAATAGCTGCTTTAAGTCTTTTCCTACTAAGTCCAACATCTTGGACCCTTCAATGGCAATTTCTATTGCCTTGTTTGTTCTGTGCATGGGTCACAGTTCCCTGTTTCTTTGACTATTTCATCCTGTTTTGGAAAACTGGACATTTCATAGAATATTTTATACCACTTCTTGATTTTTTTAAAAAATATTTATTTATTTTTAGAGAGAGGGGAAGTGGGGGAGAGAGGGAGAGAAACATCAGTGTACAAAAGAAAAAGTCATTGATTGTTTTTTGCACACCCCCAACAGGGGCTCGTCTAGCAACCCAGGCATGTACCCTGACTTGGTAACAAACCAGCAGCCCTTCAGTTTGCAGGACAATGCCCAACAAACCGAGCTATACCAGTCAGTGCTCTACCTCTTGGTTTTGATCACCCTGGTCCACTTCCCTCCTGCCCACCTCTTTCCAGTGTTGCTGCTGGTTTTATGTTGTTTGCTTATTCACTCAGTGACCTGCTTGGGCTAATTCTGTGAAATCTATTTCTCTTGTACCATGCAGTTTGTGATATGACTGCTCAGTTTTATCCTTATTCTTATTTTTAGTTGACTTTTTAAAATTAAATTTATTGGGGTTACATTGGTTAATAAGATTATATAGACTTCAAGTGTACAATTCTATTTTACAGCATCTCTATATTGTACTGTGTACCTACCACCCAAAGTCAAATCTTCTGTCACCATTTATTCCTCTTTATTTGACTTTTATAACATCCTACCCCCTTCTCTCTGGTAACTATCATACTGTTGTCTGTGCCTATAAGTTTTTGTTTGTCTGTTTTTCTTCTTTGTTCATTTGTTGATTTCAGTTTTATATCCCAAATGCAAAGGATGAAACTACTGTTTGTCCTCATATACAAAAATTAACTCAAAATGGATAAAAAACCTAAATATAAAACCTAAAACAATAAATAACATAGAAGAAAACATAGGTACTAAACGTATGCATGTTGGTCTTAGAGAGGATTTTATGAATTTGACTACAAAGGCAAGGGAAGTAGAGGCAAAAATAAATGAATGTGACTATATCAAATGAAAAAGCTTTTGCACAGCAAAATAAATCATTTTGTTCTTATTTTAAGCCTGACATCTTAAAGGTCATCCCTGGTCAGCAGAGTTTATTGGTCAGTTGATGGTTGGCCAGAAGTTGTGCATATGCCCCATAAGCCAGTAAGATTTCCACCCTTTGGTGTTGTATCTGTGTGTGGCTTGGGGACTGCTTTCAAAGTGCAGAGAACTTGCCAGTATGTCCCACATTTAGTCATGGACTGGAAGCTCACAAGTACCTTCTCTGGATGCTCTAAGAAGGTGCAGTTTTGCCCATGTACATAGTTTTCTGGAATACCAGGGATAACTATGACCTTTGACTTTCTCTTTCCCTGGATCTTCCTGTGAAATTTCTGTCTGGTCTGCCATTTTGTTTGCCTGTACTAGTGTCATGGAACTGTTAGTTTTCTCTAATTGCTAGCCAGTATGCTCTTTATTTTTTTTATAACTTAAAAAAAAGATTTTATTTATTTATTTATATAGAGAGGAGAAGATTGGGGGAGATAGGGAGAGAAACATCAATGTGTGGTTGTCTCCCACGCGCCCCCCCCCCGCCCGCCCCATCACTGGGGACCTAGCCTGCAACCCAGGCATGTGCCCTGACTGGGAATCAAACCAGCGACCCCTTGATTCACAGGCCAGCACTCAATCCACTGAACCACACCAGCCAGGGCTGATCTTTGTTTTCAACAATACTGCCAGGCATAGATTTCTCCATGCTCTGCTTGAAATAAAGTCACTCTCTTAGGCAGGGTCTCAGGTCTGCTAATCTTCACATGCCCTCTCCTGTCTCTCCACCCCAGGGAGAGCTGGAGCAATAAGGACATATAGGAGCTACTGTTCTTCAGGTCCTGCTTATCTTACCCAGAGTCAACCCTCTGTGCTAAAGATTTGGAGCTGTAGAGGGGATTTAGAGGGGAGAACCACAAGCCTTCATGTGTCACCATGGGTAAAGTGGAACCTCTATACTATGAAATCAGAGCTGAAGGAAGACAGAAGATGCTTGTCTTCATGAGCTGCCCGACCCACCCAGAATATATCTTGAACAGTACAGAGCTAGTGGGGATGGAAGCAGCCCCTAGTGTTACTGAACAGGGGTCCAAGGCGGGGGGTAATACTTGGCCCACCAAGGGATGCCAAAAACTGCTACAGAAAACAGAGGCCCCTCCCAAGGAGGGTATACTAATATCTACTGGGCTCTTCTGTCGGCGCCAATTGGAAAGACATCTCTCAATGCCAGAGATTTGTGAAAAGGAAATGAAATGTTTATTTAATGCTATTCAGGCCTAATGCCTTCATTAAAATATCAAAGTCTTTAAGAGTATATACCTACACACACACAGAGCGCTTCCTTCTCCCATTGTCCCAACTCCGGGTACTGTAAATCAGGAAAAGAGCACATGTCCATTTTTCAGGTCACTGGTATCGTCAGCTGTATTGACCGTCCAAGGCAGTATCTCCAGTTAATCCAAAGTAATGTGGCACCTTCTCACCGTCCACTGGCAAGAGTTCTTTGTACCAAGTTCCAGTCAAAGTCTCTCCTGTTTTCCAGGCCACTCGGCCAAAGGGAGCGCCCCAAAGCCGCGTGGGCCTCCTCTACCAAAGCTGCAGGGGTCCTCACTCCACCAAAAAGCACATGTCTTTCTTCTTCACCTGGCTGCAGGGATTTCCATTCTGGAAAAGCTGCGTGGTCTTCCCTTTCACCTGGGAAAGAGGGGGTCTGCACTCTGCTAAAACCACACAGCTCTCTCTTGCATGACTGCAAGAGGGGGTCCTAACTCTGCTGAAACCGCATGGCTCTTCCTCTTTCACCTGGGCAAGAGGAGGTCTTAACTCTGTTGAAACCACGTGGCTCTCCCTCTCACCTGGGCAAGAGGGGGTCCTCACTCAGTTAAAGCCACATGGCTCTCCCTCCAATGGCTGCTGCGTCTGCCCTCTTCCAAAACAGCGTGGCTCTCTCCCTCACCTGGGCAAGCATGGCCCCATGTCCTAGAGCCAATCCATTCCAAGCTCTCACACAGGCACTGTGTCAGAGGATCAGCCCCCAGTTACATCCTGGGTAGCAGCCACTCACTTCTCCCTAGTTTAAAATTTGGCCACAGCTACTTAACATATCTATGAAACCAGTTAAAGGTTATAGATATGTTAAATGACCATTCCAGAGGTTAGCTGCAAAACTGTTGCTATGCAAAACAACTGTCAATGGCCCTGCTCCATTTGTCCCTTCCCCCAACTGACACCTGGGGCGGGGTAAGGACATCTTATATGTCTCTCCAATATTCCTATACACTTTGAGTTCTGGACACCATTCCAAATCCTTTTTGTTGCCCCTCCCCTTGGCTGCACCCTATATCACTAGCTCAAATGTCACAGGGTCAAAATAAGGTCACCCATTATTTTTACTGAGATTTAGTAGATTTTCTTGAATAAATTCTTCTCAACTTATTGTTGTTTTTCACTATTTTCTCCAGTTTTTGTCACTTTTCTGGGGAGAGTTTTTGTTAAACTTATACAACCACTCTGGAAGTCCTATGCCCTATCCTATGACATTTTGGTAGCAACTGTTGAACTATTCCTGTTATGTGAAAGAATCAGATTCATGAAATTTGGGAGAAAAACGTAAAAAATCAAATGGAAATCAGTTACTTTTGATTGTATTCTTTGGTGAGGGTTGCTGTTTGAACCCTTTACTAAGGCGGATGGTTTTGATACAGGGTGCAGCCAGGGGGGGCCAGAAAAGATTTGGAATGGTGTCCAGAACTCAAAGTGTATAGGAATATTGGAGGAAATATTAAGATGTCCTCACCACCCCCCCCCCCCAGGTGTCAGTTAGCGGAAGGGACAAATGGAGCAGGGCCATTGAGAGCTGTTTTTCATAGCAACAGTTTTGCAGCTAACCTCTGGAATGGTCATTTAACATATCTATAACCTTTAACTGGTTTCATAGATAATGTTAAGTAGCTGTGGCCAAGTTTTGGGCCAGGGAGAAGTGAGTGGCTGCTACCCAGGATGTAACTGGGGGCTGCTTCTCTGAGACAGGGCCTGCAAGAGAGCCATGTGGCTTTAGCAGAGTGAGGACTCCCTCTTGGCCAGGTGAGGGGGAGCCATGCTGTTTTGGAAAGATGTAGACCCCTGTAGCCATTAGGAGAGAAAGCCATGCGGTTTTGGGGCAGAGTGAAGAACTCCTCTTGCCCAGGTGAAAGGAGAGAGCCACACAGTTTCAAAAGAATTAAGACCCCCTCTTGGCCAGGTGAAAGGGAAGACCACGCAGATTCGCCAGAATGGAGATCCCTGTGGCCAGGTGAAGAAGAAAGACACGCGCTTTTGGTGGAGTGTGGCTTTGGTAGAAGAAGCCCAAGCGGTTTTGGTAAAAGAGGCCCACGCGGCTTTGGTAGAAGAGGCCCACGCGGCTTTGGGGTGCTCCCTTTGGCCGAGTGGCCTGGAAAGTGGGAGAGACTTTGACTGGAACTTGGTACAAAGAACTCTTGCTGGTGGAAGGTGTGGCATGACTTTGGATTAACTGGAGATCCCGCCTGGACAGGCGACACAGCCCACAGTGCCAGTGACCTGAAAAACGGACGTGTGTTCTTTTCCTGATTTACGGTACCCGGAGTTGGAACAGTGGGAGAAGGAAGCACTATGTGTGTGTGTGTAGGTGTATACCCTTAAAGACTTTAATATTTTAATGAAGGCATTAGGCCTGAATAGCATTAAATAAACATTTTGTTTCCTTTTCACAAATCTCTGGCATTGAGAGATGTCTTTCCAATTGGCGGCGGACAGAAGAGCCCAATAGATATTAATATACCGACCTTGGGAGGGACCTCTGTGTTGGGAACAAGAACAGTGGCCTCAGCCCCAAGGAGCCTGAAACCCTAGCAGACACCCTGTAAGTTGATTGCCATCTGTTTAGTTTCAAAATTTCCCTTTCAGTTGAGTCAGACCCCACCCTTTTTCTCGAGTGTGGACCCTGTAAGCCAATAATCTGCCTCTGTGCAAAAACGCCTGCTTGATGACCTGTATATAAGGACTTAGCTGTAAGCGCTAGGCGCGAATCCCAGACGAGCCCCCAGTGGGCACAGTGTCTCTGGAGGGATCGCCCCTGCGCAGGTTAAACTTGGCCAATAAATTAACATCTTTGAATCCCTGAAAGTCTCCGACATTTGTCCTCGTGGTTGGTGGATCTAACACTCTGTTTTCTGTAGCAGTTTTTGGCATCCCTCGGTGGGCCAAGTATTGCCCCCCCCACCCTTGAACCCTTGTTCAGTAACAGTTTTGTCATACACTGTGGGGCCCCAAGTGATTCTTTGCTACAAGTGTAACAGTTTTGTCATACACTGTGGGGCCCCAAGTGATTCTTTGCTTCTCTGTGTAAACAGAGATTCTTTGCTACAAGTGTAAACAGATTTGGCAGATTGGATAGAATTTGTGCATCTTTAGCTCAGGGAAGATTGACAACCTGATAACAAAAGACAGTTCATATCATTTTATGAGGCCTAGTTAGGCTTCCCTGATCTTTGCATACACCTGTTACCAGGTTCAGTGAGCATATACCCAGGTCATCTACGGCCCAATTCCCTTCATCTTACTCTCCTCCTACTTGCCTAGATTAATCACCCCAGATATCTTTGGTTCGGCAGGCATCACACGATAGATACTGCTATGAATTGTTTATGTCTCTGCCTCTCTCTTATCAGACTTGCATCCCCATTTGAGGCATAGAATCTCATGTTATCTAGAAGAGTACGTGATATATTATTGAAGTGGTAGTATTTATAATAGTAATAACTAAATATTATAAAATAATATCTAAAATTAAGGGCTAACTCTGATCCAGGAACTGTTCTAAACACTTTACATTTATTAACTCAGTGTTAATAAAGCCTCACAACAACCTATGAAGGGTGTATTATTATCTCCATTTCACAGATGAAGAAACTGAGGCACAGATAACATGTAAGTAAGCTTTGCTACACTACACCTGCTAAAACAATAATAATTTGAAAAAAAAAGTCAAATGCAGGAAAGGTAGCTAATCTACCTCAGGGCTTTGATATATATAATAAAGCCCAGGGATTCAAGGGAGAATATGAAATTTGCTGATCCTACTTTGATATTGGGGAAACAATGATTTTGTGGTTCTAAAGCTTTGAAGCAGTACCATCTCTTACGAGTGTCAGTCTGTGACTTTATTAAGAGAGTTTGGGGTGCTAATGGAGGGGGCTTTGAAGCAGTACCCTGCTGCTCCCTTCCAGAATTTCCAGGGAAATTTCCTGAGGGCGGGCTCCTCTGGTCATCATTCTGCTCCTTGCAAGGAGCACATGACCTCTCATACTTGAAATCTTTTGTCGTTTGAACTTCCTTCTTGATGGTGGATCAGCCATGTATTTCTGAGACTGAAGTCTTTTTCTTCTTTTAAAGTTAAAGCTAGAAAACTATGACTACCCTGGAGCCTTTACTTTTATAATTTCTAGCTTTTTGAAAAAAGCATGAGTAAGAAGAGTTAAACATCAATCAGACAGGCCTAAACTAAGCACATGGAGGGATGCAGGGGCAGACACTCACACCAGCGTATTCATTATGCATCCTTGGTCACAATACCCTGACTTTTTATAGTTCACGTTCCACATGATCATACATTGCCTTTGCCATGGAGACAGCTTTTCTTACTCTCAAGTAATAATGAAGAAGAGCCTGCAGGAAGGCACTGTTCTTTCTTTGTGACTATGACCATGTTTTGACTAATTTCCAGGATCAGAGGGCACATATCATCAGGACCGTCACTCTGCCTTTCTCCCCACAGGCCAGAGACCAAAATGCATGTGACAGTTCAAGTATTTTCTTAGCAGTTGCCTGCTGCTGCTCACTCCATCATAGAAAGAAAAACTGAAAGTGATTTTACCCTTTGGAGTTAGTTATTTTTGGACAGGGACAATTACAATTGTAAAATGTCTCAGTCATAGTATTTCCTCTGTGTTTAACATAGAAATGCTATGGGCTAGGGACCTGGAGCCTTCCTTCTCCTGGGATACTCTCCAAAGTTCTCTTATTGAAATATCTGTCTCATATTTCCAACTCCCTCCTCCACAAATCTCCTTTCCTTATATAACAAGTCCATTGTTCCATTTTCTGTTAAACTACATGAAATATCTGACATTTGATCACTTTTTACCTACAGAATGTTTCAACCTAATGTAGTTAGAGGTTTTCTTTAAAGCAGAAGAGAGAAGCATCACAGTGAATGAGAACGAGAGAAAGCACTACTTCTCAATGGACAGGGAGTGGGGCCAGAGGAAAAGGGCAGATGGGTTCCCAGCACTGTTCCCAGGTGTGGGCACTGCAGTTGGTACACAGATGCTTCAACTTCAGCCTCAATCTAAGGAGCTGGATGGGGTGGGGTAGACATATGCCAGGCTCCAAGAAACATCAGCTTTACTGACGAATGAGTCATGAAAACCTACAGAGTCAAAGCAGCTTGTTGTGGTTGAAAAATGCAGAACAACTGTCTCTTCATTAGAGTTACAAACCACTGCCCATGTGCACATGCAAAGGAGCACTTTCAACCTGCTGTATTTCCCTTGCTTGGGCAAACCTTGTGCTTTGATTATTCTCCTCTCATGGTTTTAAGGGCAGTTGCTTTTCTAGCTTAGAAAGGTTTGCATTTCCTCACATTGTTCTCTCAGGCTGAGCATAGCTATTACATTAGTTGAATCAAAGTAATAACAGAGCAGAACAATACCCCAAATAGCTCTGATAGAACATGTAGAAACTAGCTGGTTGGAGAATGAATGTAACCTTTTAATCCGCTAAGGTATGGGTTCCAAGTTGATTCATGTCAATGAATAACTAAGAAAGTGAAGATCACAATATGAAATGGTGGACCTTTGCTTTTCTTCCTTAGCATCACATTAAAGTGTGATTTATGTTGTGTTGTTTGTAGCATAGGACACAGGGTTGTATTGGGATTTATTTTAGCTAGCGGCCACTGATCTATAGAATGTTTCAGATTTTGTATTTTCTCTAGCAATTGACATCCTAAAAAGTATAGACCCTGTGGGGGTTAAATGTGTAATACTTTTCTTCACACATTTTAAATTCTTCTAGCTCAGTTAATAATGAGATTAACAGAGAAAAATCAAAGTTTTAATACATGCACATGAGGAATTCGCATAGGCATGAAATCTCCAAAGACAGTGGGGCAACACTGAGTATACAAGGCATTTTAAAAAATGTTATTACAGAGTGTGTTCCAATTACCAGCTATGGAGCAAGAGGGGATTGGAATGGGTACCTCTACCAGGCTTGCTTCCCTTCCCATCTCCGAAGCTGGCAGAATATTAGACATTCCCCAGACACAATCCTGGGAGTTATAAGACATTTTGGACAAAAGGGGGATGGTATATTAGATTTCAGAAGTGAGAATGAATGATTTACAGGTAGTTGAGGAAGAACAGAAGATACATGGCAGGAAAATTCTTGCTAGGAAACCAGGAACTATGGGTCCCAGTGAGAATCAAGCTGATAGGAGCCTGCCGGAAGCCCTGTTGTTTACCACATTTAATGCAAATCAGGCTAAGTTGACATCCTAAGATCTCCTTCCTGAATCAGTTTTCTCTATCTGAATCTCTAGCCCAGGAAAGCTGGGGAGAGTCAAAGGCTCCCTATTAAGTCTTGTTTCTTAATAAACACCTTAAAATCAGCATCTCAAAAGGGCAGTTTGGGGATGGCTGAATTTTGATTTCCTTTATCCTCTTCTTGCATCCTCATGAAATCTCTATCAAATGGCCAGAGAAATTAGAGAAAGTATTCAATTCTGGCACGGTGTTTTGAAGGAGGACTTCAAATATTGATTTTTATGCTGGTTATTAAGAAAAGACTGAGAAAGAACCTTTGACCCTCCCCCCTTTACTGCCTAAGAGATTAACAGGGGAAAAACCTGCTTCACAAAAAGAACTTTTAGCATAATCACTTTAGCATTAGACTGGGTGATTCCAAGCAGGGACTTGTTTACTAGATCTCCTCCCTTCCCTTGTCCCATCGTTTCTGGGTTGCCCAGCAAAATTTACCAGCCTTGTATGTTCCCCTCTTCCTCAGCTATCTATAAATTGCCTATTTGCTTTAAAATCTCAGATCACCTCCCCACCTTTCTCCTTTGTACAAAATGACATATATACCAAATTTTGCCTATCTTTGGAATTTTCATGCTTGTGTGAATTCCCCATGCACAAGTATTAAAACTTTGATTTTTCTCTTGTTAGTCTGTTGCTGTTAATCTGGTTATTAGCCCTGTTGGAAGAACTTAGAGGTGGGAGGAAAAGTATCTTTTTTAACTTCCACAGTTTCTATCAACTCCTGTGCTCAAAACCTCTCTGCAATGTTAAAGAATACTGACATTTCTGTTTCTGGCTTTTTAAAAATGCAAACACAAATCATCCAGTGTCATTAGTCCTCCTGAACATAATCCTAGTTCTGCTTTAGAAAACCACACATAACTTGAACCCAGTTCTCCAGAACATTCTCCAGAACACTCCTGGAGACTGTGTAACCCAGTGCTTTCTACTCATCTCATGTAGAGATTATCACCTTTCAAGTAGTAGTAGTGTTTTTTGCAGTTATGTATTGCAGTTCAGTTAACCTCTCACTTGATTAGTTAACCAGTTTCCTTGTCTGTAAAACTGATGTGATGATCTTACCTTACAAAATTGTTAGCTATGAGAGTGAATATTAGATTAGTTAAAGAGCCTGAGACAGTGACTGATACATAACAGATGCCCAGGAAGTGTTTATTATGGTCAGCTAAAAAAAAAAAAAAAAAAAGCAACCCACCAATTTAAAGCATTTGCTTGGTGTTAGGATTCGGAAATTGAAATTCTGTGAAACTCCACTTCACTTCACTTTGCTGCTAGTTCACTGACCATCCCAGGACTTGGAAACCCCATATCAGCTTTCCTGGGCCCCAAGCTCTAGCCTCACAGCCTCACAGCCTCACATTGCCCCATTGGGTGCCTCCTTGTGCCTTTTATCAGCTCTACTGCAGAACAGCTATTCTCAGTGGCTGGGACCAGCAGCAGCATTACCTAGGAACTTGTTAGAAATGTAAATTCTTGGGTCACATCCAGACCTACTGAGCCAGAAACCCCCAGGGGTTGGAGCTCAGCAGGTTTTGACAAGCTCTGCAGATGATTCTGATGCACTAAGTGTGAGAACCACTGCTTTTAAGTGTGGGACACAGAGGGAGGTAAGGGCAGGGGGGCATTCTTGGCTTCCTTCCTCTGGGGGGGGGGGGTCCTCTCTCTTTTATCTCAAGAGAAAAAAAGTTAACTCTCTTGCTATTGTTAGTGGGAGCTGTCAGGAAATGCCTTTCACCCAGCCCCTCAGTTCCCAAATGTTTTCCCTCTCTTTGGGGACCCTGCATTACAGCTCTAGTGAGTCCCCTTTACTCCTGTGTTTTGGGGACCAGTAGCCCACCTCTGGATGTTAGGCTGTAGGCAAGAATAACTTTTTCTTTCATCTCCCTTCCCTTGTTATTATTGGAGTCAGGCATATTTCCCCCAAAGGCTTAACTTTCCTGTTCCCTCAATATGCTTAGCCCCCTCCTTTTCCTCACCAGTGCTTGGAGCCCTAGCTCAGAGGAGGTGGAGAAAATGGGGTGAAATGGAAGAGGAGGAGGAAGCTAACTAGCAAAATGGAACCACACTGTGTTTTGGTGTTAATCAGAGAATAATAATTTTCAGTCCAGCTTCTCGTCCTAAATTTTCTTTCAGTTTGTTTTATCTGAAACACATTATAAGTCCTGCTACTCCCTCTGCTCTCCATCTCTAGGAGACAGTCTTCATAGTCTCTTTAGTAGTTTTCTTTTTGAGAAGATTAAATCAGGAAATATAAAGCACACCTGAATATATTAGGTGTCCCTAGGAGGGGAGTGAAAAAGGCCAGATGTGATTTTTACCTACAGTAGTTTTTATTCTTTTCAAAGTAAACAAACAGCCCCCCACAAAACAAATAATGAACAAAAAAACCCCAAATTGCCTTTCCCCAGTACACTTCTGTGCCACCTATCACTCAAAAATCATATTAACTGTCTACTTTCCTAGAAAGTCATTCTATTTAAATATTAGCCCAGTGAATGGTGATGAGGAATGAAAATTGGATGTGTAAAACATCATATGGAATATGTATATTTAGTATTTATTTTTAAAAACTTTTTACTATGGAGAATTTCAAACATATAAAAAAACATAACACTGGCTGATGTGATTCAGTAGACTGAGTGATGGCCTGTGAACCAAAGGGTCACCAGCTGGATTCCCAGTAAAAGCACATGCCTGGGTTGCGGGTCAGGTCCCCACTGAGGGGAATGTGGGAGGCAACCACACATTTGAAACCAGAAAAGACAGCTGCCCTTTGGTAGTGACAGGCAGACACTGGTTCAGGCTGCCTGTCACTACCAAACCCAATAAGCGATGACAGCGATTGAATCTCTATGGACGCTTTATTCAGATGGCCAGCAATCTGAGAAGATGGTGGGTTCATACCCTAACAGACTATCTTGTCTTTTCTTTCCAGGCCAACTTTTTTATACCAGGGAGTAAACAAGGTGCGGTGAGGGCTTTGAGATTCAGGAGGATTAGGTGAAAGAAGCTGCAACATTCTAGTCCTGGGCAGTTAGCTGTTCCCAGGAGCGGATGGTCATCTGTCCCTCCCTGGAACAAAGGCCAGGATGCCTCCAGTTGTCCCCAGACAGTAATTTTTAGCAGTGCCTTAGGAGGTCAGCTGTTTTCCCAGGAGCCATGATGGGCCATACCTGTAGTTTCTGAGACAAAATGTTTAACATATACATTACTTGCTAGGCTTATAACTTTTTACCTTAAACTAAAATTTTCCAACTCTTGAGTCCTCTATTACATTGATGTCTCTCTCTCTCTAAAAATAAAGAAATAAAGTCTTTTACTTTTAAAAATTGCAGAAATTGCCATAAATAAGTTTACCTCCATCACAGTAGATTCTTGAGAATCTGTAGTATTGTAATAGGGTACAGCCAGGGGGCCCCCAAATAAGATTCGTAATGGGGTTCAGAACTCAGGGTGTCGAGGAAATATTAGAAATATATAGCATGTACTCACCTCCACAGGTCTGAACTGGGGGATGGGACACTTGTAACAAGGCCATTGAGAGTTGTTCTGCATAGCAACAGTTTTGCAGCTAACCTCAGCCATGGTCATTCAACATATCTATAGCTTTTAACTGGTTTCATGGATATGTTAAGTAGCTGTGGCCACGTTTTGAGTCAGGGAGATGGGAGTGACTTCAACCCATGACTTAACTGTGAGAAAACCCCCCACCTTGGTTATAGTACCTGGGTGAGAACATGGCGATGGTTGGCTCCATGCCACGAGGCCATGCCTGCCTGGACTTACTATGGAAGCCCAGCAAAGCTGGAAGAATACAGGAATGCTGGCAAGTGTGGCTGATTGTGGGAGGAGTCTGAAATGGGGCTGACAAGGAAGATTGGTGCTGGCATTTAAACTGAGGCATGGTAGCCATGCTAGGTTGGGGCCATGCGGCTTTGTGTGCTCCCTTTTGCCACATGGCTTAGGAAGCAGGAGAGACCTTGTAGGGAAGAAAGGGGGTGAAAAGACTCTTAGTGGGCCATGAGAAGGTGCCCCCCATGTTTGGATTAAGAACTGGAAATCATGACTGTGACACAGCTGATGGTGCTGGGAACCACGGGAGGCTGACCAGCCAAGCGAGGGTTACTGGGAAGAACTTGGGGGCTACCTGAGCCACGAATTTCTATTTCTTTTCCTGAGATATGGTATGCCAGACTGGGCAGAAGGGGAAGAAAGGACTGTGTGAATTTGTGGGTATTCCAAGGAGCTTTGGGATCTCAATGAAGACATTAAGTCATTACTCTTAAGTCTGTATAACTTTTGAATAAATAATTCCCTTCCTTTTCATCATTCTCTGGCATTGAGAACTATAATTCCTTGGTGGTAGGTAAGGCAAACCTAATACAGGAGGAGCCTGGGAGAAGGGGGGTTCTATTTGGTAATAGTATATCATCCCCGCCCGCTGAGTCTGTTCTGTAACAGTGTCTCTCAATATATTTTATTACATTTTATTGGTTATGCTATTACAGTTGTCCTGATTTTTCCACCTTTGTCCCCCCTCAAACCAGCATCCCCCCACTCCTTTAGACAATGCTCCCTTCATTGTTTCTGTGCATGGGTCATGCATGTAAGTTCTTTGGCTACTCTATTCCCTATACTATACATGACATTCCCATAGATATTCTGTAACTACCTATTTGTACTTCTTTTTAAAAAGATTTTATTTATTTACCTGTAGAAAGGAAGGAAAGGAGAGAAGGAGAGAAATATCAGTGTATGGTTGCCTCTCATGCGTCCCCCGCTGGGAACTGGCCTGCAACCTAGGCATGTGCCCTGACTGGGAATTGAACCACGATCCTTTAGTTCACAGGCCTGTGCTCAATTCACTGAGCTACACCAGCCAGGGCCTATTTGTGCTTCTTAATCCCCTCACCACTTCACCCACTCCCCCACACCTCCTCCCATCTGGCAACCATAACAATACTCTCTGTATCCATGATTCTGTCTCTGTATTATGATTCTTCTTGTTTGCTTAGTTTGTTTTTTAGATTCAATTCTTGATATATTTATATTTTTGCCATTTTATTGTTTGTAGTTTTGATCTTCTTTTTCTTAAGTAAATCCCATTAACATTTCATATAATAATGGTTTGGTGATGATGAACTCCTTTAGTTTTTTTCTCGTATGGGAAGCTTTTAAACTGCCCTTCAATTCTAAATGGTAGCTTTGTTGGGTAGAGCAATCTTGGCTGTAGGTCCCTACTTTTAATGACTTTGAATATTTGTCAATCCCTTCTAGCCTGCGAAGTTTGTTTTGAGGAATTAACTGACAGTCTTATGGGAACTCTCCTGTAGGTAACTAACTTCTTTTCTCTTGCTGCTTTTAATATTTTCTCTTTATTTTTAACCTTTGGCCTTTTAGTTATGACATGCCTTGGAGTAGGCCTCTTTGCATCATCTTGTTTGGGACTCTCTGTGTTTCTTGGAATGGCATGTCTATTTCCTTCACCAAAATAAAGAAGTTTTATTTTGTTATTTTTTCAAATAGATTTACAATTTCTTGCTCTTTCTCTTGCACCCTTCTGGCACCCCCATGATGCTAATGTTGGACCTCTTGAAGTTGTCCCAGAGGCTGCTTACACTATCCTCATTTTTTTGGACTCTTTTACCTTCATGTTCAGATTAGTTTGTTTTTCTTCCTTATGTTCCAAGTCATTAAGTTGATTCTTGGCTTTATCCAGTCTACTGTTGTTTTCCTATAAATTGTTCTTTATTTTAATTAGTGTATCCTTTGTTTCTGACTGGGTCTTTTTTGTGCTGCTGAGGTCCTCACTAAGTTCCTTGAGCATCCTTATAACCAGTATTTTGAACTCTGCATCTGATATATTGCTTATCTCCATTTCATTTAACTCTTTTTCTGGAGTTTTGATCTGTTCTTTCATTTGGGCCATGTTTCTTTGTCTCCTTGTTTTGGAAGCCTCCCTGTGTTTGTTTCTATTTATTATGTAGAGCTGCTTTGACTCCATGTCTTGGTAGTGTGGCCTAATGTAGTAGGTGTCCTGCAGGGTCCAGTGGTACAGCCTTCCACATCACCCAACCTGGGTACTCAAGGTGTGTCCTACATGTGGGCTGTATATACCCTCTTCTTGTAGTTGATCCTTGGTTACTGTTAGCAAGTCAGTGGGGAGGGGTGATTTACTCAGGCTAGTCAGCTGCAAGGATTGGCTGTGACCACTGAGCACCAACCTCCTCCCTCCATGGAAGATCAGCTATACAGGGGTAGAGTGGTGGTGCTCTGAGGTAGTCTGTAGTTGTTCATTGGGTGTACTGACCCTGGGATTTCCTGCATGATGAAGGCCAAGATCAGTACCCATCTGGGTTTTCCCCAGGGCCATCTTTCCTGAGCTATAGAACAATCTGAGATTGCTGCTACTTGTGTTAGGCTGGGGATTCCCAGGCAAAGCCAGGCTGTGAATATAGGCTGGCTGCTGCCAGTGCTGGACCTTGGGCTCACTGAAACCAGTTGTTGCTTGTTTTATAGGATTTAAAAAGTTGTGAAGCATAAGCCAAGACCAGCCATTCATATGGAAAAGCAGCTTGAGTGAGCCTGTAATTTGGGTGGGGTGGAGTTTCTGAGGATCTCCAAGGCAGGTCAAACAGTATTAGCCAGGTTATTGGATTTTCAGAAATGGCTCCAGCTTGCTGGCTCTGTAGGGGGAGGGTTTAGAAAGGGGACAATGACTTCTGTTTGCCTTGATGCCAGACACTTCAGTTCCTCCTCCTATACAACTAGTGTCTTTCAAGCTTCTATCCCCATACTGGAGCTCAGAGGGAGCGATTCTGAGTAGGTGAGTCCGTGTGGGTTCTTTCAGAGGAACTGCTTGGGGTTTCAGAATTTTATTCTACTGACACAATCCCTGTTGGTTTTTGCAGCCAGAAGTTGTGGGGGACTTATCTTCCTGGCACTGGAACCATGGGCTGGGGGGAGTGGTGTGGTCCATGATCCTGAGATATCCCTCCCAAATTTTTACCCACCACACATTGGTGAAGGACCAGCCTGTTCTGCATCTGCACCCTTCCTGGATGGATGTGGTTTCTTTAATTCTGTAGTTGTCAGACTTCTATTCAACTTGATTTCTGAGTGATGGTTTTCTATATTTTTAGTTGTAATTTTGATATGGTTGTGCCAAGATGTGAATCTTGTCTGCTTGTGCTGCCATCTTGACCAGAAGCCTCTCCTAATATGTTTTAAATCAATTTTGAATTCTTCAAATGTTTGTGATTTTTTTTTACTGTGAAGAATTTTGTGCAGGGTGGGAGAACATCAAGTGCTCAATCAGACCAAAGCCTCTTTCAGTAAACAGTTAAGGCCTTTGCTCTTTGACTTTTACATTTTAAAATATCTCTGGAAAATGTTTTCAGAGGTAAAATCTAGCATGCGAAGTCCTGTAATTTTCTTTGGGGTTCTAATTCATAATGTCTATAGGTATTCCCCAAAGCAATAAGACATTCATCTATAATAGCACTTTTATTTGCTTAATGTTTTCTATACCTTAATTTCCATATTTAAAGTGGGATGATCTCTGAGAATTCCACCAAAATATGCTATTTATTAATTGTAGGAGAGTGCTTCCAAGGGCTTTATCTTCCTAAAAGTTTACCCTGAAAAATGAGCTAGTCCAAATTATACTTCAAAAAGAATGTGTGTCCATGTAATCAGGTTACAAGAAAAGGAAACAAAATGCTAATAATGTTTGATTGTAAAGGAAAACACCTATTTGTAAGGCTGATTTAAATTTCTATTAACTTTAAATGGAGCTTGGAAAAACATTTTCCCAGTTACATTAGATTTTATGGCTCCTATAACAAGTTACTACAAACTTGTTGGTTTATAACAACACAGATTTATTTTCTGACAGTTCTAGAAGTCAGAAATCTAATATGGAAAAAAAGAAAAGCAGGTTCCTGCCAAGGTGGAGGCGTAGGCAGAAATGCTTCACTTTCTCACACAACTAGAAGAAGGATAACAACCAACTTAAAAACAAAGAACACCCAGAACTGCCAGAAAATTATTTGTATGGAAGTCCAACAACAAAGGAGTTAAATAAACATTCATTCAGACTGGTAGGAGGGGCCCCGATGGGCAGCTGGGGTGGAGAGGATGAGTGGCAAGGTGGAGTCTGCAGAACTGGGTGGGTAAGGGGATGGCTGGTGGACCATGGGGGTGATCCCACATTTGCATGCAGAAAAGAAGGGAGGAGCAAGAGGAGAGTAAGACAGACCATGAAATGTAGGGTTTCAGCACAGGAAACTAAAGACTCAGAACCCCTGGCTATAAAAAATCAGTGGGAGTTGTGGCTGCAGGAGAAATTCCCAGCCTCACAGGACAGTTTTCACAAGTGAGAGTTCATTTGTAGGAAGTGAGGGAAGTGATGGAAAGTGGGGAAAGAGCCCAGTAAGTGGCACTGTTCCCTCTAGGAACCGTCCACAACTGACAGTGCCACAATGCAGCAAAGAGGATTGCCCCACCCACTCAAATAACTAAGGCTCCACCTCTTACTACATAACAGGTGAATTGAGACGAAGAAATATGGCCCAAATACAAAGGACTTGAACAGACATTTCTCCAAGGAGGACATACACAGGATCCAGAGACACATGAAAAGATGCTTGATATCACTAGCTATCAGAGAGATGCAAATTAAAGCCACAATGAGATACCACTTTACACCAGTCAGAATGGCTATCATAAACAAAGAAACAAACAACAAGTGTTGGAGAGGTTGTGGGGAAAAGGGGACCCTAGTTCACTGTTGGTGGGATTGCAGACTGATACAACCACTATGGAAAACAGTGTGGAATTTTCTAAGAAAACTAAAAATGAACATGCCTTTTGACCCAGCAATTCCACTATTAGGAGTATATCCTAAGAACCCTGAAACACCAATCCAAAAGAACCTATGCACCCTGATGTTCATAGCAGCACAATTTACGATAGCCAAGAGTTGGAAGCAACCAAGATGCCCATCGGTAAACGACTGGATCAAAAAGCTATGGTACAATTACACAATGGAATTCTATGCTGCAGAAAGGAAGAAGGAATTCTATGCTGCAGAAAGGAGGAATGAAGAAACAAGAATACAAAGATAAGGAGAGGACTTCCGGCCAAAATGAAGGTGTAGGTGGAAACACCGTGCCTCCTCCCACAACCAAGTTTAAAGACAACAAAGTTTTAGTAACAGAAATGCAACCCAAACACAGAAAATTGAACTGTATGAAAGTCCGACAACAACGAAGCACTCAGCCAGACCAGTAAGAAGGGTGGAGTCAGCGGCTGGCAGAGCAAGGTCACGCAGGAAAAAGTGGTGAGCCTGACCCAGACGCGCAGGCGGTGGTTGGCAGATCCCAGGTGTAAGGTGGCAACAGGCAGACCCAGTGAGGGCACAAGGTGGCAGGCTGATGGTGGTCACACATTTGTGAGCAGATAAACCAGGTGAAGGAGCGAGCAATGAGACAGATTATGCAAACTAGGGCCCCAGCAAAGGGAATTAAAGCTTAAAAGCACCAATTGGAAAAACTTTCAGAGTCCAGGTGCCAGGAGAAGCTCCCAGGCTCACAGAGAGTTTGTTGGAGAGTTCCGCAGGGATGTGGAACTCTCCATCAGGGATGTAGGCTTGGAGGGTGCACAAGCCCACACACCTGGGAGCTGGCACCAGGTGGGCCCAGATGGCTTGCAAGGAGCAGCAGAGGGGACCGAAATCTGAGAGAGCAGATCAAATGCCATTGCCCCTCTCTGACCCCGCCCCCACATACAGTGTGACAACCCAGCCACTGGGTCACCCCACCCTGGTGAACACCTAAGGCTCTGCCCCTCATACATAACAGGCGCAAACAGACCAAAACATTATGGCTCAAACTGAAGAACAAATCAAAGCCGCAGAGCCAATACTTCTAAGTGATCAAGAGATATCCAACCTATCAGATGCACAGTTCAAAACGCTGGTAGTCGGGATGCTCACAGAACTGGTTGATTTTCGTCACAAATTAGAGGAATAAATGCAGGCTAAACTAATTGAAATGAAAGGAAATGCACAGGAAGCCAATAGTGATGGAAGGAAAAGGAAAGAAAACTGGGACTCATATCAAGGCAGTGGACCAGAAGGAAGAAGAAAATAACCAAACAGAAAAGAATGAAAAAACAAGGATCCAAAAAAAGGAGGAGAGGCTTAGGAAACTCCAGGACATCTTTAAACGTTCCAACATCCAAATTATAGGGGTACCAGAAGGGGAAGAGGAACAGCCACGAGTGGAAAACTTCTTTGAACAAATAATAAAGAAGAACTTCCCCAATCTGGCAAAGGAAATAAACTTCCAGGAAGTCCAGGAAGCTCAGAGAGTCCCAAAGAAGTTGGACCCAAGAAGGAACACACCAAGGCACATCATCATTACATTAGCCAAGACTAAAATGAAGGAGAGAATCCTAGAAGCAGCAAGAGATAAGGGGACAGTTCCCTACAGAGGAATTCCCATCAGACTGTCAGCTGATTTCTCAAAAGAGAGCTTATAGGCAAGAAGGGACTGGAAAGAAGTATTCCAAGTCCTGAAATGCAAGGACCTACAGCCAAGATTGCTTTATCCAGCAAAGCTTTCATTTAGAATGGAAGGGCAGATAAAGTGCTTCTCAGATAAGGTCAAATTCAAGGAGTTCATCATCACTAAGCCCTTATTATGTGAAAAGTTAAAGAGACATATCTAAGAAAAAGAAGATAAAAATATGAACAGTGAGCCCTGGCTGGTGTAGCTCAGTGGATTGAGCACGGGTCTGTGAAGCAAAGGGTCACTGGTTCGAATCCCAGTCAGGGCACATGCCTGGGTTGTGGGCCAGGTCCCCAGTAGGGGACACATGAAAGGCAAACACATATTAATGTTTCTCTCCTACTCTTTCTCCTTCCTTTCCCCTCTCTCTAAAAATAAATAAATAAAATATTTGAAAAAATATGAACAGTGAAAGGACAGCAAACTCACAGTTATTAACAGCCACACCCAAAACAAAAGCAAACTAAGAGGACAGCTAGATCAGGAGTGGAACCAAAGAAATGGAGATCACACAGAGGGTTAGCAACAGGGGAGTGGGAGGAGGACAAGGGGGGAGAAGGTACAGAGAATAAGTACCGTAGATGGTAGGTAGAAAATAGACAGGAGGGAGGTCAAGAATAGTATGGGAAATATAGAATCTGAAGAATTTGTGACACATGGACACAATCTAAAGGCCAGAGAATGGTGGAGGAGGGGGGTGTGCAGGGTGGAGGGGAATGAAGGGGGGGAATGGAACAATTGTAATGGCATAATTGATAAAATATATTTAAAAAAAGCTGAGGAGAGGCTTAGGAACCTATGGGACAATTTTAAGCATTCCAACATCTGAATCATGGGAATGCTGGGAGGAGAGGAGGAAGAGCAAGATGTCGAAAACTTATTTGAACAAATAATTAAGGAAATCTTCATTATTTTGGTGAAACCCATGTTAGATTTCCTTTTTATTTTGCTTTGCTTTTGATTTGCTTTTCTGCCTACCATATAAGCTGCATAATGATTGACATCTTTCTAGATTTAATGAAACCAAATTACTAGGTTACATATTTGAATGTATTTTTTATAAATATCAAAGTTATTATCTTTTAAACAATTTTTCTGTTGAATTTTATTTATTTATCTTTAGAGGGGAAGGGAAGCAGAGAGGAAGACAAATATCAATGTATGGTTGCCTTTTGTGCACCCCCTGCTGGGAATTGGCCTGCAACCCAGGCATGTGCCCTGACTGGGAATCGAACCGTGATCCTTTAGTTCGCAGGCCTGCGCTCAATCCACTGAGCTACACCAGCCAGGCTGAATGTATTTGTTTTTGTGACCTGTCTCATATTTCTTTGAGTAACATAGAATATAAATAAATAACCAAGCAAATGCTGTTTTGATTTTGAGGAAAAACATAAATAATTATTCTAGTTTATACCAAATAAGACAGGACATGAGTCTATATCTTACATTCTTGTTTCTTTTTATTGACTTTTAATTTCCAAAAGAAACCTTGAAGTTAAGTAGGTATCTCTGAATTTCTAGTACATCCTTTAGCAATGTTTTCATTATTTTTAGTTTTCATAACTTTGATTTTAGTATATGTGGGTATGGATATGGGTTTATTCTAATTGGGTTTTTCTCAGCTTTGTGAATCTGTAGGTTTATTTTTTTCACAAAATCTGCGAAATTTTCAGCCATTATTTCTTTGATTTTTTTTCAGCCCACATTTTTTCTTTACTTCTTCTGGGACTCAAATAAATGGCAGGTAGATCCTTTGTTGTTTTCATACATGTCTCCGAAGCTCTGTTGTCTCTTTTTTAAATCTATTTTCTCTGTGTCATTCAGATTCGGTAATGGGTTTTTAATTTTAGTCAATATATTGTTCATTTCTAAAATTTCCACTAGTTTCTTCCTTTTTAAAAAGATTTTATTTACTTATTCTTAGAGAGAGGGGAAGGAAAGGAGAGAAGGAGAGAAATGCTGATGTGTGAGAGATACAGTGATAGGTTGCCTGTTGCACACCTGCAACTGGAGACCTGGCCCACAACCCAGGTATTTGCCCTAACTGGGAATTGAACTGGTGACTTTTCAGTGTGTAGGCCAGCACTCAATCCCCTGAGCCACATCAGGCAGGGCCCATTACTTTCTTCTAGATATTATCTATTTCTTTGCTGATACTTTCTATTTTTTCATTTGTTTGAAGAATGTTCATAATTGCTTATTAAGCATTTAAGTATATTTTATTGATTGTTCTCTTACAGTTGTCCCAGTTTTTCCCCCTTTTACCTGGTATCCCCCTTTATTCTAGCAATCTCCCCCACCTTGGTTCATGTTCATGGATTGTGCATATAAGTTCTTTGGCTTCTCCATTTCCTATACTGTTCTTAACATCCCCCTGTCTATTTTCTACCTACCAAGTATGCTTCTTAATCACTGTACCTTTTCTTCCATTCTCTTCCTTCTCCCTCCCCACAGATAACTCTTCACTTCTTTGATTCTGTTCCTGTTCTAGTTGTTTGCTTAGTTTGTTTTTGTTTTGTTTTTTAGATCCAGTTGTTGATAGTTGTGAGTTTGTTGTCCTCTTACTATTCATAGTTTTAATCTTTCTTTTTTTTTTACAAATTTTTAAAATATTTTATTTATTTACCTTTAGAGGGGAAGGAAAGGAGAGAGGAAGAGAAACACCAATGTATGGTTGCTTCTCCTGCATCCCCTGCTGTGAACTGGCCCCTGCCGGGAACTGGCCTGCAACCCAGGCATGTGCCCTGACTGGGAATCGAACCGTGATCGTCTGGTTCTCTAATCTTCTTTCTTAAGTAAGTCCCTTTAACATTTCATATAATATAAGCTTGGTGATGATAAATTCCTTCAGCTCTACCTTTCCTGAGAAGCACTTTATCTCCCCTTCATCTCTAGATGATAGCATTGCTAGATGGAGTAATCTTGGTTGTAGGTCCTTGCTTTTCATTGCTTTGAAGACTTCTTGCTAGTTCCTTCTTGCCTGTAAAATATGTTTTGAGAAATCATCTGAGAGTCTTATACGAACTCCTTTGTAGGTAATTCTCCCCCTTTCTTTTGCTGCTTTTAAGAGTTTCTCTTTTTCTTTACCATTTGGCAATTTAATTATAATATGCTTTGGTGTGGTCCTCTTTGGGCCCAACTTGTTTGGGATTCTTTGAGCTTGCTGGATTTGTATGTCTATTTTCTTTGCCAAATAGGGAAGTTTTCTTTCATTATTTTTTTCAAGTAAGTTTTCAATTACTTGCTCTTCCTCTTCTCCTTCTGGTATCCCTGTTATTCAGAGGTTGGCATGTTTGGAGATGTCCTAGAGTCTTCTTATTCTTTTCTTATTTTTTACAATTCTTGTTTCCTCATTCTGTTCTGGTTGACTGTTTATTTCCTCTTTATGTTCCAATTTGTTGATTTGAATCCCTGCTTCCTTCCTTTCACTGTTGGTTCTCTGTGTATTTTTTCTTTATTTGATATATAGTGTAGCCTTCATTTCGTCCCTATGCTTTTGCCACACTCAGTGACTTCTCCGAGCATCCTTATCACCAGTGTTTTAAATTCTGCATCTGATAGCTTGGCAATTTTTGTTTCACTTGGTTGTTTTTGTTTTGTTCTATTCCTTCATTTGAGCCATATTTCTTTATCTCCTCAATTTGGCAGTCTCCCTGTAGTTGTTTCTATGTATTAGGTAGAGCTGGTTTGATTCCCTGTCTTGGCAGACCTGTTACATTGTGTGGGGCATAGACATAAGTAATCACCAGGGCAGGGCATCTTGCTTCAGTGCTTTGTGGTTCATATGTGGGGGAGAGGTCATAGAGGAGGCAATGCCACTGCCTGACTACTGGGGGCTTGTTCTGCACTTGCCCTGCTTTCAGTCATTTATGCGACTGATGCCCCTTTAACTGTTGCCCTGGTGGTGATTCCCTAAGTGGGTGGGTTTGCGTTTCTTCCTGGACCTTGTGGGACCTTTAAATGGACTCTCCTGAGAGACCAGCAGTTTCTTTGGGAAACTAGTGGTTTTTTAACCCCACTAGTTTATAGAGCCAGGAGTTATGATCCTTTATTTGGTCAGCACTGGAACCCTGAGCTGCAGGGTTCCAGTGCTGGGCTTGCTCCCCTGGGCTTGCTCCCCAGGTATCCCTAATGTGGGCCTGCTTGTTCCACTGGCCACTGCCACCGATGCCCGGTCGCTGCTGCCTTGCAACTCTCCCACCATGTCCTCTCTGCCCTGGTTCCCCATCTTTAGCCCTCTTACCTGTGTGGATGAATGTCTTCTTTAAATTCTTGGTTGTCAGACTTCCATGTAGTTAGGTTTTCTGGTAGTTCTGGTTTGTTTTGTTTTGTGGTTACTCATAATCCTTTTTTAAAATACATTTTATTGATTATACCATTACAGTTGTTCCATTCCCCCCTTCATTCCCCTCCACCCTTCACACCCCCTCCCCCACCATTCTTCCCCCCCTTAGTTTATAACCACGTGTCTCAAGTTCTTTAGATTCTATATTTCCCCAACTATTCTTGCCCTCCCCCTATCTATTTTCTACCTACCATCTATGCTATTTTCTGTGCCTTCTCCCCCCTTCTCCTCCTCCCACTCCCCTGTTTCTAACCCTCCATGTGTTCTTCATTTCTATGGTTCCACTCCTGATCTAGCTGTCCTCTTGGTTTGCTTTTGTTTTAGGTGTGGTTGTTAATAACTGTGAGTTTGCTGTCCTTTCACTGTTNACTGACAGTCTGATGGGTACTCCTTTGTAGGTGACTGTCCACTTATCCCTTGCTGCTTCTAGGATTCTCTCCTTCATTTTAGTCTTGGCTAATGTAATGATGATGTGCCTTGGTGTGTTCCTTCTTGGGTCCAACTTCTTTGGGACTCTCTGAGCTTCCTGGATTTCCTGGAAGTCTATTTCCTTTGCCAGATTGGGGAAGTTCTTCTTTATTATTTGTTCAAATAAGTTTTCCACTCGTGGCTATTTCTTTACCCCTTCTGGTACCCCTATAATTTGGATGTTGGAACGTTTAAAGATGTCCTGGAGGTTCCTAAGCCTCTCCTCATTGTTTTGAATTCTCATTTCTTCATTTCTTTCTGGTCGGATGTTTCATTCTTCCTTCTGGTCCATTCCATTGATTTGATTCCCAGTTTCCTTTCCATCGCTATTGGTTTCCTGGACATCTCCCTTCATTTCAATTAGTTTAGCCTTCATATATTCCTCTAATTTGTGACTATAATCAACCAGTTCTGTTAGCATCCTGATAAACAGTGTGTTGAATTGTGCTTCTGAGAGGCTGGCAATTTCTCGGTCGCTTAGAGTTATCAGCTCTGGGACTTTGAGTTCTTCTCGCACCATCTTTTGGGCTGTTCTTGCCTGTTACATAGCAGGATCAGAGCCCTAGGTGTTTCACCAGAGCAGGGCAACTAAGTCGCTGGGTTGTGACGTTGTATGTGGGGGCGGGGTCAAAGAGGAACAGCGGCATCCCATCTGCCGCCTCTAGCTGCGGCCCCCACCGGTGCCGCAGCTGCCACCGTCACCTGGCCCACGAGTTTCGTCCCACTGCAGGTGAGTGTGCCACCGCCGTCAGCCCTCGCCCCCTGGGGCCTGCGTGGTCTGTCTCACTGTGTGCGAATGTGCGACCGCAGTCAGTCTGCCCCATACCCTGACTGGGTCCGGGCCGCTAGCGCGCCTAGGTTGGGGGATCTGTCCTCCCGGACCCTGCTTCCTGCTGGCTCCGCCCCTCTTACCGTCCCCTTTGAATGGTTTGATGTAGTCGGACTTCCGTATAATTCAATTTCTGTCCTTTGGCTGTGTCTTTTTTCTCCAAACCTTTGTTGTATTCAAACTTGGTTGTGGGAGAAGGCACAGTGTTTCCACCTATGCCTCCATCTTGGCAGAAGTCTCATAATCCTTCTTATTGTTCTGCAAGGAGGTGAAGTATGTCTGTCTATGCCTCTATCTTGACTGGATGTCTCCCAGGCAAAGCAGCTGCTCCTAGTTGTGGTAGACTAGGCAAAATATCCAACTTAAGCATTTTTATAATAGTTGTTTTTGTTGATTTTTGGGTTTTATGTATACACAGTCATGTCATTTAGAAATAAAGACTATTTCATTTCCTTTTTAATTTTTAAGTTTTATTTCTTTTCCTTGCCATATTGCACTAACTAGTAATTAAAGTACAATTTTCTAAACTGAAGTGAGAAAAGACACATTTGTCTCATTCGTGATCTCGGGGAAAAAGCATTTAATCTCTCACCATTAATTATAATGTTAGCTACTGGGGGTTTTTAATAGATAATCTTTATCTGTTTAAGGATGTTCCCTCTATTCCTAGTTTGTTGAGAGTTTTTATCATGAGTGGATATTGAATTTCATTGAAAGCTTTATCTGTATCTAGAGATATGATAATTTGGTTTTTTCTTTTTAGTCCTTTAATCTGTTTTAATATTGATATTTGAATGTTGAACTAGCCTTTTATTCCTGATATGAACTTCACTTGTTCTTGATAAATGATTCTTTTTTTATACATGGCTATATTTGATTGGGTAATATTTTGTTATGGAATTTTGGCATTTCTGTTTTTGTGAGATATTGGTCTGTAGTTTTCTTGTAGTAACAGAGTCTGTTTTTGATAATAGGTTAGGGGTAACCTCATAAAATAAGTTGGGAAGTGTTCCTTCCTCTTCTATTTTCTGTGAGATATTGTATGATATTGATATTGTTTCTTTTTGAAATGTTTGCTAGAATTTGTCAATGATACCATCCAGGCCAAGAGATGATTTTAGTCAATAGATATTGGGCTACATAGGTTATCACTTTCTCCTGGAATGATATTTGGTGGTTTGTGTCTTTCATCTAAGTTATTCAGTTTATGTTCATAGTGATGTTCATAGTATTCCTTTATTAACCCTTTAGTGTAATTGTCTGTGAACTTCCTCTTTTATCTCTGCGGTTGAAAGTGTGTGTCTTCCTTTTTATTTTTTGGTTAGGCTAGCTAAAGTTTTATCGATTTTACTGATATTGTCAAAGAGCTAGCTTTTGCTTTTACTGAATTTTCTCTCTGACTTCAATTTTTTGACTTCTTTATTATTTTATTGCTTTGTTCCTTTTGCTTTCTTTGGGTTAACTTCTTCTTCCTTTTCTAGTTTCCCAAATTCTATCTTAAAGTTATGGATTTTAGATATTCTCTTTTTTCTAATATTTTCTTTTAATGCTATGCTATAAATTTTTCTCTTAACACTGACTTATCATCATCCCACACATTTTTATACTTTTAAGGTAAAAAAAGTGATGTGGTGTGATATTACATAACATGAAATTCACATTTTAATTATTTTTGAGTGTTCATTCAGTGGCATTATATACATTCACAATGTTGTGCAATCATTACTACTATCATTTCCCAGAACTTTTTCGTTATCCTTCCATAGCCCCTGATAACCTCGACTCCACTTTCTGTCTCTATGAATTTGCCTTTTCTAGTACACCAGAAAGGTGGAATTATATAATATTTGTTGTTTTGAGACTGGCTTTTTTCACTTAGCATGTTTCATCCATATTGTAGTGCCACAAATTTTTACATATTTTATTTTGATTTTAGTTTAAAATGTTTAAATTTTTTTCTTGTGATGACTTGTTTTGACCCATGGGTTAATTAGAAGTGTATTGTTTAATTTATGGATATTTGGTAAATTCCCAGATATCTATTTTTTATTTCTTGTTTAATTTTGTTATGATCTGACCGCGTACTTTTATGATATCTATTCCTTTTAATTTGTTAAGTTTTGTCGTATGTCCAAGAATGTGGTCTATCTTGGTGAATGTTCCATGTGCACTTGAGAAGAATGTGTATCTTGCTTTTATTGGATGGAGTGTTCTATAAATGCCAATTTGTTTGATTGTGCTGTCTAGATCATCTATCCTATTACGGATTTTCTTTCTGCTTACTCTCTTCATTACTGAGAGAAGTGTTGAAGTCTCCAACTATAATTGTGGATTTGTGTGTTGTTTCTTTCAGATCTATAAATTTTTGACACTAGTTGTTAGAGTGTTTAGGAACTTTTTGTTTATTTTGAAAAATTAGGCCCTGGCTGGTGTAGCTCAGTGGATTGAGCTCGGGCCTGTGAACCAGATGATCGCAGTTTGATTCCCAGTCAGGGCACATGCCTGGGTTGCAGGCCAGTTCCCAGCAGGGGATGCATGAGAGGCAACCATACCTTGATGTTTCTCTTCCTCTCTCCTTCCCTTTCCCTCTAAAGATAAATAAATACAATATTTTTAAAAAATTAGATTTTTTGTAAATGAAGCATGACTAAACCCATGAAAAATATCTTCTCTTAAACTAAAACTAGAAACATAGTGTCTTGAACTTGTTATTGCTTGGTCATTTTGGTGAAGCATTTTGTTGCTTTAGCAAGTCCCTCTAGTATTAAAAGGAATCTAGAAACTGCCTGTCTAATGGAGTTATCACATGCGCAGTTGGTTTTCAAGGTCTTTATCGTGTGGCCAAAACTATGATATATATATATATATATATATATATATAATATTTTTGAGAACCAAGATAACTCTGTAATGTCCACCATGTTAGCATAGCACCTTATAAAATGCAGGTATACACTAAATATTTGTTAAACTATTAAATTGGAGTAGTAAGATACATCTTCCTGGACTGAGATAGACTAAGTGAAATAGGGGACTTACGGAGTAATTGTTCTCATCTGTATATGAGAAGGGAATCTTTACCCCTTTGTGTGAAATCTAAAGGTGATTGCAGTTTTTCAGAATTGCTGTGCTAGTAATGATTTGTTCTAACCTCTTTCAGGATAGTTTTACCATGGTATAAAGAATACTGCTTAGAATATAATGGTTGAAGCCCCACTGTAGCTGGTGTGGTTCAATGGATTGAGTGCCAGCCTATGAACTGGAAGGTTGCTGGTTTGGTTCCTGGTCAGGGTACATGGCTGGGTTGTGGGCCAGGTCCCCATCTGGGGGCATGAGAGAGACAAGTGATCGAGTATCTCTTGCACATCAACGTTTCTCTCCTATTTCTCCCAACCTGCTTGTAAAAATAAGATAATGAAATCTTTAAAATAACAGTTGAAGTCCCAGTTTTGGCTCTGCTCATTGTTTTTATGCAATTGGAAAAGTCTATTTACCTTACCAAATTTCATCTTGAAGCAGAAATAATAATGGCAACCTTACAGGATTGTTGTGAGGCTTTAATGCATGTGAAAGTGCTTTGATAAATGTAAAGTGTTATGTAGCTATAAAGTATAATTTTGTGGAGACTTTGGATTGATGGTACTTGCTTACTTTTTATTATATTTAGCTCTTCTAGTCCATCATCTGTCATAAATATTTTTACATGTGACTGGTATCTCAATAACACAGGGAATATGAAAATTTATAAAATAACAATTTTTTCACCTTTTTTATTGTTCAAGTACAGGGGTCTCCATTTCCCCCACACTGTCCCCCACCCCAGCCATCCCCACTTCCCACCCTTGACTCTACCCCTCTTTGGTTTTGTCCACGTATCCTTTATACATATTCCTGAAAACCCTTCCCCTCTTTCCCCCCATCATTCCCCTCCCACCTCCTCCTGGTTACTTAAAAAGTAGATTTTCCTCTACTTTTCCTACATAACTTGTTTATCATCACAAAGTATTCCACTTACATTTTTTTCAATAAAAGAAATGAGAGAAATATTCAGAAAAATGTGACATGAAAAAAAATCCTTTTCTCTCAAGCATATCACATCTCCTTACCTCATCCTTTCACCTGTCATATTAACATGTGTTTTAGTTCAATAAAGAGTAACTGCAAGGTATTGACAAGATATTATCTGTTATGCCCCAACAACTTTAGTGAACTCTGGGCTCTTCTTACTGAGTTGATTTGGGTAATGTCAGGTGGGGTTGCCCTCTGCACTTTGGAACTGGTCCACAGGACTATGAAAATCACTTTCATACTTGCAGCTTGGAGAACAGACTCCAAAAGGTCTGCCAAAGCCTTTCTGTGAACCTTCATAAAGGTGCTGTAATTTCCCAGGGTCTTCCTCAGCACATTGCTTTCATGATATTTATAAAACATTGTTTATCTTCCTGAGTCTCATAAGGTGATAGCTGCCTCCTGCACTTACATGAATCTTATAAACCTCAATAATTTTGAATATCTGCCAGTTTCTAACATAGCATAATGATAGATCAGAGAAGAAGAAGAAGAAGCTATACATATTGGAGCTCTGGCCTGGAAATTGGTTGTCATGACTTGACAAAAATCAAGGGCAAGGAGTAATGACCTCCAATAGAAGTATGTGAGCAGTTTAGTTTATAAGAGTCCAGCAAGGAAGAATTTGAACCAGAGCCTGATGACAGAGTGTTAATTTCCAGGGATGAAGAGTATGGGAATGAAAGTCAGCCAAAGCATGTTAATATGCCATCTGAGAAATCAGTATTGAAAGATATTTTGACAGCCTGAGAAAAAATTAACTGAAACAAAAAGGAGGCAATTTCCAGAAGTGAATAAAAATTCTTCCCATAGATTCCAAAATGAACCATATAGACATATAAGGGAAACCAGGTTTAACAGAAATTCAGTAAAACACTTAGGTTTCAGCTTCCAAGAAGGTCAGAATGAATCAATCATATGACATTATTCTCTACAATGTGTAGTCTCAGTATGTGCATGAATTAAGTCTAGAACAAAGGAGGTGACTGTCACTTCTCCTCTGCCTGAATTATGTATAAATTGTATTCTGATCTTTGTGCCATACTTTAACTTTTATGGATAAATAAGACTGTATTTAAAGAAGAAATGTAATACCATGACAGGTTTAGGAGCCACATCACCTGATAAATGATAAATTAAACTCAGCTAGTTGCCAGGCAAGAGAAGACAGTTGGGGGAAAAATATCAGGTGTATTCAATAATTTGAGAGATTGTTATGTGAAAGGAGAATTAGGCCTATTTTTATAGATCCTGAGGATAGAATTCTGACAATTGGATGGAAGCTATAATGGGTAAATTAGGGCTCAGTGAAGGTGAGAACTCCACAGTGAAAGTTGTCCATACATGAAAAGGGGTTTGGCCTGAAAGAAGTACACTACTCATTGGGAAGGTGCTCAAAAAGAGGCTAAATGGCCACCAGCCAGGAACTCTGGTAAGTGGATTATTATACTTGGGGGAAGTTGAACTAAATGATCTTCAAGATCCCTATCATCTCTCAAGTTTCATAATCCCCAGTATTAAAGGCACAAAGACATTCAGAGACTTCCATTGTCAACCTAACACTCTAGATTGCCATATAATTTTGTAGTGGGTTGGCCAGAAAAATGGCCAGTAGACTCAGTGTCAGTATGGGATTCCCCCATAACCTAGGCATAAAGTCCTGAACTTAACTGGACTATAAACTTCTTGAAGGCAGAGATGATACCTTATATGCTTATGTAGCAGTGCCTGGCACATAATAAGATACTTGTCAAATGTTTGGAAAATGAGTGAATGAACAAATGAATGTTGGGCCTTATATTAGTCTCATAGTTCTACCAAAGCAAGTTACCACACATTGGTGGCTTAAAACAATAAAATCTTGTTTTCCCAGAAGGTTCTAGGCAAAAATTTGTTCCTTGCCTTTTCCAGCTTCTGGTGGCTCCAGGCATTCCTTGTCTTATGGCTGCATCACTGTGATTTCTGTCTCTGTGGTCACATTGCTTTCTCCTCTTCTGTCTGCCTCTTTTGCGTGTCTCTTATAAGGATATTTGCCGTTAGGTTTAGAGTCCACTTGGATAACCTATGATGAACTCATCTCAAGATCCTTAACTTAATTACATCTGCAAACATTCTTTTCCTAATAAAGTTACATTCATAGGTTTTGAGGGTTAGGACACAGACATACTATTTCAGGGACCACCACCCAAAAAACCAGACTTATTTTTTAAAATATTTTACTTATTTATTTTATACAGAAGGGAAAAGAAGGAGAAAGAGAAGGAAAGAAACATCAGTGTATGGTTGCCTCTCGCATGCCCACTACTGGGGACCTGGCCCAGCATGTGCCCTGACTGGGAATCAAACCAGCGACCCTTTGATTTGCAGCCTGGCACTCAATCCACTGAGCTATACCAGCCAAACCCCAAAGTTTTGTTAGACAACCGAGACATTTTTCTGTGAACAACTTGGTTGAGAACTTGTTCAAGAACCAAGACATTTGAAAACTGAGGTTGTACTGTACTCACATTTGTAGCAGAAGGCCCAGTGGGGCTGATTCAGACTCAGAATATGGCTGTGTCTAAGGAATTAGTGGATCAGTAGTTCCTCATACATCTATTGGTATATGTTTATTTTGCCTGGATGATATGGGCCTGTGAGATGTTTTATTTGTGTCTGGAGAGAAAGACTGGGAGATAAAGAGTTGGTTTAGGTTCTCCTAGAAGTAGACTCTAAACCCAAGATTTGAGTGCAATTAGTATTTTGGGAAGATAATTCTAAGACATACTAATAAGAGAATGGGGAAGTGAGACAGGTAAGAAAAGAGCCACTAAATGATGCCTTATCAAAATAACTGCCTCTGTGGTTAACTGGCATTTCATCCTATTGGAGAACTCTAGAAGCCAATGTAGAACACAAGCCTCAGAATTATGTATACAAATTGCTGTCAGTTATTGGTTAAAGACTGCACCCAAGAAGTTTGCCACAAGCAAGCAAGGCTGGCTACTAAATAAGACATCAGGTATAGTGATGCAGCTGTTGGCTATTGGTAAAGCCTGAGGAGATATGGGAAGGACATAGGCAGCATGTGATACAGAAGGAAAACAAGGTGTGCACTCATGCTTTTTATTAGGGACAATGTCTGAGACCCATGAGAAGAAGGGCTTTTGCAGGAAACTGAAGGTTTTCTCATGAGGCTCCATGTAATACTCAGGAAATGGATAGTGCATTTTAGGGGCCAGGTGACAGAGCTAGAATGGGGGCCTTTCTCCCCATGAATGCCTAGAACACATTGTGGCATATCAGAGTAAGGATTTAAAATGAACCAATTCTGGTCAAACACCTCGTGATTCACAGCTTTGCGATGAAGCGAAACTCCTCCCCAGGTTTGGAAAATTGTGATCTCCTAGAGAGTACTGGAAATAGGGGGAATGATTAGGGAAGGCTGGTTTTGGCTTTCTGGGACTGGGTACTCCAAAACCAAGACTATGATGGAATAAGATTTTGTGAACACATGTAAAATTATTCTAAGAATTCTCATAAAGTAGTAGGGAGACTTTGGGGAGGAAGGCATCCTGTACAGATGAGAGGAATGAATCAGTGGAATTTGAGTTGCTCCTGTTTTCTACACAAACAAATTTGCAGCCTGTGGAGATTCAGGTTACCTAAAACTCCCTTCCCATTTCTTCCTCATAAGAGGCTGTTGATGTTTACAGACCACCTATTATTTTGCTAAGTATTCTATATATCTTATCTTATCTCATTTATTCATTGCAATAAACCCAATGTATAGGTGAAGAAACTGAGTTTCAGGAAACGTAAGTAATTTGCTTACTCTTTACAGCTAATAAATGACTGACTTGGTATTTGAGCCCTAACTTGACTGGCTTAAGCCATACTTTTTATATTATTTCCTTATGCTAGCTGGTAACATAAATGAACACATGTGTATGTGTGGATGCACACATATAAACAGTATGAACCCAGAAATGGATTACAAGTCCATAATTTGGGAAGCTGAAACCATGTGAGATGCTTCAGTTATGTAAGAGATTTTTTATTTTATTTTATTTTATTTATTTATCTTTAGAGGGGAAGGGAAGGAGAGAGGAATAGAAACATCAATGTGTGGTTGCTTCTCGTGCATCCCGTGCTGGGAACTGGCCCCTGCCGGGAACTGGCCTGCAACCCAGGAATGTGCCCTGACTGGGAACCGAACCTTGATAGTCTGGTTCACAGGCCCATGCTCAATCCACTGAGCTACACCAGCCAGGGCTATGTAAGAGATTTTTTAAGGAACAACCCCAACAGAATTTAAAGCAGAAAAATAAAGAACTGAAGATGAAGGGAGTAAATTCCATTATTATTCATTTACATGAAAAAAAGAAAAATGAAAGATGGCACATCTTTGCTTTTTCTTTTTCTTTTTTTAAAATATATTTTATTGATTATACTATTACAGTTGTTCTATTCCCCCCCTTCATTCCCCTCCACCCGTACACTCCCTCCCCCACCATTCTCCCCCCCTTAGTTTATAACCACACGTCTCAAGTTCTTTAGATTCTATATTTCCCCAACTATTCTCACCCTCCCCCTATCTATTTTCTACCTACCATCTATGCTATTTTCTGTGCCTTCTCCCCCCTTCTCCTCCTCCCACTCCTCTGTTGCTAACCCTCCATGTGTTCTTCATTTCTATGGTTCCACTCCTGCTCTAGCTGTCCTCTTGGTTTGCTTTTGTTTTAGGTATGGTTGTTAATAACTGTGAGTTTGCTGTCCTTTCACTGTTAATATTTTTCATCATCTTTTCCTTATATAAGTCCCTTTAGCATTTCATATAATAAGGGCTGGGTGATGATGAACTCCTTGAACTTGACCTTATCTGAAAAGCACTTTATCTGTCCTTCCATTCTAAATGAAAGTTTTGCTGGATAAAGCAATCTTGGCTGTAGGTCTTTGGATTTCATGACTTGGAATACTTCTTTCCAGCCCCTTCTTGCCTGTAAGGTCCCTTTTGAGAAATCTGCTGACAGTCTGATGGGTACTCCTTTGTAGGTGACTGTCCCCTTATCCCTTGCTGCTTCTAGGATTCTCTCCTTCATTTTAGTCTTGGCTAATGTAATGATGATATGCCTTGGTGTGTTCCTTCTTGGGTCCAACTTCTTTGGGACTCTCTGAGCTTCCTGGATTTCCTGGAAGTCTATTTCCTTTGCCAGATTGGGGAAGTTCTTCTTTATTATTTGTTCAAATAAGTGTACCACTTGTGGCTATTTCTTTACCCCTTCTGGTACCCCTATAATTTGGATGTTGGAACGTTTAAAGATGTCCTGGAGGTTCCTAAGCCTCTCCTCATTGTTTTGAATTCTCATTTCTTCATTCCTTTCTGGTCAGATGTTTCGTTCTTCCTTCTGGTCCATTCCATTGATTTGATTCCCAGTTTCCTTTCCATCGCTATTGGTTTCCTGGACATCTCCCTTCATTTCAATTAGTTTAGCCTTCATATGTTTCTCTAATTTGTGACTGTAGTCTACCAATTCTGTGAGCATCCTGATAAATAGTGTCTTAAATTGTGCTTCTGAGAGGCTGGCAATTTCCCAGTCGCTTAGGGTTATTGGCTCTGGGACTTTGAGTTCTTCTTGTGCCATCTTTTGGGCTGTTCGTGCCTGTTAAGCAGCAGGATCAGAGCCCTAGGTTTTCACCGGAGCAGGGCAACTCAATCGCTGGGTTGTGACATTGTACGTGGGGGCGGGGTCAAAGAGGGACAACGGCTTCCCTTCGCCGCCTGCTGCGGCGACCCCCACCAGCACTGCAGCCACCACTGTCACTGGGCCCACGCGTTTCGTTCCACTGCACTCGAGTGTGCCACCGCTGTTGGCCCTCCACCAGTGGGTTCGTCCCCTGGGGCCTGCGTGGTCCATCTCACTGTGCACGAATGTGCGACCTTGATCAGTTTGCCCCGCACCCTGACTGGCTTTGGGCTGCCCATGCGCCTAGCGCCTAGGTCGGGGGATCTGTCCTGCCCGACCCAGCTCTGTTGCTGGTTCCACCTCTCTTACCGTCCCCGTTGAACGGTTCGTAGCTGTTGGACTTCGTATAATTCCGTGTTCTGGTCTTTGGGTGTGTTCTAGTTCTCCAAAACTTTTGTTGTAGTCAAACTTGGTTGTGGGAGAAGGCACAGTGTTTCCACCTATGCCTCCATCTTGGCGGAAGTCTGCTTTTTCTTTTAAGGTTTAAAATAGCTATTTGCTTTACATTGCCACTTTTTTTTTTTACAGAGGCGTGGATGAAATCTGGGTCTATATATCAAAGGCTAAATTGTCAGTTTTTTTCCTGGGATATAGTTAAAATATTTTTAGGCTAAAAACTACCTTTTCTATTATGGCTACCCAAATAATTCGGAAAATAATAACAGAGACCAAGTGCTAATATTGGGATCTTATTCAAATGTTAAGAGCTCTTGTGGTGCCCCTCTGACTGCTGTTAAACCAATGAAAAAAGCTGACTTTGTTTTGAAGGTTGAGCCCATATGCTAGTACATGACACCATTGAGAAGAAGGGGATAGAAAAAGAGAAATAGAGTTTAGGGTGTGGGAGTGAAGAAACTGACACTCTCAAGTATCAGGAGTGAGCAAAATCCAAGTGTAGTCAAGTAAGACATTTTTAATGAGAGTGTTGGGATTCTATTTTCTCCTCGGGTTTGGGAAGCAAGAAGTCAAAGATGAAAATAAATAGCTGACTAAATACACAGAGAAAATATAAAACCAAGCTTCCTTTCATAGTGTTAGTGGGTATCGTCAAGAAATGGAAACTAATTTTAATACTATTTTAAATGATTCATAGTTAACAATATTACAGATAATATTTACTAAGTACTTATTATATGTCTGGCAGTATGCTTTGTCATGCATGATTTAATTTTATTCCTTGGCACCTAGAAGTTAGCTTTATTTTTGATGAGGAAACAGGAGCTTAGAGAGAGAATTTATACTACCCAAGGTCTTGCAACTTCTAGATGGTAGAGCTGGCATTTGAACTCAAGTTGTCAGGATTTAGAACTTGCTTTCCATTAACCAAGGAGGTAAAAGACCTGTACTGGGAAAATTATAAATGCTGAAGAAATAAATTGAAGAAGGACAAATAAATGGAAGCATGTTCCATGCTCAAGAATAGGAAGAATTAACATTGTTAAAATGTCCATACTACACAAAGCAATCTATGGATTCAACACATTCCTATCAAAATACAGATGGTTTATTTCAAAGAACTAGAACAAATATTCACAAATTTATATGGAATCATGAAAGACCCCAAATAGCCACAGTAATCTTGAGAAAGGACAAGAAAGTTGGAGAAATATTAATATTAAACTATACTACAAGGCTATAGTAATCAAAACAGCATGGTACTGGCATAAAAACATATATAAATTAATGGAACAGAATAAAGAGCACAGAAATAAATCCACACTTATATGGTCAATTAATATTTGACAAAGGAGGCAAGAACATACAATGGAATAAAGACAACTGATTCAATAAATGGTGTTGGAAAAATTGGACAGATATATGCAAAATATGAAACTAGACCACGTTTTTATGTCATGGACAAGAATGAGCCCAAAATAAATTAAAGACTTAAATGTAAGACTCAATTCCATAAAACTACTAGAAGAAAACATAGACAGTAAAACTAGGGCATTTCTTTTAGCAATATTTTTTTCTGATACATCTCCTCAGGCAACAGAAACAAAGGGAAAAAAATCAACAAACGGGACTACATCAAACTAAAAAGGGTTTTGCACAGCAAAGGAAACCCTCATCAAAATGAAAAGGGAACTTACTGTATGGGAGAACATATTTGCCACTGATACACTGGACAAGGGTTTAATATCCAAAACATATAAAGAACAAATATGACTCAACATGAAGAAAACAAACAACCCAATTAAAAAGTGAGCAAAGGATCTGATTAGACACTTCTCCAAAGAGGACACACATCTGTTCCATAGACATATGAAAATATGCCCAATGTCACTAATTATCACAGAGATGCAAGTTAAATCCACAATGAGATATCACCTTACTCCTGTCAGATGACTATCATCAATAAATCAACATGCAAGTGTTGGTGAGGGTATGGACAAAATGGAAACCTCATGCACTGTTGGTGGGAGTACAAATTGGTATGCCACTATAGAAAACAGTATGAAGGTTCCTCAAAAAATTAAAAATGAAATTGTCTTTTTTTCAAAGATTTAATTTATTTATCTTTTGAGGGGAAAGGAAGAAGAGAAAGAGAGAAGGAGAGAAATATCAATGTACGGTTGCTCCTCGTGAGTCCCCTGCCAGGAACTGGCCTGCAGCCCAGGCATGTGCCCTGACTGGGAATCGAACCACGATCATCTGGTTCACAGGCCTGTGCTCAATCCACTGAGCTACACCAGCCAGGGGAAAAATGAAATTGTCTTATGACCCAGTGATCCCAGTTCTGGGAATATATTTAAAGAAACCCAAACACTAATTTGAAAGAATATATGTACTCCTATATTCATTGCAGCATTATTCACAATAGCCACGATTTGTAAGCAACCCAGATTGGTAGACAAGTCAGTGAGAAAGTGGTTGCACATATCTAAGGTCGGTCCCGAAAAAAGTCCAGCCATTGTTAATATAATGAGAATGGGGGGGGTATTTTCGAGATGGTGACAGAGTAGCACAGAGGGAACCCAGCTCCCGTGCATCTGGTAGAAAATCCGGGCGGATCTACCGAAAAGAGCATAATCAACCAACAATTCCCCAACATTTATGAAAATAAGAGACCACAGAGTGTGACAGAGGAACCAGACACCTGCAGGTCAGCGAGGACTGCAGAAGGCAAGTAAGGACAAAAGCAGCTGCGTGCCCGAGGCCTCCTGCCTGCAGGCTGCACCAGGGCACGCCCAAGGTGGGCGACCTCCGGCAAAGTGTGAGTACAGTCCAGAACCAGCGGCCAATCTGGGCACCATCAGTGGGAAACAGAATCCCCATCTGAATCCAGGGCCGGGTTGCCTGTGGCGGAGGGAACTCCAGAGGCCCGGCACTCGGTGGGCCGGCAGCAGACTCTGGGAGAGAACTGACTCCCCCCTCCCTGGCTAGGCAGGCAGGTTAATACTGGGCAGAGACCTGTGGGCTTAAGTTAACATAAAGAGGGGCAACTGCGGACTCTGTGGTCACCAGCCCGCCAGCCTGCCAGCCCACCAGCCCGGGGGATTTAAGAAGGACACTGTCGTTGCCGATCTTTTGGGGATTGGCTGGGCTGAGAGGCAGGCTTTGTGGAGAAGTCTCTATTGGAAAGTGAACTGAGGGGCTCTGCAACAGCAGCTTGCCTCACGGCCAAACCACCCAGCAGCCATCCAGGAGAGGGGTGGGAACACCTGGGACCCACCATAGGATTGAGAAGGGTGGTCCCGGATACCGCGGGACACATGCAGCCTCCCGGGGATGTGTGCGCCACACAGTCCAATTGGCAGCCTGCTCGAGTGCGCCTTCATAGCCGCCCTCAGAGACCCAGCTACCAGAAAAACCAGTTTGGACAGTTTGAAACCAACAAAGGAAGGGTGCTTTTTTTTTCTTCTTTAGTGTGTGTGTGTGTGTGTGTGTGTGTGTGTTTTCCCTTCCCCCACTTTTTTTCTCTCTCAACTTCTTTTGTAAGTAATCTTATATCTTGTAAACTGTATTGTTGCTGTATCTTTCAATACTCTGTCTTCATTTCTTTTTCTTTTTGTCCGGTTTTAGTCCTTTGGTTCTTCCAAAATTTCCCGCTTATTCCCCTTTTCTCCTGACTTTTGTGTGTGTGTGTGCGTGTGTGTGTGTGTTGGATTGTTCGTTTGTGTGTTGCTTAGTTTTCTTTTAGGTGTATTATTATTGTTTTGTATTATTCTTACTTCTTTTTTTTTAATTTTAAGAATATCTTTGTATCGCTCCTCTTTCTGTACAGGTTTCTTAGTCCTGGCTGGGTATATTGTACTACCTGACAGGTTCCCACTGCTCTTTTCTCCACAGTGTATTGCTAATTTTCTATACTTCACTTGCTTTCCTTTGCTATACTACCCAAGCTCTATAACGCCTGTTTAGACAGATCACATAGAATCTATCACTTGAGTGTTGCTCTAATATTATTGTAAATAAGAGCTGTTCTATACAACAGTAATACTTCATAACACATCTCTCAGACCTTAGACCACCTTACAGGTGCCTGAATTCTATTACTCTATTTACTCACTTGCTACACCCAGTTACTAACCTGTACTGTCACCTTACCTCAAATCTGACCACCTGCAACCACACTGCTTTCTAGATACAACTCACAAGCCCCCCCTTCCCAACAGGAGACTTAACTTATGTCCACCCTTTCCTAAAAGTGGCAAGCTGGGTCGAAGAGCACGGTTCACTCTATACATAGCCTAAAGATAGTCTATTTCTTCTCTACCGACTGTGTCTCTACATAACATAAAATAATCTTCTGCTATCACAAACCGTTTTTCCTCCCCCTCCAAATGATCATGCAGACACAATAAAGAAAGGAGTAGGTGGAAGCAGAGAACACCAAGATACCTCCAGGAGACTGCACCACTGAATTTCACAGGTATCCTACTACAGAAGTTCACACCATAAACCCAGGGAACCAGAACAGATCAATTTAAGAAGTGGAGGACAACAAGAAGAGTATCACAAACAATGGGAAGACAAAGAAACAATCCCCAAGTGAAAGAAAAGGAGGAAGCCTCAGAAAGAATGTTAGATGAAATAGAGGCAAGTCAACTATCAGATGTGGAATTCAAAGCACTGGTTATCAGGAAATGCAAAGAGCTTACAACTACAACAAGCTACCAGAAACTACAGGGGAGCTACAATGAACTCTGTGCAAACTATACCAACGTGAAAAAGGAAATAGAAACCATCAGTAAAGGCCAAGACGAAATGAAGAATACAATTTCTGAACTGAAGAACACAGGAGAAGGTATGAAGAATAGGATCGATGAGGCGGAAGACTGCATAAGTGAGATCGAAGACAGGGTAGAAAGAATCTCCCAGATGGACCAAGTAATGGAAAAGAGAATCAGAAAAAATGAGGAGAATTTAAGAGAAATGCAAGACAACATGAAACATAATAATATCCAAATAATAGGAATACCAGAAGGAGAGGAAGAAGAACAAGGGATAGAAAACCTACTAGAAAGAGTAATAATGGAAAATCTCCTAAGTTGAGGAGAGATAAAGTCACACGGATCCAGGAAGCATGGAGAGTCCCAAGCAGGTGGAACCCAAAGAGGCCTACTGCAAGACACATCTTCATTGAAATGGCAAACCTCCAAGACAAAGAGAAAATCCTAAAGGCACCAAGGGAAAAAAAGGAAGTAATATACAAGGGGGTCCCAATAAGGCTGGCTCTTGACTTCTCATTGGAAACAATCCAAGCTAGAAGAAAATGGGAAGAAATATTCCAAGTAATGAGAAACAGAGGCCTACAACCAAGGCTACTGTTCCAAGCAAGGCTCTCAATCAAGATAGAAGGCCAAATAAAGAGCTTCCAAGACAAAAGAAGTCTAAAAGAATACGCTTCCACCAAACCAGCTCTACAAGAATTACTAAAAGGGCTGCTTTAAGGAAAGGAAGGAAAACAGAGAGACGGAGAGGAACACAGGTACACAAATGGCAATGAATAATCAATAATAACCTTAAACGTAAATGGATTAAATGCACCGATTAAAAGACACAGAATAGATGAATGGATAAGAAAGCATAACCCAAATATATGCTGCCTACAAGAGACCCACCTCAGGTCAAAAGACCACCACAGACTAAAAGTGAAAGGATGGAAACAAATTTTCCAAGCAAATTGACAAGGAAAAAAAGCCAGGATAGCAATTCTCATATCACACAAAATAGACTTCAAAAACAGGGCCATAAAGAGAGACGCAGAAGGGCACTTCATATTGCTCAAGGGAAGAATCCACCAAGAAGACATTAACATCACAAATATATATACACCCAACTCACGAGTACACAAATATATAAAGAAAATCCTAGAGGACCCGAAGGAAGATATTGACAGCAACACAATTATAGTAGGGAATTTTAACACTCCACTGTCAAAAATGGACAGATCTACCAAACCAAATGTCAACAAAGATATAGCAGCATTAAATGACTCTAGATGACATGGATCTAATTGATATATAAAGAGCCCTTCTTCCTAAAGAAGCTAAATACACATTCGTTTCAAATGCACATGGAATATTTTCCAGATAGATCACATGATAGGACACAAAATGAGACTCAACAAATTTAGAAAAATAGAAATCATACCAAGCATTTTCTCTGATCACAAGGGACTGAAATTTGAAACTAACCCCACAGGAGAAAACCCAAAACACCCAAAATCATGGAGACTGAATGGTATTCTATTAAACAACAAATGGGTCAAGATAGAAATTAGGGAAGAAATTTAAAAACTTTTCAAAACTAATGAAAATGAACTCACAACAACCCCAAACCTATGGGACACAGCGAAGGCAGTCCTCAGAGGAAAGTTCATAGCAATACAGGCTTACCTAAAGAAAATAGAAACATTTCAAACAAACAACCTATCCCGATGCCTCCAAGAACTAGAGGAAGAACAACAAAGACAGCCCAGAGCAAGTAGAAGGAAGGAAATAACCAAGATCAGAGCAGAATTAAATGACATAGAGACTAAAAGCACAATTCTAAGGGTCAATGAATCCAGGAGTTGGTTTTTTTAAAAGATAAACAAAAGAGATAAACCTTTAAGGAGGCTCATCAAGAAAAAAAGAGAGAGGACCCAAATAAACACAATCAGAAATGAAAGAGGAGAGATTACAACTGATACCACAGAAATAGAAGGGATTGTAAGGAATTACTATGAGGAGCTGTATGCCAAGAAATTTGAAAACCTAGGTGAAATGGACAAATTTCTAGAAAAATATAATCTTCCAAAGCTCAATGAAAAAGAAGCAGAAAACCTGATCGGGCCAATAAGAGCAGATGAAATTGAAGATGTAATAAAAAAACTCCCATCGCACAAAAGCCCTGGACCAGATGGTTTCACAGGAGAATTCTACAAAGCTTTTAAGGAAGAACTAACCCTGATTTTTCACAGAGTATTTCAAAAATCCAAAAGGAGGGAAAACTCCCCAACTCTTTTTATGAAGTCAGCGTCATCCTAAATCCAAAACCAGATAGAGACACAACAAAGAAAGAGAACTTCAGGCCAATATCACTGATGAACATAGATGCTAAAATCCTCAACAAAATATTGGCAAATCACATCCAACAATACATCGAAAAGACCATACACCACGACCAAGTGGGATTCATCCCAGTGATGCAAGGATGTTTCAATATTCCTAAATCAGTAAATATAATACACCAGATAAACAAAAGCAAGCACAAAAACCACATGATCATATCAATAGACACAGAAAAAACTTTTGATAAGGTACAACACCCATTTATGATAAAGGTACTCAGCAACGTGGGAATAGAGGGATCATTCCTCAATATAATAAAGGCCATATACGAAAGACCTACAGGCAACATCATACTCAATGGGCAAAAACTAAAAGCTTTTCCACTAAGATCAGGAACAGGACAACGTTGTCCACTTTCACTCCTTCTATTCAATATAGTATTGAAAGTTCTAGCCACAGCAATCAGACAAGAAAAGGAAATACAAGGCATCCAAATCAGAAAGGAGGAAAAAAAACTGTCTTTGTTTGCAGATGACATGATAGTGTACATAAAAAATCCTATAGCCTCTACCAAAAAACTGCTGGAACTAATAAATGAATTTGGCAAAACAGCGGGATACAAAGTCAATATCCAGAAATCAAAGGCATTTTTGTATACCAACAATGAATCAGCAGAAGCAGAAATCAAGGAAAAAATCCCATTCAATATACCAAAAACAAAAATAAAATATCTGGGAATAAACCTAACCAAGGAGGTAAAAGACCTGTATGTTGAAAACTGCACAACACTGAAGACAGAAATCAAGGAAGACACAAACAAATGGAAACATATACCGTGTTCATGGGTTGGAAGAATTAAATCATCAAAATGTCCATACTACCCAAAGCAATTTACAGATTCAATGCAATACCTATTAAAGTGCCAATGGCATATTTCACAGACATAGAACAAAAACTTCGAAAATTTATATGGCACCACAAAAGACCCCGAATAACAGCTGCAATTTTGAGAAAGAAGAACAAAGTAGGAGGGATCACAATACCTGATATCAAATTGTATTACAAGGCCACTGTAATGAAAACAGCCTGGTACTGGCATAATAACAGTCACATGGACCAATGGAATATAACAGAGAACCCAGAGATAAACCCAAATATCTACAGTCAATTAATATTCGACAAAGGGGGCAATAACATAAAATGGAGTAAAGATAGCCTCTTCAACCTATGGTGTTGGGAGAACTGGACAGCCACATGCAAAAAAAAAAAAAGAAACTCGAGCACCAACTTACACCATACACCAAGATAAATTCAAGGTTCATAAAAGACTTAAATATAAGCCGGGAAGACATTAAAGCCCTAGAGGAGAGCATTGGCAGGAAAACCTCAGATATTCCACGCAGCAATATTTTTACTGATACGTCCCCTAGAACAAGGGACATAAAGGAAAGAATAAACAAATGGGATCTCATTAAACTTAAAAGCTTCTGCATTGCCAGGGAAAACAGTATCAAGATAAAAAGAAGCAACAGTTTGGGAAAACACATTTGCCAATGACACCTCAGACAAAGGTTTAATCTCCAAAATATACAAAGAACTCATATGACTCTACTCAATGAAGATGAGCAACCTAATTAAAAAATGGTCAAAGGACTTGAACAGACACTTCTCCAAGGAGGACATACAGAAGATCCAGAGACACATGAAAAGATGCTCGATATCACTAGCTATCAGAGAGGTGCAAATCATAACCACAATGATATAACACTTAACACCAGTCAGAATGGCTACCATAAACAAAGAAACAAACAACAAGTGTTGGAGAGGTTGTGGGGAAAAGGGGACTCTAGTTCACTGTTGGTGGGATTGCAGAATTGTACAACCACTATGGAAAACAGTATGGAATTTTCTCAGAAAACTAAAAATGGACGTGCCTTTTAACCCAGCAATTCTACTGCTAGGAGTATATTCTAGGAACCCTGAAATACCAATCCAAAAGAACCTATGCACCCCGATGTTCATAGCAGCACAATTTACAATAGGCAAGAGTTGGAAGCAACCTAGATGACCATTGGTCAATGACTGGATGAAAAACTATGGTACATTTACACAATGGAATTCTATGCAGCAGAAAGAAAGAAGGAGCTCCTACCCTTTGCAGCATCATGGATGGAGCTGGAAAGCATTATGTTGAGCGAAATAAGCCACGTGGTGAAAGACAAATACCATATGATATCACCTTTAACAGGAATCTAAACAACAACACAAACAAGCAAGCAAAATATAACAAATGACACTGAAATACAGAACGTGCTGACAGGTTCGAGAGGGGAGAGGGGAGAGTTTCACACGACAAAAGGGGAAGGACTTACATGACCAAGTATAAAGGACACATGGACAATAACTAAGGTGGGGGGCAGAGATGGGAGGGAGGTGGGGAGCACTGGGGGGGGCAAGGCTGGAAATACAAGACAGAAAACTATACTTGAGCAAGAGCTAAATTTAAAAAAAAAGAGAGAATGTTTTGTGTGACATCGATGTAACCTGGCAGCCAAAGAGAATCGACTGCAATGTGCACTGACACCTTCACTATACTAGTCAGTTGCAGGTAGAAACTGTTGAGTTAGTATTGTAGTGTGTGGCTGTTGCATTGAAATGAGTGATTAGAGCAATGAATCTGCATCTAATTTTCTGTTAAGCTTGAACGTTCTTCCACAGAAACTATTTTGATGATTCAGAAGGCCACAGCTATGGGCAACTGTTGATTGACAGCTTTATCATGACAATGTACTTGCTCATGCATTATATCTTGCACAGAGTTTTCTGGTGACACATCAAATTACCCAGGTGACTCAGCCCCATTATAGAGCAGATTTGGTACCCTGTGAATTCTGGCTTCTCCCAAAACTAAAATTACCTTTGAAAGGGGAGAGATTTCAGCCCATCAATGAGATTCAAGAAAATATAATGGGGCAGTTGATAGTAATTGGAAGAACTATGTGAGGTCCCAAGGTGCCTACTTTGAAGGGGACCGAAGTGTCACTGTCCTATGTACAATGTTTCGTGTATCTTGTATCTTCTTTAATAAATGTCTGCATTTTTCATAGGACATGGCTGGATACTTTCTGGAGAGACATTCATATACACATAGACAATGGAATATTAGTCATTAAAAAGAATGAAATCCTACTTCCAGCCAAGATGGAGGAGTAGGTGGCAACACTGCCTCCTCACATAACCAAGTTTAAAGACAACAAAGTTTTAGTAACAGAAATGCAACCAAAACAGTAAATTGAACTGTACAGAAGTCCGACAACAACAAAGCATTCAGCCAGACCTGTAAGAGGGGCAGAGTGGGTGGCTGGTGGGGCCAGGTTGCACAGGAAAAAGCAGCTGGACCAACCCAGGTGCATAGGCAGCGGTTGGCAGATCCCAGATGTGGGGTGGCAAGGGTCTGACCCAGTGAGGGCGCAGGGTGGCTGGCTGACCATGGTCACACATTCACACCCAGATAAAGGTGGGAAAGGAGCAAGCAGTGGGGCAGACTGTGCAAACTAGAGCCCCAGCGGTGTGAATTAAAGCTTAAATTACCAATTGGAAATACGTTTGGGGTTGAGGTGCCAGGAGAGGCTGCCAGGTTCACAGAGAGTTTGTTGGAGAGACCCAGAGGGTCCTGGAGGGTACACAAGCCCACGCACCCGGGAACCAGCACCAGAGGGGCCTAGTTTGCTTGCAGAAAGCAGCAGAGGGGACCGATATCTGAGAGAGAGCAGAACAGACGCCATTGCCCCTCTCTGACTTTGCCCCAACATACAGCATCACAACCCAGCCACTGGGTCGCCCCACCCTGGTGAACACTTAAGGCTCTGCCCCTCATACATAACAGGCACAAACAGACCAAAACATTATGGCTCAAGAAGAACAGCTCAAAGCCCCAGAGCCCATACTTCTAAGTGATCAAGAGATAGCCAACCTATCAGATGCACAGTTCAAAATACTGGTGATCAGGATGCTCACAGAACTGGTTGATTTTAGTCTCAAATTAGAGGAAGAATTGAAGGCTAAACTGATTGAAATGAAAGGAAATGCACAGGAAACCAATAGTGATGGAAAGAAAACTGGGACTCAAATCAAGGCAGTGGACCAGGAGGAAGAAAGAAACAACCAAACAGAAAAGAATGAAGAAACAAGAATTCAAAAAAATGAGGAGAGGCTTAGGAACCTCCAGGAAATCTTTAAACATTCCAACATCCAAATTATGGGGGTACCAGAAGGGGAAGAGGAAGAGGAACAAGTGGAAAACTTATTTGAACAAATACTAAAGAAGAACTTCCCCAATATGGCAAAGGAAATAAACTTCCAGGAAGTCCAGGAAGCTCAGAGAGTCCCAAAGAAGTTGGACCCAAGAAGAAACACACCAAGGCACATCATAATTACATTAGCCAAAATTAAAATGAAGGAGAGAATCCTAGAAGCAGCAAGAGATAATAGGACAGTCACCTACAAAGGAGTTCCCATCAGACTGTCAGGAGATTTCTCAAAAGAGACCTTCCAGGCAAGAAGGGGCTGGAGAAAAGTATTCCAAGTCATGAAAGACAAGGACCTACATCCAAGATTGCTCTATTCAGCAAAGCTTTCATTTAGAATGGAAGGGCAGATAAAGTGCTTCTCAGATAAGGTCAAGTTCAAGGAGTTCATCATCACCCAGCCCTTATTATATGAAATGTAAAAGAGACTTATATAAGAAAAAGAAGATAAAAAATATGAACAGTGAAAGGACAGCAAACTCACAGTTATTAACAGCCACACACAAAACAAAGCAAACTAAGAGGACAGCTAGATCAGGAGTGGAACCATAGAAATGGAGATCACATGGAGGGTTAGAAACAGGGGAGTGGGAGGAGGAGAAGGGGGGAGAAGATAAAGAGAATAAGTAGCATAGACGGTAGGTAGAAAATAGACAGTGTGGAGGGCAAGAATAGTATGGGAAATATAGAATCTGTAGAACCCGTGACACATGAACATAAACTAAAGGGGGAAAGGTGGGGGAGGGTGTGGAGGGTGGAGGGGAATGAAGGGGGGGGCAATGGGACAATTGTAATGGCATAATAAAATACATTTTAAAAAAGAAAAAAGAATGGAATCTTACTATTTGTGACAGCATGTATGGACCTAGAGGGCATTATGCTAAGTAAAATAAATGAGTCAGAGAAAGACAAATATCATAAGATTTTACTTATATGTGGAATCTAAAGAACAATATAAACAGCATACCAAACAGAAACAAACTCATAGATACAGAGAACAGACTGATGGTTGCTGGAGAGGAGGGTGGTTTGGGGGCAGAATGAAACAGGTGAAGATATTGAGATGTACAGATTGGTAGTTACAAAATACTCATAGGGTTGTAAAGAACAGCATAGGGACGATAGTCGATAATATTTTATTAACTATGTGGTGCTAGTTGGATACTGGAAATATGAGGGAGAACACTTTGTGAAGTACGTGGTTGTCTAACCACTATGCTGTACATCTGAAACTAATACAAAATAATATTAAATATAAACTGTAATTGAACATTTTTAAAATAAATACTTGCTTTCCAAGATGAATATGCTAGGGAATAAAGAAAAAAGTTTGAGTTTAAAACCTTCCTATTTTTCCTATCCTATGACATATGACCTTGGGAAAATGTCTTAGTGCTTCCCTGTCTGCTAAAATAGGACCATGGTTTTGGTCATAAAATTTTTTCTTCCAGCGTATGGTTGCATAAATTATTTTTCAGTTAACTATTTCTTGTTAGTATTTATCACCCTTTTGACCAAATTTTTGAAGTATTTGTTCCCTCCATGCCTTCCTGCTGGGTTTTAAATGCCATAATGTTAAGGCTGTGTCTGTTTTGTCCATTGCTGTATTCACAGTATCAGCAAAATTAGTTAGTGTGCAGAGTAGGAATTGGACATTTTTTGTTGGTTAAATGAACTGTGCTTTCCTCTATTTCTCTCTGTCAATAGGAAAAAAAAAACAACCCAGGAGATGCTGAGGAATGTAATACATTTTTAACTGGTTGGTTTCTAAAACAATGGTGCCATGTCCTGATAGTTCTTTACACTTTTAACATCTAATTATTCAGGAAGCAGCATTTATTAGCTGCCTTATTTTAGGAAGAATATCAAGTCTTAGATGTGAATTATATTTTCATATTCATGGGTTCAGAAATGTGCCTTTTGAAGCATTCATGGGGGTGGTATTTTAGATGTACTTTTTAAAAAGCTGCACTCAAACGAACTCAATCTAGTTTTAATTTTGGCTGACAAGCTTTTCCTAGGTGCTGCTAAGATTCTAACAAATCTACATTTCCAGTAATATATGTATATAATAGGGTTCCACATGAAGATATGCCTTTGTGTACTCCTTCTTTTACCTTGGAACCTTAGGACAGGAGACTATGTTTGAACTTCCCATATTCTGCAGTTGTGTGACCCATAAAATGTTTTACTGACATTCACTTATAGTATATAAGCTGAGTTTTCTATAGTGCTTAGTACAGTACCAGGTACAAAGTAGGCACTCAGTAAATGCTGGTTGGCTGACTAGCTGAATGAATGAATGCATGAAGGTATGTTTTGAATCAACTCAGTGTGGTTTGAACAGAGAGAAATACTTCCGCTCTGCCTACAAATGACTGAAATTCTCACATGCATCCATTTTTGGGCTAAAGCATTTTAAGGCATTTAAAATGCAAATATATTGCAAGTGTTCGTAATTCATTACCTTGCTTTAGTATTCCGGGTTTAGCACCTTCGAAATTCTACATAAAAAGGAAGAGTTTAGAAGATGGGATGTAGAACAGGTTCACTTTGACGATGAGTAGGGTACGTGGGGAGGTGTATGGAAGCTATGTGCAGGATGGGAAGTCAACAGGAAGGAGGTTGGCATAAAAATATTGCAGATAGACTGGATAAGGGGGCTAATGAAGGCACAAGAAGTCATATTCTGGCTTCCCATTCACCACCTGGGTTCACTCAGATTGCCATGTGTGGCCAGCAGAGCTTGATGGCACCCTGAAGAGACAGGCTGCTATCTATGCCTTGAGTAAATATTTCTGACTTGGTGAGAGTGTCATTTATATGTTTGTAGTAAATGTTGTATTGAACACTTGAAAACTCCAGCTATCTAGGGCTTCCCAGAGTCAGCTGAACATCTGCATTGTTAGCCAGCCTCCAAAATGGACTGTGATCATCTTCTCCTTTTGGTATTTATTTCTTTTGGTAGACTCCCCCTACACTGAATGGGACATTGCAAAATGATGGTGTGTGACCTTTGAAGTTAGATTATAAAAGACAATGCAGCTGCCTCTTAAGTCTGCCTCTTGAACAACGTTTTCTAGAGGAAGTGAGCAACCATTTCATGAGAGCACACATGCAGCCTTGAGGACATGACTATGAAAAGAAACCAAGACCTTCTACTATCAGCCAGAACCAACTTACAAGACATGTGAGTAAGACTCCTTAGAAGTGGATACTCCAGCTTCAGCTTTGAGATGACTGTAGCCCTGGATGACATCTTCAGTACAATTTCATGATAAACCTTAAGCTAGGACTACCTAGCCAAACTATCCCCAGATTCTTTTTTTTAGAGATTTCATTCATCCATTTTCAAAGAGAAGGGAAGGGAAGGGGAAAGAGAGGGAGAGAGACATCAATGTGTGGTTGCCTTTCATGCTCCCCCAACTGGTGACCTGACCTACAACCCAGGCTTGTGCCCTGACTGGGAATCGAACCTATGACCCTTTGGTTCACAGGCCCGTTTTCAATCCACTGAGCCACACCAGCCAAGGCCCCAGATTCTTGACATACAAAAGCCATGTAAGATAATAAATGTGTATTGTCCTCAGTCACTAAGTTTGGAGTAATTTTTTTACAAAGCACTAGAGACTAATACATTTTCTTTGTCTTATATCTGTGATCATAATGGTTATTATATTTACTAGTTTGTCAGATAGACATTAAGTTTTCTACATCTCTTTAAAGGTGGTGGTTCTTTTTTCTACCTTCATGTAAAGACATGAGAATATGGACATAAAGAGCAAGGACTCAGAGTCAGTCAGACATAAATTTGAGTACTGGTTGGGTGACCTGTGTGATTTAGATCAAGTTACTTCATCCAACTCATACTTATAAGAATTATAGCAGTAAATGCATTACAAGGGCTTAGGATAATGCATGGCTTATAGTAAGAACTCAATAGCCCCAGCCAGTGCAGCTCAGTGGCTGAGTGCTGGCCTCTGAATCAAAGGGTCGCTGATTCGATCCCCAGTCTAGGGCACAAGCCTGGGTTGTGGGCCAGGCCCCCAGTAGGGGGCATATGAGAGGGAATCACACATTGATGTTTCTCTCTCTCTCTATCTCCCTCCCTTCCCCCCTCTAAAAGTAAATAAATAAAATCTTTAAAAAATCTATCAAGTATTATTTAAATTTTTTTTTTGCTTTTGGCTTTTGATATAAATTTTAGGATAATATCAGTTTGTGAGAGAGAGAAACAGAGAAGAAGAGAGAGAGAATGCTGGAATTTTCATGGGGATTGCACTGAATCTACTGATCAATTTTGGAAGAATCACCTTTTAACAATATGGAGTCTTCCAATCCATGAGCATAGAATGTCTCTTCATTTATTTAGATTTTCTTTAATTTCTCTCAACAATGTTTTATAATTTTCAGTACACTTGTCTTGCAATTGCCTTGTTAAGTTTACTCCTAATTTTAAATTCTACTTTACGACATTATGAGTGAAATTGTTTTCTTAATTTTGCTTTTGGATCATTTAATCTGTATGTAGTTACATAAAATTGATTTAAATATAATGGTATTATATAACACAACCTTGCTGAAATTAAAAAAAATCAGTTCTAATAATGTTTTTACAATTTCTTGGGAATTTCTTTATATAGATTTATGTCTCTATGGTCAATTAATATTTGACAAAGTGGGAAAAAGCATAAAATGGAGTAAAAATATCCTCTTCAACAAATGGTGTTAGGAGATATGGATGGCTACATGCAAAAAAAAGAAACTTGGTCATCAACTTACACCATACACAAAAATTAATTCATGGTGGATAAAAGACTTAAATATAAGTTGTGATACCTTAAAAGTCCTAGAGGAAAACACAGGTGGGAAAGTCTCAGATATTCCATGCAGCAATATTTTCACTGATGTGACCCCTAGAACAAGGGGTATAAAGGAAAGAATAAACAAATTGGATCTCATCAAAATAAAAGCTTCTGCACAGCTGAAGAAAACAGGATTAAAACAAAAAGATAACCAACTGTATGGGAAAACATTTGTCAGTGATACTTCAGACAAGGGTTTGATCTCCAAAGTATATAAAGAACTCATACAACTTCACTCCAGGAAGACACACAACCCAATTAAAAAACAGGCAAAAGACCTGAACAGGCATTTCTCCAAAGAGGACATACAGAGGGTCCAGAGACACATAAAAAGATACTCAGCATCAGTAGCCATCAGAGAGATGAAAATGAAAACCACAATGAGATACCACTTCACACTGGTCAGAATGGCCATCATAAACAAATCAACAAACAACAAGTGTTGGAGAGGATGTGGAGAATAGGGAATCCTAGTGGACTGTTAGTGGGAATGCAGACTTGTGCAGCCACTGTGGGAAATAGTATGGAATTTCCTCAGAAAACTAAAAATGGAAATGTCTTTTGACCTGGCAATTCCACTGATGGGATTATATCCTAAGAACCCTGAAACACCAATCCAAAAGAATCTATGCACCTCAATGTTCATAGCAGCACAATTTACAATAGCCAAGTGCTGGAAGCAACCTAAGTGGCCATCAGTAAATGAATGGATCAAAAAACTATGGTACATTTACATGATGGAATACTACACAGCAGAAAGAAAGAAGGAGCTCCTACCCTTTGCCACAGCATGGATGGAACTGTGCTCAGTGAAATAAGCCAGGCAGTGAAAGTCAAATAGCAAAGGATCTCACGTTTAAGTGGAACTTAATCAACAAAACAAATAAGCAAGCAAAATGTAACCAAACACATTGAAATTAGGAACAAATGGACAGTAACCATAGGGGAGGTGGGAGGGCATAATGGAGGGAAAGGGTTAGGAAGGGTTTTCAGGAACAACTATAAAAGACACATGGACAAAACTAAGGGGGTAGAATGGGGGGGAGATGGGGATGGCTGGGAGGTGGGCGAGTGGTGTGGGAAAAAGGCAGGCAACTATACTTGAACAACAATAAGAACAAGATTTACATCATTTGCAAAGTTTTGCTTCTTCCTTTCCAACCTGAATGCTTTTTCTTTCTCTTACATGAATACACTGGCCAGACCCCAAGTGCAATGTTGAATCAATGTGGGGAGACAGATATCCTTTCCTTGTTTCTGATCTTAGGGAGAACACATTCCATATTTCATCATGAAATATGATAGCTGTAGGGTTTTCATAGATGCCCTTTCTCACCTTGAGGAAGTTCTTTTCTATTTTTTTTAATCGTGAATGGGTATTGGATTTTGTGAAATACCTGTCCTATGTCTGTTGAAATTATCATGTGGTATTTGGTATTTATTATCTTAATATGGTTTGTTATGTTAGTTGGTTTTTGGCTTTAAAGCAACCTTGCATTCTTGGGATAATTCCTACTTGGCTGTGGTGTATCATTCTTCTTACATTTAACTAGATTTGGTTTGGTAATATTTTCTTGAGGATTATAGTGTCTATATTCATGAGGGATGTTGGTTTGTAATTTTCTTTGCTTGTGATGTCATTATCTGGCTTTGGTGTCATGGTAATACTACCTCATAGAATGAGTTGGGAATTGTTCCTTTCTCCTCTATTTTCTGAAAAAGTCTGTGTAGAATTGGCGTTATTTCACCTTCAAAGGTTTGATAGAATTTACTGTTAATTCCATCTTATCCTTTGTTTTGCTTTGTGGGAAGATTATAATTAGTAATTCTATTTTTTGCTTGCTATATATCTCTAACAATTCTATGTTCTGTAATGTCAGTGGTAATATGTCTTTTTAATCTTGTTTTTGTTTATCTCTGTCCATTTTTTTAAAAATAGTGAATCCAGCTAAAGGCTTATCATTTTTGTTGACATTTTCAAAGGATTAACATTGGTTTAATTGATTTTTTAGTGATTTTCTATTTTCTGTTTCATTGAATTGTACTCTATTGTTTTCTTCTTCATTCTGTTTATCTTGTATTTAATTAGCTCTTCTTGGATAGATGAAAAATATGAACAGTGAAAGGACAGCAAACTCACAGTTATTAACAACCACACCTAAAACAAAAGCAAACCAAGAGGACAGCTAGATCAGGAGTGGAACCATAGAAATGAAGAACACATGGAGGGTTAGCAACAGAGGAGTGGGAGGAGGAGAAGGGGGGAGAAGGCACAGAAAATAGCATAGACAGTAGGTAGAAAACAGATAGGGAGAGGGCAAGAATAGTAGGGGAACTATAGAATCTAAAGAACTTGAGACACGTGGTCATAAACTAAAGGGGGGGGAATGGTGGGGTAGGGGTGTGCAGGGTGGAGGGGAATGAAGGGGGGAATAGAACAACTGTAATGGTATAATCAATAAAATATATTTTAAAAATAAAAAATAAAAAATAAAATAATTAGCTCTTCTTTTAAAAAAGATTTTATTTATTTATTTTTAGAGAGAGAACATGGGAGGGAGAAAGGGAGGAAGAAACATCAATCACTTGCCTCTTGCATCTGCCCTTATTGGGGACTGAACTTGTAACCTAGACATGTGCCCTGACCAGGAATCAAACCGGTGAACTTTTGCCTTTCAGGAAGACACCCAACTAACTGAGGCACACTGGGTAGGGCAATTACCTCTTCTTTTCTGGGTATTCATAGGCGAAAGCTTACTATAGTGATTTGAGATGTTTCTTCTCTTCTAACATAACTGTTTATGGATATTAATTCTCCTGTTAGCATTGCTTTAGCTGCATCCCATACATTTTTATGTGATGTAGATTTATTTTTATTCAGCTCAAAAATAGTTTCTCTTATTTCTTCTTTGACCCATGGGTAATTTAGAAAAGTGATATTGAATGAGCAAATTTTTGGATCTCACAATTTTTTGTTTTATATTTCTAGTTTAATTCCATTGTGTTTCAGAGAATATATACTTTAAAATATTCTAATTATGCCCTGGCTGGTGTAGCTCAGTGGATTGAGCTCGGGCCTGTGAACCACACAAATACGGTTTGATTCCCAGTCAGGGCACATGCCTGGGTTGCAGGCCAGTTCCCAGCAAGGGACTCACGAAGGGCCACCATACATCGATATTTCTCTCCTTCTCTCCTTTCCTTCCTCTCTAAAGATAAATAAATAAAAAGTCTTTAAAAATTAGTTTGAAAAATAAAATATTCTAATTATTTTCAATTTGATGGTTCTAGTTTTATTGTTTAGAACATGGTTTATCCTACAGGAAGTTCTATGTGTACTTGAAAAGAATGTTTAGTGGAATATTCTAGAGATGTCATTTACGTCAAGTTATTTGATAATGTTATAGGTATAATGTCCTTGCTGATTTTCTGTCCAATTGTTCTTTCAATTTATGTGAGTTGGGTATTTACATTTTCAAATTTATTGTTGAATTGTATATTTTTCTAAGTGTGTATCATGTGGGTAGGAATAATTATGGTTCCCCAAAGATGCCTAACTCATAACTTCCAGAATCTGTGAATATGTTGTGTTACACAGCAAAATAGAATTAAGGTTGCAGATGGAATTAAGATTGCAAATCAGCTGACTTTTACAATATTTGAAGAAGTTCTTAGTCTAAAATGAAACATCATCCCTTCCTGCCCACAAAATCACACAACCAACAACAATTAGAAAACCATGTGCTGTCCTTATAGAATAAGGGAACAAAATCCAGTATCTTATTCATTATGTCAAGCAGCAACAGATTTGGGCTTTTCTTCAGCCTTCTGTATGACGTTGAGCAAACTACTTAATTTCACTGAGCTTCAATATTGCATCTTTAAAATATTTTGTACCTATAGCAGTATAATATATACTAGATACTTGAGCTTCTCAAATAGATGTTACGAGATAAAGAGAAAATAATCTAAAACTCATGCAGAGAGAAGCGGTGTGTTTGAAAACATTCACTGCCTGGGCACTGGGAGGCAGCAACTCTTTTTCACAAAAATGCCATGGGTAAAACAGAAAAGCTTGAGATTGCTTTTATCTCACAACTTGCATCCAATCATGGTTTTACTTCACATTCTGTACATTTTGTTCTGTGAGAGGACTGCCTCACCCAGGCTTCTGAAAAATCTTTTTGCTGCCATGGTGAAGCAAAACTCCTCCCCCATCCACATCTCTTCATCATTTGACTTGGGAAATTTAAGATGATAATATCTCAGCTTTGTTTCTGTGACTTTAATATAGAAAGTGAGGCCCCAAAAGATCCAACTATCACCTCCTCTTCTGAAACCCTTCTTTGTGTTCTTAATTTGGACTTGCCACTGTCAGCCTGCTCTCCAGCATTTTCCCCACTTCATCTGATCCCTGCTAACACACGCCAACTCACACAATTTACACCCACACAATGACTCCAACATAAAGTGTAGGCTTGTAAAACAACAGACTTTTTGAAAACCAAAAATTCAGATATCAAGGAGATCTCTAGTTATATAAATTGCAGGGTTTAATGCAAAAGAAAAATGTGCGGCCTTTCATTTAAAAGGCAGGAGCAAAGTACCATTAAATATACTAACATATAAAACTGTGTCGTTTTTTCCATGGTATCTCTCTCCCCGCTTTGACTTGTCAAGAAGCTTTTTATTTGCCTCTTACTGTGGCTCTAAATAAAGAAACATTATATATTTAAATTATTAGCACAGGTTTTACCATTCATCTTTATATTGTCCAATGTTACCTTTAAATAGAAACCTAAGAGTATTTGACTTGTATGCAGAATCACTAAAATTACACAATTAGTATTTTGTAGCTCATGCATACATTGCATGTCATTGTCAGAAAAATAGAAATACTACACAAATGAAGATAAATATTTTTATATTTCAGTTCTTGACATGTTCACATTTAATTAATACTCTACTTTGGCTCACTGATGAGTAAGAAAAAAACTGAAAAGAATATAGGTTGTTCTTTCTTTCCCTTCTCTGTTACCATTTTTAGAATAAATGATTGGCTAATACAGAAAATAACAAGAATAACAAAGGATATAACAGGGTCCCTTGGTCTCTCTCTCTTATATTCCTTAGAACACAATTGCCATCTTAGCAAGTTCTAGTTCAAATGACTTCTGGGGGCTTTTAATGCCCCTCCTTACTCAGCCATAGATGTAACACATCTTTATTCACTCTGAGTGTCACTGAACTCTTGATGCATCATGGATCCACTGTAATTCAGTGCTTGTGAGATGTCATTGTGGAGAGCAGGACCAATAAAATGGCATTGGTCCAGTCAAGATAGCATGAAGTATATAAAACAAATTGGAGTCACTCATGCCAATCAAGATGGCTGTCAGTCAGCCATGACACTTTGGTTCAAGAAGGGAATGACTTGGTTCATGACTACCCAAGTCATGCTAGACACATCTGGCAAGGAGATACACCTAAGATATTTGCACATGTGATCAGAACAGCCATATCTGTGGAGCTGGACCACCCATAGATAGGCTCCTGGGAAAAATTCCCCACTTGCCATCAGGGGTGCCAAGACACTTATTGAGAGACCCAGAAGGGTAGAGTGCAGCACTTTCAAGGTACAACTGAGGCAGGCCCCAGACCACTGCTGAGACAGCTGAGCTCCACATATTAGAGTGCTGCTCCATGTCATGTTGGTCTCCCTTGGCATCGGTCACCAGAGGCTCTACCCTGCTAGACTGAGAACTTGTCTGCCCTGGTGCCCACTTGGCTCTGGATATCCTTCCTTCCAAGACACTGACAACTCCCTTGCTCACTCTACTGTCTCCTGCACCTGCAGACAGAGACTCTGGGACTTGGGTTCATCATCTTCCACTGATTTCTGTGTGTGTATGTTATATTTGTCTTAAATTGTTAGAGTGTGAGTAGGATATTAATGTATGTTGATGTTCTACTTTGAGTCAGTATGCATTCAATAAAAGCTGAGTGGATAGTATGGTTACCTTGTATGACTCTTGTCTATTCCTGTGCTGGGTTGCTCAGTAGGTAGCCAGCCAAGCAGTTGCCTTGCTGACTTACAGGAAGGAATATATTGTGAACATATGCTCATGACAGTCATGAATGTTACATGTTAATGGGGCAACAAGGAACAGTGGACACATACATTGCCCATATATTTTTGCTTGCATTCATGCTCCATTATTCTATCATATTTCCTTTAAAAAATACCATGGTGATTTTTCCTTTATTCTATTAAAATGATAAAAATAAATTTAAAAAAAAGAATTTCAAGACTGTGACAGCATAGCATTAAACCAAGCACAAGATCCTTCTGAATGTGAGGGTCTATAGGCACAGGTCACACACCCATAAACTTTGCCTTGAAGCAATTTTTTCCTTCAGCTTTCTCCCTTTTAGCAAGCATGTCAGCTTTGCTGTTACTTCCTTTCTGAATCATTTTTCATAGCAGTTTATAAATACATGTTTGTATCATCACTGTCAGTTGGCATGTAAAGGGACAGGGGCTCAAGCTGGATTATTCTTTATCCTCATTTACCTCCACCAGCTGCACCCAACCTGGATAACTTTGGAGGCTTTCTGGAAAAGAATACTGAAGCCTTTTCTCTTTGTTTTTTGAAAAAGATTTTATTTATTTATTTTAGAGAGGGGAAGGTTGGGAGAAAGAGAGGAAGAGAAACATCAATGTGAGGTTGCTTCTCATGTGCCCCTTGTTGGGGACCTGGCCTGCAACCCAGACATGTGCCCTGACTGGGAATCAAAGCAGCAACCCTTTGGTTCACAGGCTAGTGCCCAATCCACTGAGTAACTCCAGGGCTACCCCAGCCTTTTATAACTCCCATAAAGTTACATTGATGGGTTCAAAGGATGCTGAAAGTAACCTGAGGGCTTTGGCCTCCATGTCACTCATCTACTTTTTCTTGTATTTAATTATTATTCATTATATTTTAATAACAGCTTTCTTGAGAAATAATTCATGTACCATAAAATTTATTTCTTTAGAGTGTACAGTTTTTCAGTATATTCACAAAGTTGTACAATCATTGCTATTTTCTAGTTCCAGAATATTTTCATCACCCCTCAAAGGAAACCCATATCCTTCAGTAGCCATTTTTCATTTCTTCTTTTACTTAGGCTCTGAAAACCACTCATTTTTTGGAGTGTTGATTTTGTTTTCTTAAAACAATCCCAGTATAAAAATCACACCATGAATAGGATCATTGCAAGAAGAAAAATGCCATGAAGCATAAAATACATAAGTGTCTAAACTAAAACAATTTCTCTACTAATTATTTTTTAACTTTAAAAATGTCTTTTTTTAGACATTTAGTACATTTTGGATATTTAATGTAAATGAAATCATATCATATTTTGCTTTTTGTGTCTCCTCTTTTAACTTAGAATAATTTTTTCGAGGCTCATTTATGTTTTAGAATACATTAGTCCTTTATTACTTTTTATGGCTAAATGATATTTCACCATTTGGATATATCACATTTTGTTTGTTCATTCATCATTTAAATTGTTTCCACTTTTTCATTATTAAAAATGGTGCTATAAACTTTATATATAAGTTTTTGTGCAGATATAGGTTTTCAATTATCTTGGGTGTACAATTAGAAGTGAAATTACTAAGTCATATGGTAACTTTATGTTTAACTTTGTGTCTTTTCACAATGGCTTCCCTATTTTATGTTCTCACCAGAAGTGGATGAGAGCTCCAATTTCTCCCCATTCTTGTCGACTTTTGTTATTGTTTATAGCTATTCTAGTCAGTGTGAAGTAATATTTCATTGTGGTTTTGATTTTTTATTTCTCTAATGACTAATGATATTGAACATCCTTTGATGTGCTTATTGGCTATTTATATATCTTATTTGGATAAATGTTTCTTCAAACTTTTCCCAATTTTTTAAATTTATTTTTTGTTAAAAATTTAAATTATAGTTTATATTCTATATTTGTATTAGTTTCAATTTTACAGCATATCAGTTAGCCAATCACACAGTTTACAAAGTTGTCCCCTTGATATTTCCTGTATACAATAGGCACCAAACATAGTTATCATAATATTATTGAGTATATTTTCTCTGTTGTACTTAACTGGGTTGTTTGTTTATTTTCATGTTGTAACTTTATTTGTTAAATTTATTCCTCTTTATCTTACTGAAACTATTCTAAATAGACTTGTTCTAGAATCATAGAAATGGACGTGGCATGGAGGGTTTTCAGTGGGGTGGGGGAGGGGAGGAATGGGGAAAAGTACAGGGAATAAGAAGCATAAGTGGTAGGCATAAAATAGACAGGGAGAGATAAAAATGGTATAGAAAACAGAATTCAAAGAACTTATATGTACAACCCATGGACATGAATTAAGGGGGTGGGAAATGCTGGAGGGTTGGGGGTGTAGAGCGGAGGGAGGTAAAGGGGAAATAAAAAAATAAATATACTTGTTTTTTATTGCATTTTCAGATTATTCATTGTTATTGTGTAGAAATACAAATGGTTTTATCTATTGATCTTGTACCTCACAACCTTGCTGAACTCTTTTATTAGGTCTAATAATTTTTGGTGTCAATTCCTTATGATTTTCCATATACAAGACCATCTCATTTGCGAATAGAGATGGTTTTTTTCTTCCTTTACAATCAGTATGTCCTTCATTTTGTCTTCTTGCCTTATTGCTCTGGCTATAACCTTGATTACAATATTGAGTAAAAGTTGTGAGGATGGACATGGTTGTCTTCTTTCTGATCTTAGGGAGAAAGCATTAAGTTGTTCACCATTAAGCATAATGTTATCTGTGGGTTTTTGTAGGTGTATTTCTAAGGTTAAGTAAGATCTCTTCTATTCTTAGTTTCCTGAGTGTTTTTATCATGAAACTGTGCAGTATTGTGTCAATTTCTTTTTCTATATTTATTGAGATGATCATGTGGTTTTTGTCCTTTCATCTATTAATATGGAGTATTATCTGAATTGATTTTTATATGTTAAACTAATCTTGCATCCCTTTGATAAATGTCATTTGGCCATGGTGTATAATTTTTTTATATGTTGCTGGAATCATTTTGCTATTTTTGAGGATATTTGCACATATATTTATAATATATTTGATCTACAGTGTGTTTAGTGACTTTCCTGGGCTCATTCTATAAAATCTATATTATTTGTTACATGTGACCACTAAAGTCTCTGGTTAGCATAGTGGCTACCTATTCATGGAACAGAGATTTTCTTAAATTCTTTGAACCAATAACTCTCCCAGTATTTGTTGAGATGCTCCGTACATGTGTTGGCACATGCTTTGAGTGCTCTAGCAAACAATTTTGCAACTTTGCATTAGCATTCATTTTCTGCTTGTGCACAGACTCAAAGTAAGCCAGGGGTGAGAGTTTAAAACCTTCTGAGTTCTTTCCTGGGCATGGGCACAGCTCAGCACATTCAGTGTCCTTCTAGATTTCTGAGAATATGTAAAAGCTTTTAAAAACATCCTGTGGATATCTCATTTCTATTTCTTTCTCTTTTTAAATTTTTATTTGTTAATTTTTAGAGAGAGGAGAAGGGAAGGAGAAACAGAGGGAGAGAAACATTGATATGAGAGAGAAACATTGGTCAGTTGCCTCTCCTATGGGCCCCAACCAGAACTGAATCTACAATACAGGCATGTACCCTGACTGGGAATCAAACTGGCAACCTTTAGCTTTGCAGGATGATGCCCAACCAACTGAGCTACACCAGCCAGGGCTCCAATTTTTCTTTTAAAATTTTTGGTCAGCCTCTCATTAACCCCAACTGGTAATGCCATTTCAGGTAACTGTGATGTTAAACAATTTCCAATTGTTTTTACAAGTACTCCTCTAGGAAGGCTGTTTGCACAGAGAAGGTTCTGATTGAGGTTAAATACGAATGATCCCTAAAAATAGAACTTTTTAGTGAAATGTCAGACTGCTCATATAGTGACAATTCTTTGGGGTTGCTTCTTTTGGGGACTTCCAAGCCTATTCTTTTCCCTTGAGAGAATGTTACTCTGCTGGGTTTCCCATCTCCTGTAGTTATTATTTTGTTGGGTTTCAGGGCTACTGTGGAAATGGGGAGAGGAGGATGGGATTAGGGCAAATTAAAATGCCACAATATTTGCTTTTATTACCAATGTTGAGCCACTTTTCTTGAGTAAACATTCTTAAGAATGTTGTAAACCTTCTATCAATTTCTGGAGTTTTGGAAAAAGTTGATTATGATAGTTTTTACCAGTGTTCTTCCTTTTATGAGGAGTGGATTTTTGTAGGTCTTTGTTCTACCTTTCCAGAAGTTGAGATTGAGTTGCCTCACTTAACTTAAAAAGGTACAGAGGGAAGGAAAAAAGGAAGAAAATAAAAAATTTCTTTATATTTAAAAGAAATTCTCCTAATTTCCCTTTTTAAAAATTTTATATTGTTATTCTATTACAGTTGTCTTAATTTCCCCCTCTTTGCTCTCCTTTGCCCAGCCCACCATCTGCCCCCATAGTCAATCCCCACACTGTTGTTCATATACATGGGTCATTCACACATGTTCTTTGCTAGTCTCTTCCCATTCTTTCCACCATTATCTCCCTTCCCCTTCCCCTCTGGTCACTGTCAGTTTGTTCCATGTTTCCATGCCTCTGGTTCTATTTTGCTCATTAGTTACTTTGTTCACTACATTCCTCTTATAGGTGAGATCATATGGTATTTGTCTTTCATTGACTAACTTATTTCACTTAGCATAATGCTCTCCAGTTTATATGTGCTGTCACTACAGGTAGGAGTTCATTTTTTCTTTCTATTGTGTAGTTTCCCATTGTGTAAATGTACCAGTTTTTTTGATCCATTCATCTACTGATGGGCACTTAGGCTGTTTCCAGCACTTGGATATTGTTAATAGTGCTGCTATGATCTTAGGGGTGTGTAAGTTCTTTTGAATTGCTGATTTGGGATTCTTAGGATATATTTTCAGCAGTGGCATTGCTGGGTCAAAATGAAGTTCCCTTTTTAAGTTTCTGAAAAAATTCCATAATGTTTTCCATAGTGGCTGCACCAGTCTGCCTGTCTACCAACAGTACACTAGGATTTCCTTTTCTGTATCTTGCCAGCACTTGTGGTTTGTTGATTTATTAGTGATGACCATTCTGACAGGAGTGTGTTGATATCTCATTGTGGTTTTAATTTACATCTCTCTGATGGCTAGTGATGTTGAACATCTTTTCATATCTATGGACCTTCTGTATGTCCTCCTTAGAGAGGTGCTCTCCTAATTTTTCTTTCCTTCCCTGTGTTCACACATGTTGCCTATAAAAAATAACAGGTATTCTCAGGAATTTTTCTACCAACTAACATCCATTTAGCCTGGGACTGGATTGGGAGTGGAGGGACCATAAGTTGTGGTACCATTTTCTGGGAGCACAACCTCCACAGAATTGCAATTTCTTTTTGAAGCCACATTGCATCGTGATCAATTAGTTAGTTATATGTTTTATGACAATTCCCAATCTTTATTCTTCTGTGACACAAATGACATTTACCACACTCCCATGGATGTGCTCAAGGTAATGAATAACTACTTTACAGTCCACTGGCTCTTCCACTCAGGAAAGTATGTCAGAAAAAAAAGTTATTCAATGTCTTAGTTTGGCTACCCCAGAACTAGACCCTGAGATAAGAATTGGAGTGCTAATTATTAATTTGGGATGGAATCCTAGAAAGTGCTGGTTGGGGATTAGGGATAGAAGACAGGCAAGAGAAGGAAGCCAGGAAAGAGTGTGTCTTTTTGCAAGTTAACACTGTGGGAAAACTGGAAAGCAATCATATAGGGGAACTCTAGAAGTCAGTTTAGAAAATATACCTCAGAATTATTTTCGCCAAGGGGTTACAAAGCTGGAGTATTTAACTTCTAACACCTATCACTCATTGGCTGAGGGCTGCCTGGGGACATTAATTCCTCAGCACTTACATTTTGCCATACATAAGGAACTGAATGCTCTGGTAGCCATCAAAACACTCTAAGGCAGAGTCACAGATCTTTATAGTAAGCAGTCTTTAGTGTATAGAGATGAGGGCAAAGGAGATTTCAGTAGGGTGCTGACAGTGTCAGTTACAGTGCTAATAACATTATTATTGGAATAATTTTGGATTCTGTGTAATAAGTAAATAGCACATTTTGGATTTAACTCTTATCAGTATATCTTACTATCATCTTACAGGAGAGATTGAGGCTTACATTTATTGACAAATGTTTTGTTAAAAAAATAGACCAACACATTGTATTAGGGAGTCTGGTGATAACTGTACCGAGCTAGTGTTTACAACTAGAAGAAGATATAGTTGATCATCAAGGCTCATACCATCATAATGAGTTTATAATAGAATTTCTTGTTATAATAATTGAATGACAATTATATTCATTTGTGTCTCATTGAAAATCTTCACAGACCTCTAGAGAATTTTGAGGTCTCTGGGTGAAAACATACAGTGTCATCTTTCTCTTGTTGCTCACAAATAGCTTTCCTTGACCATTACCTTTAACTCAGCTCTTGTATCTCAATACAGGTAGTTGTTCTTAATTCCTGAGACTCTGGTGTAGGTGAGAGAGGACCTCCACAGTGCATGACTGGCAAATTTCCAGAATTCTAGTATTCCAGGAATAGGTAGGACAGCTTCAGGTCTTCACATACTTGAAAGTTTTCCCAGTGCTCAAATGTTTAGTTCCATGATGAGCAACCATGTTTGATGCTGAGGTAAGCCCACTAAAGTCCTGTGCCTATTCTAAGCTTCCTTCCAGGAAACTTGGACCACCAAATACTGCCAACCTTTGGTCTAGGCCCAGGGTTCATTGAACTGAGATGTTTGCTGTACTCAAAATGGGAATGTGTCTGTAGCTAACTTGGGATCTCCATAGACTTTACTCCCAAGGTGCAAATTTATATACCTGCTCTTATTAACCTGTTATTGCCCTTTACCATATGTTGCCCCTTTCCAATAGGTTTTTGCATTAAATATATTATTACTTGTTTCTACTGATACCTTTGTTATTTTTTTCACTCCTTCAAAGTTCACTTTTACTCCTAATTTCCCCCAGTTATTTCTAACAACACATTCAGTTATCCTTCAAGATCTTGAAGGATGTGAAAATTTTTAAGGTGGCTATTTCACTTTTGATTCACATATTCTCTCCCTTTCCTCCGTCCTTATCATTATAATTTATGGTGGAAATCTACCAATATGGGACTATGGAAGTGGGTATAGATGAAACTAATTTGACTATCTAGGACATTAGGGTGGCCTACCACTGGGTTAAAAGTCGATCTCTGTGGTATCTAATTTAGCTGGTGGGACACAGCACTGAGACTGTGTGTGTAGTGGGACATTCTGTAATTTTTGTGAGCTCCATGCTTATAGGCAACCAATTTATCCATGATCCTTAGCATGGTACAACTTAGGCAAGATACAAGGATTATAGCCAAGAGAACTAGTTCCAGGGGTGATGGGTAAGAACATGAATTTAGAAATCAACAGATCTAGGTTTGAATCCCAGGTTCATCCTGTAGTAGTCCTGATACTTCGAGATTTGCTAAAGTCCCTTCAGATTTTATAACTATAAAGTAGAAAATAGTATTGATATTTACTACTATTATAGGATGCTTGGAAAGGTTACATGAGACTTAGCATATATTAAGTGCTCAAAAATGTCAACTGTATGATAGGTGGAACTCCCACTTCAGATGAGGACTAGTAGGGTCAGTGAGGGAAACAGAGGCAGAGGCTATGGCATTTGATCTGAGATCACCACAGAGACCAGGAACACTTGCTGTGGGAGAAACATAGGCATTTTGTTTACCCCCAGCAACAGAGCTGGTCATCTAATTCACCCACTATAGTGGTTAAGATGGCTCAACAAGTTGATAGAGCTTAGGCTGTATATGAAAGACCTGATTGATTGCCTCTGCTGAAAGGAGAGTGACTCACTTTCCCCCTCTGCTTCTATTTGAGTGACTATATAGCATATTTTCATACATTTCCTTTTTAAATAAAATAATGTAATTTAAAAAAATTTTATTGAAAACTTTTAAATGTTCTTCAAGTACAGTTGTCTCCATTTTCATTATATCATGCCCACCCCGTCACACCTATCCCCACCTCCCACCCTCAAACTGTGCCTCCCACCCTCAAGCCTTGGGCCTTCTGCAGGGTCCATGGGAGAGAGCTGACTCCCTCCCTCCCTGTCTAAGCATGGCTGGGCAATACCGGCAGAGACCTGTCTGCTTAAGTTTACATAAAGGGCAACAAGGACAGAGGGCTGTGCTCAACTGCAGACCCTGTGGTCACCAGCCCGCCAGCCCACCAGCCCAGGAGAATTGAGAAGGGCATTGTTGTCAGTCACTGGTCTTCTGGGGATTGGGCTGGGCTGAGAGGCAGGCTTCGTGGAGAAGTCTTTATTAGAAAGCAAACTGAGGCTTTCTTCTGCTACAGCAGCTTGCCTTAATTACCACCCAGCCCAGCAGCCATTCAGAGGAGGGGCAGAAGCACCTGAGTCCCACCTCAGGACTGGGAAAGACAGTGCCAGATCCCGCAGGACCCAGGCAGCCTGCCGGGTGTGCGGGTGCCCGCATCCCAGTCTGGTAGCCTGGTTGGAACGTGTGCATGCGCATGCACACCTCAACCCCAGCTTACAGAGTGGTCCTGCTGCAACCAGAAAAACCAGTTTGAACACTTTGAAACCAACAATGGAAGGTTTTTTTTTGTCTGTTTGTTTCTTGTTTTGTTTTTTGTTTTGTTTTTTAGCAAGTTTTTAAAAGTAATCATATATATTTTTAAAATTTTATTATTGTTTTCTCTTTCAATACTCGGTTTATCTCCTTTCTTTTTTCCGGTTATAGTCCCTCTTCCTTTCTTCCCAAACTTATCGCTTCTTCCTCCTTTCTCCTGCCTTTTTTTGTGTTTGTTTGTTTGATTGTTGCTTTGTTTTCTTTTACCCACAAGAGACACAAACAACTGGGAACTGTGAAAGGACCACGATGGGACCCACAGAGGGGGCATCTCAACAGTAGAGACAGAGAGACAAATTTCACTTGGCTATAGCAGAGAAGCTTCAAGCTGCTGCATAGTTGTATTATTATTTTTCATTATTCTCACTTCTTTTATATTTTAATAGTATCTTTGTATTCTTCCTCTTTCTGTATAGGCATCTTAGTCTTGGCTGATTATACTGTATTATTTGACAGATTTCCCCTGTTCTTTCCTCCACAGGGTATTGCTAATTTTCTATACCTCACGCCACTTTTTTTCCCTTTACCGCACTACCCAAAGCTCTATACCCCCTATTCAGACAGATCGCATAGAGTCTGTCATATGACTGTTGCTCTAATATTATTGTAAATAATAGCTGTTCTATACAACTGTGAATACTTCACAACACATCTCCCGGATCTTAGCCCACTTTTCAGGTTCCTGAATTCTATTACTGTACTGATTAACTCTATTTGCTCACATGCTACACCTAGTTACTATTCTTTATTCTCACCTTAACACAAAATCTGACAGCCCACAACCTCACTGCTTTCTATATCCAACTCACAAGTCTTGTCCTCCCAACAAGACTTGTCTTTTGTCCATCCTTTCTTAAAAGTGGCAAGTTGGGTTGAAGATTACGCTTAACACTATATATAGCCTAAAGAGTTTCTGTTTCTTCTCTACCGGCTGGGACTTGTATATAACATAAAATACTCTTGTGCTGTCAAAAACATTCTGCATCCCCTCCAACTGATCACACACACACGAAAAAAAGAGTAGGTAGAAGCGGAGAACATAAAGATACATGCAGGAGACTACACCACTGAATTTCACACATATTCTACCACAGAAGTTCACACCATAAACCCAGGGAGTCAGAACAAATCAATTTAAGAAGCAGAAGCTAACAAGAAGAGTCTCACAAAAAATGGGAAGACAAAGAAACAATCCCCAAATGAAAGAAAAGGTGGAAGTCTCAGAAAGAATGTCAGATGAAAGAGAGGCAAGTCAACTATCAGATATTGAATTCAAAGCACTGGTTAACAGGAAATTCAAAGAGCTCACAACGAGCTACCAGAAACTACAGGGGAGATACAATGAACTCTCCGCAAACTATATCAACATGAAAAAGGAAATAGAAACCATCAGCAAAGGCCAAGACAAAATGAAGAATACAATTTCTGAACTGAAGAACACAATAGAAGGAATGAAAAGTAGGATTGATGAAGGAGAAGATCGGAGGAGTGAGTTGGAGGACACAGTAGAAAGAATATTACAGAAAGAGCAAGAAAAGAAAAAGAGGCTCAGGCCCTGGCTGGTGTAGCTCAGTGGATTGAGCACAGGCCTGCGAACCATATGATTGCGGTTCGATTCCCAGTTAGGGCACATGCCTGGGTTGCGGGCCAGTTCCCAGCAGGGGACTCCCGAGAGGCAACAATACATTGATGTTTCTCTCCTTCTTCCTTTCCACTCTAATGATAAATAAATAAAATCTTTAAAAAAAGAAAAAGAGGCTCAGAAACAATGAAGAGGGATTAAGAGAAGTGCAAGACAATATGAAACGTAATAATATCCAAATGATAGGAATACCAGAAGGAGAAGAAGAACAAGGGATAGAAAACCTATTTGAAAGATTAATGATGGCAAACTTCCCTAATTTGAAGAGAGAAAAAGTCACACCAATCCAGGAATCACAGAGTCCCAATCAAGAGGAACCCAAAGAGGCCCACTTTGAGACACATCACCATTAAAATGGCAACATTCCAAGAAAAAGAGGGAATCTTAAAGGCAGCAAGGGAGAAAAGGGAAGTAATATACAAGGGAGCCCCAATAAGGTTGGCTACTGACTTCTCAATGGAAACACTCAAAGCAAGAAGATAATGGCAAGAATATTCCAAGTAATGAGAAACAGAGGCCTATAACCAAGGCTACTTTAACCAGCAAGGCTCTCAATCAAGATAGAAGGCCAAATAAAGAAATTGCAAGACAAAAGAAGTCTAAAAGAATATGCCTCCACCAAACAAGCTCTACAAGAAATACTAAAAGAACTGCTTTAAGGAAAGGAAGGAAAAGAGAGAGACAGAGAGGAACACAGGTACATAAATGGCAATGAATAAGTACCTACAAATAATAACCTTAAAAATAAATGGATTAAGTGCTCCAATTAAAAGACATAGAATAGCTGAATGGATAAGAAAGCATGAGCCACACATATGCTGCCTAAAACAGATCCACCTCCGGACAAAAGACCATCGCATATTAAAAGTGAAGGGCTGGAAATTTTCCAAACAAACAGACAAGAAAAAGAAGAGGGGGTAGCAATTCTCATATGAGAAAAAAAAGACTTCAAAAAAAGGGCCATAAAGAGAGACCCGGAAGGTCACTTCATAATATTCAAGGGAAGAATCCACCAAGAAGACATTAACATCATAAATATATATGCACAAAACATAGGAACACCCAAATATATAAAGAAAATCTTAGAGGGCATCAAGAAAGATATTGACAGCAACACAATTATAGTAGGGGATTTTAACACCCCACTGTAAAAAATGTATAGATCTTCTAAACAAAATATCAAAAAATATATTGTGGCAATAAACTATACTTTAGATGAAATGGACTGAACTGATATATATAGAGCCCTTCATCCCAAAGAAGCTAAATACACATTCTTTTCAAATGCACATGGAACATTTGGAAAGATAGACTACATGATAGGACACAAAACGAGCCCCAACAAATTCAAGAAAATTGAAATCATACCAAGCATTTTCTCTGACCACAAGAGACTGAAATTGAAAATCAACTCCAAAGGAAAAATCTCAAAACACCCAAAATCATGGAGACTGAATGGTATGCTATTAAACAACAAATGCATCAAGAATGAAATTGGAGAACAAATCAAAAAGTTCCTGGAAACAAATGAAAATGAACTCACAACAACCCCAAACCTATGGGACACAGCGAAGGCAGTCCTCAGAGGGAAGTTCATAGCAATACAGGCTTACCTAAGGAAAATAGAAACATTTCAAACAAACAACCTAACCTGACGCCTCCAAGAACTCGAGGAACAACAACAAAGACAGCCCAGAGCAAGTAGAAGGAAGGAAACAACCAAGATCAGAGCAGATCTATTAAATGAAATAGAGACTAAAAGCACAATTCTAAGGATCAGTGAACCCAGAACTTGGATTTTTTTTAAAGATAAACAAAATAGACAAGCCCTTAAGTAGGCTCATCAAGAAAAGAAGAGAGAGGACCCAAATAAACACAATTAGAAATGAAAGAGGAGAGATTACAACTGATACCACAGAAATAGAAGGCATTGTAAGAAATTACTATGCTATGCAGAACTGTATGCAAAGAAAGTTGAAAATCTAGGTGAAATGGACAAATTTCTAGAAAAATATAATCTTCCAGAACTCAGTGAAAAAGTACCAGAAAACCTGAACAGGCCAATAACAGCAGATGAAATTGAAGAAGTAATCAAAAAAATCCCTTCATACAAAAGCCAGGCAGCAGATAGTTTTACAGGAGAATTCTACAAACGTTTTAAGGAAGAGCTAACCCCTATTACAGAAATCCAAAAGGGTGGAAGACTCCCAAACTCTTTTAATGAAGCCAGCAACATGCTAATTCCAAAGCCAGATAGAGACACGACAAAGAAAGAAAACTGCCTGCCAACATCACTGATGAACATAGACGCTAAAATTCTCAATAAAATATTGGCAAATAACATCAAACAATGCATCAAAAAGATCATACACCATGACCAAGTGGAATTCATATCAGGGATGCAAGTGTGGTTAAATATTTGCAAATCAGTACGTGTAATACATCACAAAAGCAAAAGCAAAGACAAAAACCACATGATCATATCAATAGACACAAAAAAGCTTTTGATAAGGTACAACACCCACTTATGACAAAGGCACTCAGAAAAGTGGGGATAGAGGGAACATTTCTCAATATAATAAAGGTCATATATGAGAGACCTACAGCCAACATCACACTCAATGGGCAAAAACTAAAAGCTTTTCCACTAAGATCAGCAACAAGACAAGGTTGTCCACATTCACCACTTCTATTCAATATAGTATTGGAAATTCTAGCCACAGGATCAGATAAGAAAAGGAAATAAAAGGCATCCAAATGGGAAAGGAAGAAACAAAACTGGCATTGTTCACAAATGACATGACAGTGTACCTGGAAAATCCTATAGACTATAGGAAAAAATGGCTCAAACTAATAAATGAATTTGGCAAAACAGCAGGTTACAAGTCAATATGCAGAAATCAAAGGCATTTTTGTATACAAACAATGAATCAGCAGAAGCAGAAATCAAGAAAAAAATCCCATTCCATATAGCAAAAACAAAAATAAAATATCTGGGAATAAACCTAACCAAGAAGGTAAAAGACCTATATGCAGAAAACTACACAACACTGAAGACAGAAATCAAGCAACACACAAACAAATGGAAAGTTTTGCATGTTCATAGATTGGAAGAATTAACATCATCAAATTACCATACTGCCCAAAGCAATTTACAGATTCATTGCAACACTTATTAAAGTACCAATGGCATATTTCACAGACATAGAACAAACACTTCAAAAAATTTTTATGGAACTATAAAAGACCCCGAATAGCAGCCACAATTTTGAGAAAGAAGAACAAAGTAGAGTAAATCACAATAACTGATATCAAACTCTATTACAGGGCAACTGTAATCAAAACAGCCTGGTACTGGCATACAAACAGGCACATAGACCAATGGAACAGAACAGGGAGCCCAGAAATATCCCCAACTCTCTACAGTCAATAAATATTGAACAAAGGGGGGCAATAAAATAAAATGGAGTAAAGATAGCCTCTTCAACAAATGGTGTTGGAAGAACTGGACAGCTATGTGCAAAAAAAAAAGAAAGAAAAAGAAACTTGAGCTCCGACTAATACCATACACCAAACTAAATTCAAGGTGGATAAAAAGTCCTAAATATAATCTGTGACACCATTAAAGTCCTAGAGGAGAACATTGGCAGGAAAATCTCAGATATCCCACGCAGCAATATTTTTACTGATATGTCTTTTAGAGCAAGGGATGCAAAGGAAAGAATAAACAAATGGGATCTCATCAAACTTAAAAGCTTCTGCATGGCTAAGGGAAACAGTATCAAGATAAAAAGAGAAGCAACTGATTGGGAAAACATATTTGCCAATGATGCCTCAGACAAAGGTTTAATCTCCAAAATACACAAAGAACTCACAGGACTCCACTCAAAGAAGACGAGCAACCATTTAAAGAGTGGGCAAAGGACTTGAACAGACATATCTCCAAGGAGGACATACAGATGATCCAGAGACACATGAAAAGAGGCTTGATATCGCTAGCTATCATAGAGATGCAAATTAAAACCACAATGAGATAGCACTTTCCACCAGTCAGAATGGTGATCATAAACAAAGCAACAAACAACAAATGTTGGAGAGGTTGTGGGGAAAAGGGGACCCCAGTTCACTGTTGGTGGGGTTGCAGACTGCTACAACCACTATGGAAAATAGTATGGAATTTTCTAGGAAAACTAAAAGTGAACATGTCTTTTGACCCAGCAATTCCAGTGTTAGGAGTATATCCTAAGAACCCCGAAACACCAATCCAAAAGAACCTATGCACACCAATGTTCGTTGCAGCACAATTTACAATAGCCAAGATTTGGAAGCAACTTAGATGCTCATCAGTAAATGAATCGATAAAAAAACAATGGTACATTTACACAATGAAATTCTATGCAGCAGAAAGGAAGAAGGAGCTCCTACCCATTGCAACATCATGGATGAAACTGGAAAGCATTATGCTGAGTGAAATAAGCCAGATGGTGAAAGACAAGTACTATATGATATCACCTTTAACAGAAACCTGAACAACAAAACAAGCAAGCAAAATATGACCAAAGACACTGAAATACAGAACAGGTTGACAGGGTCCAGAGGGGAGAGCGGAGAGAATCACAGGGGAAAGGAAAAAGGTTTACAGGAACAAGTATAAAGGACACATGGACAATAACTAAGGTGGGGGGTGGAAATGGGAGGGAGGTGGGGAGCAAGGGGGGATGGGCATGGCTGGGAATATAAGACAGAAAACTGTACTCAAAAAATGATGAAATAAATAAATAAACTATCTTCTTTTGTTATTTTAATCAACAAATTAAGATTCTGTTGAGGTTGGAGTTAATTAAATATATTTTCTATGCATTATCTGCATATTTTTTACCATATTTTCATTTTTATTTTTTAAAATTTTATTTAACTCTTGTTCAAGTACACTTTTCTGTCTTGTATTCCCAGGCATGCTCCCCACCCCAGTGCTCCCCACCTCCCTCCCATCTCCACCCCCCACCTTAGTTACTGTCCATGTGTCCTTTATACTTGTTCATGTGAGTCCTTTCCCTTTTCCCTTGTGATTCTCTCCCCTGTCCCCTCTGGACCCTGTCAGCACGTTCTGTATTTCAGTGTCTTTGGTTACATTTTGCTTGCTTGTTTGTTTTGTTGTTTAGATTCCTGTTAACAGTGATATCATATGGTATTTATCTTTCACCACCTGGCTTATTTCGCTCAGCATAATGCCTTCCAGTTTCATCCATGATGTTGCAAAGGGTAGGAGCTCCTTCTTTCTTTCTGCAGCATAGAATTCCATTGTGTAAATGTACCATAGTTTTTTGATCCAGTCTCTGACCGATGGGCATCTAGGTTGCTTCCAACCCTTGGCTATTGTAAATTGTGCTGCAACGAACATTGGTGTGCATAGGTTCTTTTGGATTGGTGTTTCGGGGTTCTTAGGATATACTCCTAACACTGGAATTGCTGGGTCAAAAGACATGTTCACTTTTAGTTTTCCTAGAAAATTCCATACTATTTTCCATAGTGGTTGTAGCAGTCTGCAACCCCACCAACAGTGAACTGGGGTCTCCTTTTCCCCACAACCTCTCCAACATTTGTTGTTTGTTTCTTTGTTTATGGTAGCCATTCTGACTGGTGTTAAGTGGTATCTCATTGTGGTTTTGATTTGCATCTCTCTGATAGCTAATGATATTGAGCATCTCTTCATGTGTCTCTGGATCCTCTGTATGTCCTCCTTGGCGAAGTGTCTGTTCAAGTCCTTTGCCCATTTTTTAATTGGGTTGCTCATCTTCTTTGAGTGGAGTCATTTGAGTTCTTTCTGTATTTTGGAAATTAAACCTTTTTCTGAGGTGTCATTGGCAAATATGATTTCCAAGACTGTTGCTTTTCTTTTTATCTTGATACTGTTTCCCTTAGCCATGCAGAAGCTTTTAAATTTGATGAGATCCCATTTGTTTATTCTTTCCTTTATGTCCCTTGCTCTAGGGGATGTATCAGTAAAAATATTGCTGCATGGAATATATGAGATTTTCCTGCCAATGTTCTCCTATGGAATTTTAATGGTGTTACAACTTATATTTAAGTCTTTTATGCACCTTGAATTTATTTTGCTGTATGGTGTAAGTTGGTGCTCAAGTTTCATTTTTTTTTTTTGCATGTAGCTCTCCTGTTCTCCCAACACCATTTGTTGAAGAGGCTGTCTTTACGCCATTGTATGTTACTGCCTCCTTTGTTGAAAATTAATTGACTGTAGAGATTTCGGTTTATTTCTGGGCTCTCTGTTCTATTCCATTGGTCTATGTGCCTGTTTATATGCCAGTACCAGGCTGTTTTGGTTACAGTGGCCTTGTAATACAGTTTGATATCAGGTATTGTGATCCCTCCTAGTTTGCTCTTCTTTCTCAAAACTGCAGCTGCCATTCGGGGTCTTTTATGGTTCCATATAAATTTTTGAAGTGCTTGTTCTATGTCTGTGAAATATGCCATTGGTCCTTTAATAGGTATTGCATTGAACGTGTAAATTGCCTTGGGTAGTATGGACATTTTGATGATGTTAACTCTTCTAATCCATGAACACGGTATATGTTTCCATTTGTGTGTGTGTTGCTTGATTTCTGTCTTCAGTGTTGTGTAGTTTTCTGCATATAGGTCTTTTACCTTCTTGGTTAGGTTTATTCCCAGATATTTTATTTTTGTTCTTGCTATATCGAATGGGATTTTTTTCTTGATTTCTGCTTCTGCTGATTCATTGTTTGTATACAAAAATGCCTTTGATTTCTGGATATTTATTTTGTATCCCCCTGTTTTGCCCAATTCATTTATTAGTTAGAGCAGTTTTCTGGTAGAGGCTATAGGATTTTACATATACACTATCATGTCATGTGCAATCAATGCCAGTTTTGTTTCTTCCTTTCCAATTTTAATGCCTTTTATTTCCTTTTCTTGTCTGATCGCTGTGGCTAGAATTTCCAATACTATATTGAATAGAATCGGTGAAAGTGCACAACCTTGTCTTGTTCCTGATCTTAGTGGAAAAGCCTTTAGTTTTTGCCCATTGAGTATGATGTTGGCTGTAGGTCTTTCATATATGGCCTTTAGTATACTGAGGAATGCTCCCTTTATTCCCATTTTTCTGAGTACCTTTATCATAAATGGGTGATGTATCTTATCAAAAGCTTTTTTCGTGTCTATTGATATGATCATGTGGTTTTTGTCTTTGCTTTCTTTTATGTGATGTATTACATTTACTGATTTAAGAATACTGAACCATCCTTGCATCCCTGGGATGAATCTCACTTGGTCGTGGTGTATGATCTTTTTGATGTATTGTTGGATGCGATTTGCCAATATTTATTGAGGATTTTAGCGTCTATGTTCATCAGTGATATTGGCAGGCAGTTTTCTTTCTTTGCTGTGTGTCTATCTGGCTTTGGAATTAGGATGATGCTGGCTTCAGAAAAAGAGTTGGGGAGTTTTCCCTTCTTTTGGATTTTTTGGAATAGTCTGTGAAGAATAGGTGTTAGCTCTTTCTTAAAAGCTTTGTAGAATTCTCCTGTGAAACCATCTGGTCCAGGGCTCATGTGTGATGGGAATTTTTTGATTACTTCTTCAATTTCATCTGTTGTTATTGGCCTGTTCAGGTTTTCTGGTACTTTTTCACTGAGTTCTGGAAGATTATATTTTTCTAGAAATTTGTCCATTTCACCTAGATTTCAACTTTCTTTGCATACGGTTCTGCATAGCATAGTAATTTCTTACAATGCCTTCTATTTCTGTGGTATCAGTTGTAATCTCTCCTCTTTCATTTCTAATTGTGTTTATTTGGGTCCTCTCTCTTCTTTTCTTGATGAGCCTACTTAAGGGCTTGTCTATTTTGTTTATCTTTAAAAAAAATCCAAGTTCTGGGTTCACTGATCCTTAGAATTGTGCTTTTAGTCTCTATTTCATTTAATAGATCTGCTCTGATCTTGGTTGTTTCCTTCCTTCTACTTGCTCTGGGCTGTCTTTGTTGTTGTTCCTCGAGTTCTTGGAGGCGTCAGGTTAGGTTGTTTGTTTGAAATGTTTCTATCTTCTTTAGGTAGGCCTGTATTGCTATGAACTTCCTTCTCAGGACTGCCTTCGCTGTGTCCCATATGTTTTGTGTTGCTGTCAGTTCATTTTCATTTGTTTCCAGAAATTTTTTATTTCTTCCCTAATTTCTATCTTGACCCATTTGTTGTTTAATAGCATACCATTCAGTCTCCATGATTTTGGTTTTTTTTCCTGTGGAGTTGGTTTCCAATTTCATTGGCTTGTGATCAGAGAAAATGCTTGGTATGATTTCAATTTTCCTAAATTTGTTGATTCCTGTTTTGTGTCGTATCACATGGTATATCTTTTAAATGTTCCATGTGCATTCGAAAAGAATGTGTATTTAGGTTCTTTGGGAAGAAGGGCTCTATACACATCAATCAGGTCCATTTCATCTAGGGTGTCGTTTAATGGTGCAGTATCTTTGTTGATATTTTGTTTGGAAGATCTGTCCATTTTTGACAGTGTGGTGTTAAAATCCCATACTATAATTATGTTGCTATCAATATCTTTCTTGAGGTCCTCTAGGATTTTTTTTATATATTTGGGTGCACCTCTGTTGGGTGCATATATATTTATGATGTTAATGTCTTCTTGGTGGATTCTTCCCTTAAGTAATATGAAGTGACCTTTTGGGTCTCTCTTTATGGCCCTGCTTTTGAAGTCTATTTTGTGTGATATGAGAATTGCTACCGCGACATTTTTTTCTTGTGTATTTGCTTGGACAATTTGTTTCCATCCTTTCACTTTTAGTCTGTGGTGGTCTTTTGACCTGAGGTTGGTGTCTTCTAGGCAGCACATGTTTGGGTCATGCTTTCTTATCTATTCAGCTATTCTATGTCTTTTAATTGGAGCATTTAATTCATTTATGGTTAATGTTATTATTGAAAGGTACTTATTTATTGCCATTTTTGTACCTGTGGTCCTCTCCGTCTCTCTCTTTTCCTTCCTTTCTTTAAAGCAGTTCTTTTAGTATTTCTTGTAGAGCTGGTTTGGTGGAAGCATATTCTTTTAGCCTTCTTTTGTCTTGGAAGCTCTTTATTTGGCCTTCTATCTTGATTGAGAGCCTTGCTGAGTACAGTAGCCTTGGTTGTAGGCCTCTGTTTCTCATTACTTGGAATATTTCTTGCCATTCTCTTCTTGCTTGGAATGTTTCCATTGTGAAGTCAGTAGCCAAGCTTATTTGGACCCCCTTGTATGTTACTTCATTTTCCTCCCTTGCTGCGTTTATGATTCTCTCTTTTTTCCTTGAATGTTTGCCTTTTTAGTGATGATGTGTCTTTCAGTAGGCATCTTTGGGTTCCTCTTGATTGGGACTCTCTGTGATTCCTGTATTTGTGTGACTTTATCTCTCCTCAATTTAGGAAAATTTTCCGTTATTACTCTTTCAAGTAGGTTTTCTATCCCTTGTTCTTCTTCTTCTCCTTGTGGTATTCCTATTATTTAGATATTATTATGTTTCATATTGTTTTGCATTTATCTTAAATTCTCCTCATTTTTTCTGTGTCTCTTTTCCATTACTTGGTCCATCTGTGAGATCCTTTCTACCCTGTCTTTGATCTCACTTATGCAGTCTTCCGCCTCATCGATCCTATTCTTCATACCTGCTACTGTGTTCTTCAGTTCAGAAATTGTATTCTTCATTTCCTCTTGGCCTTTACTGATGGTTTTTATTTCCTTTTTCTTGTTGGTATAGTTTGCAGAGAGTTCATTGTAGCTCCCCTGTAGTTTCTGGTAGCTCATTGTAAGCTCTTTGCATTTCCTGATAACCAGTGCTTTGAATTCCATATCTGATAGTTGACTTGCCTCTATTTCATCTAACATTCTTTCTGAGACTTCCTCCTTTTCTTTCATTTGGGGATTGTTTCTTTGTCTTCCCATTGTTTGTGATACTCTTCTTGTTGTCCTCCACTTCTTAAATTGGTCTCTTCTGGTTCCCTGGGTTTATGGTGTGAACTTCTGTGGTTGGATACCTGTGAAATTCAGTGGTGCAATCTCCTGCAGATATCCTGGTGTTCTCGGTTTCCACCTACTCCTTTCTTTTTTGTGTGTGATCAGTTGGAGGGGGAGGCAAAATGGTTTATGGCAGCAGAAGTTTATTTTATGTTATTTACAGTCACAGTCGGTAGAAAAGAAATAGACTATCTTTAGGCTATGTATAAAGTTAACCGTGCTCTTCTACCCAGCTTGCCACTTTTAAGAAAGGATGGATATAAGTTAAGTGTCTTGTTCGAAGGGGAGTCTTGTGAGTTATATCTAGAAAGCAGTGTGGTTGCGGGTATTCAGATTTTGAGGTAAGGTGCAAGTACAGCCTAGTAACTAGGTGTAGCATGCCAGTAAATAGAGTAATAGAATTCAGGAACCTGTAAAGTGGTCTAAGGTCTGAGAGATGTGTTATGAAGTATTACCATTGTATAGAATAGCTCTTATTTACAATAATATTAGTGCTACATTCACGTGATAGACTCTATGTGATCTGTCTAAATGGGGGTTATAGAGCTTGTGTGGTATGCCAAAGGAAAGCAAGTGAAGTATAGAAAATTAGCAATACACTGTGGAGGAAAGAGCAGTGGGAACCTGTTAGGTAGTACAATATATCAGCCGGGACTAAGAAATCTGTACAGAAAGTGGAGGAGTACAAAGATATTCTTAAAATAAAAAAGGAAGTGAGAATAATGCAAGAAAATAATAATACACCTAAAAGAAAACTAAGCAACACACCAACAATCCAACACACACACACACACACACACACACATACACACACAAAAGTCAGGAGAAAGGAGGAATAAGCGGGAAATTTGGGAGAAATGGAAGGACTAAAACCGGAGAAAAAGAAAAATAAATGAGGAACAGAGTATTGAAAGATAGAGCAACAATACAGTTTAAAAGATATAATATTACTTAGAAAAGAAGTTGAGAAAGAAGAAAAAAAGGATAGGGGAAGAAAACCACACACACACACACACACACACACACACACACAGAAACCTTCCTTTCTTGGTTTCAAACTGTCCTAACTGGTTTTTCTGTTTGTGGCCATGCCTCTCTGAGGGTAGGTATGCAAGTGCGCATGCGCGTGCAATCCAGGCTACTGGATTGGGATGTGGATGCCTGCACTGCTGGCAGGCTGCCTGGGTCCTGAGGTATCTGGCACTGTTCTTCTCAGTCCCTTGCGGGACCCAGGTGTTCCTACCCCTCCCCTGGATGGCTGTTGGGTGGTTGGGCCGTGAAGCAAGCTGCTGTCGCAGAACACCTCAGTTCACTTTCCAATAGAGACTTCTCCACAAAGCCTGCCTCTCAGCCCAGCTCAATTCCAAACGACCGGCAACGACAGTGTCCTTCTCAAATTCCCCGGGCTGGCAGGCTGGTGGGCTGGTGGGCTGGCGACCACAGAGTCTGATGGGTCCTTTGTTTCTTACTGGTGCCGCTGGCCCAGATAGCCTGCTGCTTCTCATCTGTACTCACGCACTGCTGGAGGTCGCCGCTGTGGGCGAGCTGTGGGCGCAGCCTGCCGCCAAGGAGGCCGCGGGCACAGCTGCTTTTGTCCTCACTGTCCTTCTGGAGTCCTCGCCAACCTGCAGCTGTCTGGTTCCTCTGTCACACTCTCTGGTCTGTTAGTTTCATAAATGTTGGGGAATTGTTGGTTGATTATGCTGTTCTTCAGTAGATCTGCCTGGATTTTCTACCAGATGCACGGGAGCTGCGTTCCCTCCGTGGTATTCTGTTGCCATCTTAATCTCGCCCCCTGACCATTTTTAACTTTAGGTTTCATGGTATTCTTCAATTTTATATATATTCTATGTATTTAGGAAAATGTATATTAATATACATAGGAAAATCTATGATATTTAGAATGTAATTAAGATGGCATTTATGTTGTGGAAAATAATAGACTGTACAGTAAATGGTGTTGTGAAGGATGATTCTTTCTTTTGGAAAAAAGATTTTTACTTTTACCCTGCACAAAAATAATTCTCAGCTGGAATAAAAAGCTAACCATATAGACAAAACTATATAATAATTAGAAAAAATAGTATTTTTCACATGTGAAGTGCAGAGGTATTTTTTTAACACAAAAAATTAATTCTCTGAATTTACTAAAGTAAAAGACCATGCTATCACATGAAAAATACAGACCTTTTGTGTGCCAAAGACCTATAAACAAGCATTGAGAAAATAATAACAGAATGAAGGAAAATATTTGCAACAGTAGAAACAGGAAAATTTTTGAGGTTCAGATCATATAAAACCTTACCAATTGATAAGAAAAGCAAACCAATAGAAATTGAAATGATTAACACATATAGAAAGATGGTCAACCATAATAATAGCCTAGTTTAAGAAACCCTAGGTCTTCTGCTTTTCATTGCCTGCATAAAAAGTTCAAATTTCATATCTCCTTCCTTGATTTGACTCTTGCCTTCTTCTCTGGGTTCATCTTAGCCTTTCTGTTTTTACTCCCAAACTTTTCACATTAGCCTGAGGACCATCTCAGGACATCCAGCACAAATTTCACTGTTTCTGATCTACCTGCCCTGATCTGTCTGGTATGCCACCTTGTGTGCCTGCTGAACACCTGCTTATATCTTAAGATAATTATCTTATCTACAAAGCTTTTTTGCCCCTCCACTATAATGCTTGCTACAGAGAATGTATATTCAATGCTTATAAAATTGATTCTGGCAATATTCTGTGTTCTTAGCATTAAGTAAATCGAAATGTAGAGCATTTAACCTGACAGAATTATGAAATTAAAATTTAAAACTAATTTTCTCTTGATTTCTAGACCATTTTACTTTCTGGGTAACCTCTTTTAACTTAAAAGTACTTTATTTTAATATAAAATTTCCTACTGATAAAAATTATAGAACATTAAAATTTAAAAAGCATAATTAAATTACCTCTCATTCATTTATGTAGGCAAAGAACCAGAAGAGTACATGTCACCAAAACTAAGAAAGAACAGAGTTTTACAGCATAGTCAGTGGACAGCTACATTAAGTGCCCCTAAGTTCAATACATGTGAGGGCAAAAATTGTGCATTCATTTTGGCAATAAGAAGGTCCCTGGTGACTTTTTCCAGGATGGTGTTAGTTGGATGATGGGAGACAACACATTTGGATAAAGATAATGAGGGAGTAAGTGGAGACTGTGAATGGAGACTATTCTTTAGAGCAACAAACCCTGTTCAGTGATCCTCAAACTATTGGGACTGAAGATTAGGGCTGACTGCTCTGGGTTTTGCAAGGCTCACTTGTAGGAAGGTAAGTGAAAGGAGAGACATCTTTGTTCTGTTTATACTAAATTCAGACTACTTACCTAGCATATGTCTGGCACATAGTAAGTGCTGAAAAAGCATTTGTTGAGTATTGAAATCTCACCATGGGCAGAGAAGAGGGAGAACAAACTGATATTCTAAAGACTACTCACTCAAGATTATTATAATTGACATATTTTGGGGAGACTCTGGGTGAAAATGATTCCCCAGTGGCCAGGTATAGGCTCTCCTTTTCATGTTTCTTGTGCCATACCCTTTCTATCACCCTGGCCATGATAAGGAGAAAAAGGGGTGACTGATTCATGGGAAAGCACGTCATCTAATTTTTCCCCATTGTTACTGAACTCAAAAGTTTCATCACTTGGGATGTTCTATTCAAGAACAAGACGTGCTTGTTGTTATTGTTTAGTTTTATTTACTGGAAGCATGTAAAAGAGACAGGGGTTCATATCTGAAGGTTTGTCTCTCCAAGGGAAGCTTAATCATTGCTTATATACACTATTTGGTTAATTACATGTTGATTTCTTCTTTGCAGTTGGCAAAAACTATCCTGCTGTGTTCTGGTCAAGCTCATCTGGTTATAGATGCATTTGAAAATATTGCGCTATATTTCAACATCTAGCAAGAATAGTATTTAGTAAGAATCACTGAGATATTGAGACCCTTGTACACCATGGCCTTCTTACCTATCCCTGAACAGAAAAGATCCCCTTCTCTCTCCAGGGCTGGGGCCATCAGTGTTTGAGTCCTGAACTTCCAGAGGTCATGTTCTCTGGAGCAGAAATAAACTCCACTGAAAGTAGGAGAGACAAGGCCAAAATGTTAAATAAGCAGGTTCTAAAGCTTACCATGATTAGGTTAACTGAGTACTCCTTCTCCCCTACTCCATTTTCTTTGAGGTCATTTGAACTGGGTTTCTGGCACCTACATCTAAAAAATCTGAGGACAGACAGTTGCCGTTAGAAGCCCAATTTTTTCCACCACAGTCCACATCTGCTTCTCATACCTGCTGCTGGAGACAGACCAAGACCACTCCTTGTCTCCAAAAAAGGATAGGCAGAAGACACAGTTGCCCATTTTGTGAAAAAAAATTTATTGTCACACAGCCTTGTCCATTCATTTGCATTTTGTCCATGATGACTTTTGTGCTACAATGATAAAGTTCAGTGGTTTTTAAAGAAACCATGTGTCAAAATCTTGAATAATTTACTATTCAGCTCTTTTTTTTAGATTTTATTTATTTATCTTTAGAGGGGAAGGGAAGGAAAGAGGGAGAGAAACATCAATGTATGATTGCCTTTCGTGCATTCCCTGCTGGGAGTTGGCCTGCAGGGAACTGGCCTGCAACCCAGGCATGTGCCCTGACTGAGAATTGAACCGCGATCATCTGAGTCACAGGCCCGCGCTCAATCCACTGAGCTACACCAGCCAGGGCTACTATTCAGCTCTTTATAGAAAAAAGTTTTCTCACTCCTGATTTTGAAGATAATGATGGAAGGAGTGGTAGTAGACATTGTTAGTGCCTTATTCAGATTCTCTTACTCTTGAGCACATATCCCAGCTGCTGTGACTGACTGGTGCCTGATAACTTACAGAAGCCTTCTTCTTTAGCTGTCTCCTTCTCCAGAGAAAATGCCCCAACAATTTCCATGTCCCTCTGCCTACTACAGATATTGGCCAATACCTGACTGAAATAGGAATATGACTGGTACTCCAGAGCTTCCTGTAGGATTAGGCTGAAGGTAGTAATCTGCTTAGGTCACCTGCAAGCCACCCCCTACCCTAGAGTCCTTTGTCAATACATTATTTCAACAGGAATTCCTGTGTCAGCCACTGCTTCTACTAACCCTGCCAAAGGTAGAAGAGAAGGATCTTTTGCAGGTATAGCCCACTCTTGGAATCACACTTCATAGAGACTGGCTGCAACCTTTTTAATGTTCCAGGATAGGTGAGGTGGATCAGGAAAATTACCCTTCACATCTGTTCTAATATGCTCTTACTTTTCCCCTTGTATTCTGCGACAAACCTATTATTTAAAGTATAATGGTGTATGGTGTGGGGATTGACTGTGAAAGTGGGGGGTGGGCTGGGTGGAGGAGGGCAAAGGGGGGGAATTGGGACAGCTGTAATAAGCAAGAATACAAAGAAAAAGAAAAATATAGAAAGAAGAAAATCACCTTTCTAACACTAGACCTAGAACAGGTATAAAGAAAACTAGGTATGGGATTAGGGCTACACCAATGGCTTCTTGGAGAAGACCTGGTATTTTGACTGAAGTCAGCCAGAAGTAGGATATCTCAGGTTCTATCTTTCCTCCTTATCTCTGACTTCTCCTATCCTTACAAAACTTCAACACTCTGAACTTCTCAATGATCTGGTATTCACATCCTGTGAATAGTGGATTTTGCCATTTCTGGGAGAGCACATTTTTGAGCAAATAAATGTATGGATTAAGCTACATTTATCAGCTCTTTATTCATAGCTTGGTGTTATTCATATTTGTATTCATGGAGGCTGGCACAGAGTAGCTACTTAACATTTGCTTGCCAATGCCAGTCAGTCTGTGCCCCACTGCTGGGCAGAGAAATGCGAGACTGTGTAAGCATTGTTAGTAGCCTCTGGGAAGAGGGAAGAGATCAGACTAGCACATTTCCTCATAGACCAATGTGTTCTTGAGCTCTGAACTTAGCTGCTGGCTTGCGTGTGAATTCCATGTTCAGGAGTGGCCAGTGTCTCGGGGTGTGGCAAGGATGTGGCTGGGTAGAGTTCAGGAATGCATTGTTCCAGAAAATTTACCCAGTTTTTCAGTCTCCCATTCCCTGGCTGGCTGCAGTTTCAATAATAGAAAATCTGCCCATTAAGTGTTTACTTTAGCTGCTACTGCCATGGCTAAAAAAACTCTTGCTGTATTTGAGCAAGCCATTGCCAAGGGCCTACTAGATACAGAGCACAGATTCAAACCCAATTCTCACCAAGTGGTTAAAGGATTAATATCCTGAGTGGGTCATTTCCCTAAATGAACTCAGGTTATTATTTGCTATTATATAAAATTGAAACATATCTCAGTTTTCTTGATTAGACTTTTGCCTCCTTTCTTTCTCCTCTCTTGTCTTCCTTTTTGCCCATTTTTCTTTTCTATCTCCTGCTCCCCTGAACCTTCCTTGGCATGAGACAGCTAACAGGCAGCCATCATGACTTGCAAATCATTCTCGAAAGAACTGTTCTGTCATCTGCCAAAATGAGATTGCTCTATCAACCTGAGAAAGAGGCACGAAAATCACCCTATCCTAACCTTTCTAACAGCAAGTTTCAAAGCAGTTACAGATTTTTTAAAAAGCAAACTACAACCTGGGACAAGACAAAAGTCATATACCCCTCTCTACTTATTCTGTAATAATTCCAATCTTATTTTAGTTGAATTACCTGATTTTGAGGTGCTCCCTGATACACATCAGCTTAATAAAGCCTTCAACCTCTATTTGGATTACTTAACCATTTTTTTTTCTTGACAGTTTGACACCATAACCTGCATAGAGGCTATATAAGCCCTGTGTCCTGCTGAGGTTTCAGAGAAAGACAGAGTATGATGAGGAGCCTTTGCTTTCTCCCTTCTTGGTGACAGCTATTGGGTCCAGAGGTCAGTCCTTCTCTAATCTTGTGCTCCAGTTTTTCCTTGTTGCATGGAGGTTTCAGGCTTCGTTCTTTGAAAAGGTTAACCCATTGTTTGACAAGTCCCTGCTTTTATTTTGTTTCTGTCTTTTGGAATTCTCTGGGCAACTGGAAAATTATATGATGGTCATAAGATAACAAAAGACCATTTCCCCTTCTATCTAGAACCTCTTTTACTATGGGAAACACAATATACCCAGCTCCATATACCTCCACTGGGTATATGTTCTACCATTATTATTTTTTATTAAAAAAAAGAATTTGATAATAAGGTACAGCAGCCATTTATGATAAAAACACTTAGAAAAGTGGGAATAGAGGGAGCATCCCTCAACATGATAAAGGCCATATACAACAGACCTACAGACAACATCATACTCAATAGGCAAAAACTTAAGAGGTTTCCCACTAAGATCAGAAACAGGACAAGAATTTCCTCTTTCAACACTCCTATTCAACATAGTATTGGAAGTCCTAGACACAACAATCAGACAAGGAAATGAAATAAAAGGCATCCAAATTGAAGAGAAGAAAACGAAACTGTCATTGTTTGCAGCCAACAAGATAGTGTGCAAAGAAAATCCTATAGACCCTGCCAAAAAATTGCTCAACCTAATAAATGATTTGGAAAATCAGCAAGATACGAAGTCAATATTCAGAAATTAAAGGCACTTTTGTACACCAACAATGAAATAGAAGAAGAAACCGGGAAGAAAAACACATTTGATATAGCAATAAGAAAAATAAAGTACCCAGGAATAAACTTAACCAAGGAGGTAAAAGACCTGTACTCAGAAACTTCACAACACTGAAGAAAGAAATTAAGGAAGACACAAACAAATGGAAGCATGCACCATGTTCATGGATCAGAACAACTAACATCATCAAAATGTCCATACTATCCAAAGCAATTTATAGATTCAATGCAATCTATCAATCCCTATTAAAGTACCAATAACTTATTTCACAGATATAGAACAAACATTTCAGAAATTTATATGGAACCATAAATGACCCCTAATAGCTGCCAAATTTTGAGAAAGAATAGCAAAGTAGGAGGGGGTTACAAAACCTGATATGAAAATGTATTACAAGGCCACTGTAAACAAAAAAGCCTGGTACTGGCATAAAAACAGGCACATAAACCAATGGAACAGGACAGAGAGCCCAGAAATGAACCCAAGTCTCAACAGTCAATTAGTATTTGAGAAAGGGGGAAGAAACATAAAATGGAGTAAAAATAGCCTCTTCAACAAATGGTGTTGGGAGATTTGGACAGCTACATGCAAAAAATTAAACTCAATCACCATCTTACACCATACACAGAAATAAATTCAAGGTAGAGAGAAGACTTAGGTATATGTGGTGACACCAAAACAGTCTTAGAGGAAAATCTCGAACATTCCCTGAAGCAATATCTTCACCGATATGTCTCCTAGAGCACGAGACATAAAAGAAGGAATAAACAAACTGGAACTCATCAAAATAAAAAGCTTCTGCATGGCTGAAGAAAACAGCATTAAAATGAAAAGAGAACCAAATATATGGGAAAACACATTTGACAATGATACCTCAGACAAAGGTTTCATCTCCAAAATATATGAGGAACTGACATGACTCCACTTCAGGAAGACAAACTACCTGATTAAAAAACAGGTAAAAGACCTGAACAGACACTTCTCCAAGGAGGACATACAGAGGGCTCAGAGAAACATGAAAAGATGCTTGCCATCACTAGCCATCAGAGAGATGCAAATGAAAAACACAGTGAGATACCATTTCACACCAGTCAGAATGGCCATCATAAACAATTCATCAAACAAGTGTTGGAGAGGATGTGGCAAAAGGGGAACCCTAGTGCACTGTTGGTGGGAATGCAAACTGGTACAACCACTGTGTAAAACAGTATGGAATTTCCTCAGAAAACTAAAAATGAAACTGCCTTTTGACCAGGCAATTACACTGCTAGGATTATATCCTAAAAACCCTGAAACACCAATCCAAAAGAACCTATGCACCTCAATGTTCATAGCAGTGCAGTTTACAATAGCTAAGTGCTAGAAGCAAACTAAATGCCCATTAGTGAATGAGTGGATCAAAAATCTGTAGTACATTCTACAAAGCATTTAAGGGAGAGCTAACCCCTATCCTTCACAGACTATTCCAAAAAATCCAAAATGATGGAAGATTCTCAAACTGTTTTTATGAAGCCAGCATCATCCTAATCCCAAAACCAGATAGAGACACAATAAACAAAGAAATATTCAGGCCAATATGACTGATAAACATAGATGCTAAATCTTCAACAAAATATTGGTAAACTGCATCCAACAATACATTAAAAAGGTCATACACCATGACCAAGTGGGATTCATCCCAGGGATGCAAGGATGGTACAATATTTGCAAATCAATAAATGTAATACATCACATAAACAAAAGCCAAGACACAAATCACATGATCATATCAATAGATGAGGAAAAGCATTTGATAAGGTATAGCACCTACTTATGATAAAAACACTCAGCAAAGTGGGAATAAAGGGAGCATTCCTCAACATAATAAAGGCTACATATGAGAGACCTATAACCAACCTCATACTCAATGGGTAAAGCTAAAATCTTTTCCACTGAGATCAGGAACAAGACAAGGTTGTCCACTTTCACCACTTCTATTCAACATAGTATTGGAAGTTTTAGCCACAGAGATTGGACAAGAGAAGGAGATAAATGCCATCCAAATCAGAGAGGAGAAAACAAAACTGTCATTATTTGCAGAAGACATGATAGTGTACATAGAAAATCCTATAGACTCGGCCAAATATTGCTTGACCTAATAAATGAGTTTGACAAAACAGCAGGATGCAAAGCCAATATCTGGAAATCAAAGGCATTTTTGTATGTCAACAATGAAATAGGAGAAACAGAAATCAAGAAAAAAATCCCATTTTATAAAGCAACAAGAAAAATAAAATACCTAGGAATAAACCAAACCAAGGAGTTAAAAGACTTGTACTCAGAAACTTCACAACTGTGGAGAAAGAAATCAAGGAAGACACAGACAAATGGAAATATATACCGTGTTCATAGATTAGAGGAATTAACATCATGAAAATGTCCATACTACCCAAGGAATTACAGATTGAATGCAATACCTATTAAAGCACCAATGGCATATTTCACAGACATATAACAAACACTTCAAAAATTTATATGGAACCATAAATGACCCCAAATAGCTGCTGAATTTTGAGAAAGAAGAGCAAAGTAGAAGGGGTCACAATACCTGGTATCAAACTGTATTACAAGGCTGCTCTAATCAAAACAGCCTGGTAATGGCATAAAAACAGGCACATAGACAAATGGAATAGAACAGAGAGTCCAGGAATAAACCGATGTCTCTATGGTCAATTAATTAAAGGGGGCAGCAACATAAAATGGAGTATAAATAGCCTCTTCAACAAATGGTGTTGGGAGATTTGAACACCTATGTTAAAAAAAAAAGAGGGACTTCTGCCAAGATGGAGGCATAGGTGGAAACACTGTGCCTTCTCCCACAACCAAGTTTGAATACTACAAAGGTTTAGTAAACAAAGATGCAGCCAAAGAACAAAAAATTGAACTATACGGAAGTCCGACAACAATGAACTGTTCAACTGGAGAGTAAGAGGGGCAGAGCCAGCAACGGAGCAGGGTAGAGCAGGAAAGATCCCCCAACCCCAGGTGCCCAGGCAGCTGGGGTAGCATTGGGTGGACCCAGTGAGGGCACGGGGCAGCAGGCTGACCACAGTCACACATTCGAGTGCAGATAATCCAGCAGAGGAGTGAGCAGTGAGACGGACTGCACAGGCCCCAGCGGTGAACCCAGAGAGGGCATAAGGCGGTAGGCTGACCGTGGTAGCACATTCGCATGCAGTGGGACAGACTGCGTGGGTCCTGGCGGTGGAAGGCAGCAGAGGGGACCGCCATTGCTTTCCTTTGACCCCGCCCCCCACATACAGCATCACAACCCAGCAACTGAGTTGTCCCGCCCTGGTGAACACCTAGGGCTCTGCTCCTCATACGTAACAGGCATGAACAGTCCAAAATATGGCTCAAGAAGAACGCAAGTCCTCAGAGCTGATAACTCTAAGAGACCAAGAAATAGCGAACCTTTCAGATGCACAGTTCAAAATACTGGTGATCAGGATGCTCACAGAACTGGTTGATTTTGGTCACAAATTAGAGGAACATATGAAGACTACACTAATTGAAATGAAGGGAAATGCACAGGAAACCAACAGTGATGGAAAGGAAACTGGGACTCAAATCAAGGGGGTGGACCATAAGGAAGGAAGAAATGACCAAACAGAAATATGTGAAGTTAGAAGAATTCAAAAAAATGAAGAGAGGCTTAGGAACCTCCAGGACATCTTTAAACGTTAGAACATCAGAATTATAGGGGTACCAGAAGGGGAAAAGAAACAGCCAGTAGTGGAAAACTTATTTGAACAAATAATAAAGAAGAACTTTCCAAATCTGGCAAAGGAAATAGACTTCCAGGAAATCCAGGAAGCTCAGAGAGTCCCAAAGAAGTTGGACCCAAGAAGGAAACACACCAAGGCACATCATAATTACATTAGCCAAGATTAAAATGAAGGACAGAATCCTGGAAGCAGCAAGAGATAAGGGGACAGTCACCTACAAAGTAGTACCCATCAGACTGTCAGCGAATTTCTCAAAAGAGACCTTCCAGGCAAGAAGGGGCTGGAAAGAAGTATTCCAAGTCATGAAATCCAAAGACCTACATCCAAGACTGCTCTACCCAGCAAAGCTTTCATTTAGAATGGAAGGGTAGATAAAGTGCTTCTCAGATAAGGTCAAGTTCAAGGAGTTCATCATCAACAAGCCTTTATTATAGGAAATGTAAAGGGGACTTATCTAAGAAAAAGAAGATAAAAATATGAACAGTATTTTCAGAAGGACAGCAAACTCACAGTTACTAACAACCACACCTAAAACAAAAGCAAACCAAGAGGACAGCTAGATCAGGAGCAGAACCATAGAAATGAAGAACACATGGAGGGTTAGCAACAGAGGAGTGGGAGGAGGAAAAGGGGGGAGAAGATACAGAAAATAAGTAGCATAGATGGTAGGTAAAAACAGATGGGGGGAAGGCAAGAATAGTAGGGGAAATATAGAATCTAAAGAACTTGAGACACGTGGTCATAAACTAAAGGGGGAATGGTGGGGGAGGGGTGTGCAGGGTGGAGGGGAATGAAGGGGGGAATAGAACAACTGTAATGGTATAATCAGTAAAATATATTTGAAAAAGAAGAAGAAAGGAAACTTGAGCACTGATTTACACCATACCCAAAAATAAATTCAAGGTGGATAAAAGACTTAAATATAAGTGGTGACACCATTAAAGTCCTAGAGAACATAGTCAGGAAAATCTCAGATATTACAAACAGCAACATTTTCACTGGTACGTACCCTAGAGCAAGGGAAATAAAGGAAAGAATAAACAAATGGGATCTCATCAAAATAAAAACCTTCTGCATGGCTAAAGAAAACAATATTAAAATAAAGAGAGAACCAACCATATGGGAAAACATATTTGCCAATGATACCTCAGACCAAGATCATTTCATCTCCAAAATATATAAAGAACCCACACGACTCCACTCCAGGAAGACAAACAACCCAATTAAAAAACAGGCAAAATACCTGAACAGACACTTTTCCAAGGAGGACATGCAGAGGGCTCAGAGACATATGAAAAGATGCTCAGTATTGCTTGTTATCAGAGAGCTGCAAAGTAAAACCACAATGAGATTCCACTTCACACCAGCCAGAATGGCCATTATAAACAAAGCAATAAACAACAAGTCTTGGAGGGGATGTGGAGAAAAGGGAACCCTAGTTCACTGTTGGTGGGATGGCAGACTGGTACAACCACTATGGAAAACAGTATGGAATTTCCTAAGAAAACTAAAAATGGCACTGCCTTTTGACCCAGCAATTCCACTGCTAGGATTATATCCTAAGAACCCTGAAACACAAATCTAAAAGAACATTGCACCCCAATGTTCATAGCAGCACGATTTACAATAGCCAATAGCTGGAAGCAACCTAGCTAGGTGCCCATCAGTAAATGAATGGCTCAAAAAACAATGGTATATTTACACAATGAAATTCTATGCAGCAGAAAGGCAGAAGGAGCTACTACCCTTTGCAACAGCGTGAATGGAACTGGAAAGCATTACACTAAGTGAAATAAGCCAGGCAGTGAAAGACAAATATCATATGATCTCACCTTTAACAGGAACCTAAACAACAAAAGAAACAAATAAGCAAAATATAACCAAAGACACTAAAATAAAGAATAGGCTGACAGCGACCAGTGGGGAGAGGGTAGGGAATTTCAGGGGAAAAGGGGAAGGGTCTGCAGGAACAAGTATAAAGGACATATAGACAAAAATGAGGGGGGTTTGGAAACAGGGAGGTGAGGAGGGCTCGGGGCGGGTCACTGGGAAGGATGTAAATGCAGAAAATTATACTTGAACATCAATTAAAATAAAAAAATCATTAAGAAAAACAAAAAACAATGGTACATTTACAGAATCGAATACTACACAGCAGAGAGAAAGATGGAGCTCCTACCCTTTTGTACAGCATGGGTGCAACTGAAGAGTATTATCCTAAATGAAATAAGCTAGGTGGTGAGGGACAAATATCATATGATCTCACCTTTAACAGCAACCTAATCAACAAAAGAAAAAAGCAAGGTAAATATAACCAGAGACATTGAAATTAAGAACAATGACAGTAACCAGAAGAGAGGTGGAAGGGAATAATGGGGGGAAGCATTTTCAGGAATAACTATAAAGGACACATGGATAAAACCAAGGAGGGGTAGAAGCAAGGGAGGGATGGGATTTGGTTGGGAATGGGTGTAAATGCAGACAATTGTAATTGAACAATAAAATAATTTTAAAATATTCTTTCTTTATTTTTAGAGAGAGGGAATGGAAGGAGACAGAAAGGGAGAGAAATATTGTTCTATAAGAGAGAAACAGTTGCCTCTCATACACCCCCAACTGGTGACCTGTCCCACAACCCAGGCATGTGCCCTGACTGGGAATTGCACTCATGATCTTTTGTTTTGCAGGAATTCCAGAGGCTGTTGTCCATTGTTGATTGTCATTAGACATCATCTTGGCATCTGGAGGATGCCCTTATGTAGTTATCAATGGTGATTGTTGCACATTAATTCTCCCCAAACTTTCTGATGTCCTTTTGTTGAGTGAACACATCTGTGAAGTCAACCAAAGTATTTGCTGTGTGGATGATGTAGTCACGAACTCTAGGATGTATGGATCATCATAAGGTGTTCAGGGCACAGACAACTTTCCCTGGGTATTAACAGCAGGGATACAATCCTTAGAATACACTTTTCCCCAAGGGGTAGTGATCATTTTCTTTTTCTGTTAGGAATATTCCTTCTGAAATGCATACAATCATATGTAATCAATACAAGCAAAGAGTTCAAGCTATGGTTAAAGACAAAACACCAACGAACAAACTAGTCCTTCAACCCACTTGAAGCCTTCTGATTCAATTCCTGAACATTGTCCATCCCCATAAATTTGTTTTCTCTCCCAAAAGATTTGCCTGGAGATTAAAGTTATTTACTTTGGTGAAGAAGAGGAACTTTAAAAGAATTAAAGCAGACTATAATTTTGCTTGTTAAGAACTTTCCTTCCATCCCCCCCTTTCTCTCTTTTTTCCCCATATTTTATGTACCACTTCCCTAAACCTCGACTGACATGAGACAGCTTACAAATAACTCTCAAGACTTACCAAGAGACCCCTTGAAGAAAACTGTTCTGTAAGCTGCCAATATGATATGGCTTCAGGGATCTCTAGACAGAGGCACAAAAACCAATGTATCCCAACCGTTTCAAGCACAAGTTTTGCAGCAGTTATAGATGAAGAAAACTGAAATAAAACCAAAAGCACAATCTCTCTCTTCTCCAACTCTGCTTCAGCTTACAGTTACCTAATTTTGAGGTGCTCCTTGATGTGCATCATCTTAATAAAACCTGAAACCTCTGTTGAGTCACTTTAACTGTGTTTTTTCTTGACCTGAAGATCATTTCCTAAAACACATACCATGATTAGAGTGTATTAAAGCATTTTATTCAGTGCCGGGCCCAGTCACTGAATTTAACCCCTTTCCTATTTACATGTTTTGGTGTATTTAGGTATTTTAAAAATGTTTAACTTGGGGATGGGAGAGTGTTTTAGATTGGAGAGAACAGATATGGAGGTGAAGAGTGGGAGAGTGGTATAACATCTGTTCTTGGTTTGATCCAGAGCTGATTATTTTCCATGTGCCCTTTCAGATTCACTCTCCACCCCCTCCATCCTGCTGTCATTCACACAGCTTCTTCAGGAGACTGACATCTATAGGATATATCAACAGTCTCCCTGCCATCTTATTTTTGTTGGGTACAGCCAATAGGAGACACTAGAAGGAGGTCAAAGAGTAGAAAGAATAAAGTAAAAGTATATAATCTCTGGCTCCCTTCATGCCTGGTCACCATAGTTGACTGAGTCCTTGACCTGAGATTTCACCCAAGGCTCCTGTTAGTCATATATTCCCTGGTTCCTGTAACTGATTTTTCTTGGTTATTCAGGCCTGGTATAACAGCTTCCCTCTTTTGCTAATTTCAGATTATTGTACTTTCCCCTGACCATTTCCCTAAATGCTGCCTATACCATTAGAAAACAGCCCTTTATGAAACTTTTCTCAATTATCTATTTTTATTGGCATTTGTTTCCTGATGAAACTCTGACTAATATAGGCCCCTTGGCTTGGATTTGAACTTCTGCAGTTGCAAGAGAGTGATGACAGTATATATACTAGCTTGAATAAGATTCTGGGAACAACAAGAGCTTCTTTGAGACTCAGATGACAAATTGTTTCCTATTATTTGCTCAATGATTAATTCCATGATGACAGAGATCATGTAAATCATGTTCATTGCTAAATCCCTTATTATAATAACTACCACTTATTGACAGCTTACTGTATATATGCCAGACACTGTTCTTAGAAAATTACACATTTTCATTTATTTAATCATCACTAAAGTTCTGAAAGGCATTTGCATTTTTTCTCTCTGCTTTTTATAGTTGAGGAAACCGAGACACAAATCAGCTAAGTGATTCTTCCAAGGTCAGTTGTCTAGAAAATAGTGGAGCTGTAATTTGAATCCAGGCTATCTGGCTCCAGAATTCATGTTTTTTTAAACTAACATTTTAAAAATGTATCTATTGACTTGAGAGAGAGAGGGAGAGAGAGAGAGAGAGAGAGAGAGAGAAAGTTTTGTTTCACTTATTTATGCATTCATTGGTTGATTCTTGTACGAGCCCTGACTAGGGATCAAACCCACAACTCTGGTGTATTGGTATGAGCCCCTAACCATCTGTGCTACATGGCCAGGGCCAGAGTTCCTGTTCTTAAACACTGCACTAATCTGCCTTCCTAGTGCTAGCATAGTGCTTGACACGTGGTGGGTGCTTCATAAGTATTTGAATGGAAAAATAAATAAAAGGACAAGTAAATAAAGAGTTGGAAAGGAGGCAAATCGCCCTGTTACTGCATGGAGATTAAACATGCTTGGGAGCACTGAGAAAGAATGCAAAACTCTGTAAGAACTAGAGCTGGTATCCTTGGCATGAATGTAGGCATTCTCATGGTAAGTGATAGCAGAGAAAGGCTTCCCTACAAAGCTAGTACATAGTGGATACAAACAAGGGGGAGCCGTAGTGGAGAGGAAGAATGAGGTGGATGCTGTATGGAGACAGCAGCTGTCAGATTGTGCTGTGGGTTTATGGAAACTTCCCTTTTACAGATCTCAGAAAAATGAGGGGGTTACAAAAATATTTAATAATTTAAATATTTAAAATTAATGTTTAAAAATAAGGTATTTAAATAATTTCCAGAAGATAATCTAGTGTGGTACGAGTAACATTATTTGTTCCCTAAATGAAACCCCACCTTACACAGCAACCACAGGCTTATGGGTCAAGGACGCCCAAGTAACAGAAAGAATGGGAGGGGGTCTGGTAGGACTCCTCAGTGCAATTAAAAGCACAAATGGAGGTGGTGGTGCATAGACCTGTGTTCTATATCCAGCTACGCATCAAAACAGCTATGTAACTCCAAGCATGGCATTTACTTGCTCTGAAATTTATCTGTAAAATGACAGAATTGGACAGGGTGATCAATGAAGTCCCCAGAGAGCTATAACTCTGGAATCCTTTGATAAATGCTTCCTGAGTGAGTGAGTAAATGAATGAAGTCATTGTTAATTAAATCAATTTTGGAAAAAGGTCCTTAAGTTTGCTGGGCTCTATTTTCAACCTATGAAAGAAGGGCCAGAGAAGAGAAAATAAAAGGAGCAGAAAGAGTTAGAGTCCCAGAGATTATTTATACAAGAAACATGAGGAAATGTGACCTTCATCAGTGAAAGATGATGAAAACCTACTCTTAGTTTCTCCAAGTTTGGGTATTTCAGATTCCACATAAAAAGTAATGTACAGTATTGTCTTTGACTTAATTCACTTAGCACAATTACTTCAAGGTTCATCCATATTGTTACAAATGGTAGGATTTTCTTCCTCACAGCTGTATATATATGTACACACACACGTGCACACTACATTTTCTTCATCCATCAGTATACACTTAGATTGTGTCCATGTCTTGGCTATTGTGAATGCTGCAACAAACATGGAAGAACAGATAACTCTTCAGGATACAGCTTTCATTTCCTTTGGATATCACCATGAAGTGAGATTGTTGGCTAATAATATAGTTCTATTTTTATTTTTTTGAGGAATCCCATATTGTTTCCAATAGTGGTTTTACCAATTGACATTCCCACCCATAAGAAAAAGTTTCTTTTGTCTCCACATCTTCTCCAGCATTTGCTATCTCTTGACTATTTGATAATAGCCATTCTAACAGGTGTGAGGTGATATCTCATTATGGTTTTGATCTGCATTTCACTCATAATTACTGATGTTAGGGCCAAAGAAACAGGTCTAACACTGTAATTGTCCAGGAGCCTGGGGCTATGGGAGCTGGTCTGGGGTCTAGGTCTGTGTAGACTAGCTTGGTGTTGGGGATGCCTGGTTCCTAGGGCTGCAGGATCTGACCTGCAACTGAGGTGGCCCAGGGGCCTGGGTTTACAGGAGTCCACCTGAAACCTTAGTTTGCAGGGGCTAGCTAGGAACTTACAGCCACAGGAGCTGGCTGGGGTCACGGGAGTCTGCCTGGGGCCACATGAGTCTGTCTGATGTTGGTGTGGCCCTACTGCTGGGGTCTATGGTAAAATTGACAGTGTGCTTACTTCACTCTCTGCAATAGGGGGCGTCTCCATAATGGGCTGCCTGGGTTTGAAGAAGAAATTGATGAGAGTAATGTAAAACTATCTTTCTTAACCTCTTAAATGTGTCTTTTTATTTATTTTTAATTTAATTTTATTTTTTTATTTAATTATTTTTCAAGTACAGTTTTCTGTCTATTACTCCCATCCCATCCCACCCCCCACCCTCCCCCCTCCCTCCCATTTCCACCCTTCTCAGTTGTTGTCCATGTATCCTTTATATAGGTTCCTCTAAATCCCTCCCTTATTTCCCCTGAAATTCCCTCCCCTCTCCCCTCTGGTCACTGTCAGCCTGTTCTCTATTTCAGTGTCTTTGGTTATATTTTGCTTGCTTGTTTGTTTTGTTGTTTAGCTTCCTGTTAGAGGTGAGATCATATGGTATTTGTCCTTCAACACCTGGCTTATTTCACTCAGCATAATGCTTTCCAGTTCCATCCATGTTGTTGCAAAAAGTAGGAGCTCCTTCTTTCTTTCTGCAGCATAAAATTCCATTGTGTATATGTACCATAGTTTTTTGATCCATTCATTTACTGACGGGCACCTAGGTTGCTTCCAACTCTTGGCTATTGTAAATTGTGCTGCTATGAACATTGGGGTGCATATGTTCTTTGGGATTGGTGTTTTAGGGTTCTTAGGATACAATCCCAGCAGTGGAATTGCTGGGTCAAAAGGCAAGTCCAATTTTAGTTTTCTGAGAAAATTCCATACTGTTTTCCATAATGGTTGTACCAGTCTGCAATCCCACCAACAGTGTACCAGAGTCCCCTTTTCCCCACACCCTCTCCAACATTTGTTGTTTATTGCTTTGTTTATGATAGCCATTCTCACCGGTGTAAGGTGGTATCTCATTGTAGTTTTAATTTGCATCTCTCTGATAGCTAGCGATATTGAGCATCTCTTCATGTGTCTCTGGATCCTCTGTATGTCCTTTTCTTTTTTTTGAAGATTTTATTTATTTATCTTTAGAGGGGAAGGAAAGGAGACTAGGAGAGAAGGAGAGAAATATCAATGTATGATTGCCTCTGATGGGTCCCCTGCTGGGAACTGGCCTGTAACCCAGGCATGTGCCCCGAGGGAATTGAACTGTGATCGTCTGGTTCACAGGCCCGTGCTCAATCCACTGAGCTACACCAGCCAGGGCAAAAGTGTTTTTTCTTATTTTTGTGCTCTACCCAGGTGCTTTAATCCTTGACCAAGAATCCTTAGCTCTTGTGAAGATATTTTCATGTGTGAATAGCTTTTCAAATTGATATTGCTGGGAGAAGACGAGCACTAGAAATTCCAATGTCATCTTGCTGACATTAGTCTTACTTTTCAGAATTTCCTCATGGTTTATCTTACTCTTTTTCCCAAAGTTGTTCTCTTATTGAGATACTTTGTTTTACTTGACTTTCAGCATACCTTTTGGCTTTTCTCTTACAGTACTGGCTTCTTCATTTTAGGTTTTTTTTTTTCTGAATGGTCTTTCTTTTTTTAGAGATGGAGTAATCCAGGAGGTCTTCAGATGTCTTCTGTTCTCTAACCACACTTTATCCCTAGATCTGTGGTTCCCAAACTGTCCAACAGGGTGTCTTGGTAATACTGCAGAAACTCACAGGGATACCACGGGATATTTAAAAATTTGCAGGGAAACATGGTGATTCTTGACATATGGCAGACATTGTACAAACAAGTAGGTTGAGGTATATCATAACTCCAAACTTTTGTGAAGCTGGGTTTTGCAGAGTTGCTGTGATCAAAAGCAAACACACATAAAAATCAGTGTGAAACAGGACATGAGGGTGGAAATATTCTATCTGATTCCAAGGTTTGAGAGATTGTACAGTGCCCAACAAGGGCATATATCCAATTAGCAAGTGATAGTGGTTATTTATGAATAAAACAAAAATCTTATCAAAAATAGTCTAGACTTAACCACATGGTAAGTAGAATTGTTGGGTATCATTTTTAGCATAGAAATTCTGTGAAAAACTTACTGAGATCTTAGGAATGCTATGAACCGAGAATGTTTGGGAATCTCTGTTGCAAGCCAGTCATCACAAATGATTCCATGTCTTTAAATTTCTCCAATGTGTTGATTACATCCTCACTTTTATCTCCAGCCCCAACTTCTCCCCTATTTTCCAGGCTATACTTATAATTGTCTATGCTACATCTTTGATTAGATATTGATTAATCACCTGAAAATTACTTTGGGTGAAAGATAAGCTTTGATTTGGTCTGGCCAAAGTGGCCCTATACTAGAATGGTCGCACCATTGTTCTTGATGTTTCAATTTAGATACTAGCAAAATTTTCTCTAAAGGGCCAGAAAGTAAATATTTTAGGTTATGCAGGCAATACAATTTCTGTCATAAGTATTCAATTCCTCTGCTGTAGCAGTAGAGCAGCTATAGACAGGCAAGAATGTGGCTGTGCTCCATGAAAGCTTTATTTATAAAAACAGGTAGCTGGACTATGAGCTACAGTTTTCCAATCCCTGCTCTATTTTGCCCACACCTTCAGATCCAGTCCATTGCAAACCCTGCTGGCTCTTTCTTCAAAATATGCTTTGTATATGATCACTTGTCATCACTTCTGTCATCTCATGACTTTTTGCCTGAATCACTGAATGTCTTTCAAACATTTACCATTGCCCTTGATGGTCAGTTTTCCATAGAGCAATCAGAGTAGCTTGTCTAAAATATATAACAGATGACACCACTGTCTTCTTTAAATCTTTCAATGGATTTTCATCATAATGAGAATAAAACTCAAAGTCATATAAGAACACACATGACTTGCCTCTTGCCTATCTTTCCAATTTCAAATACTCAAAACCCACCTTTCTCACTCTGCTCTAACCACACTGGCTTTATTCATATGCACCACAGGGCCTTGCTATTCCTCCAGCCTGGAAAATTTCCCTCTAAAAATCTTTATGGCTTATCTTCTACATTTACTTAACTCTCTGCTAAAATGTCACAGTCTTAGAGTTTCCTTGCTTTTCCTATCTAAAACAGTTCCTCCCCTATCTCTATTACATTTAAAATCTTTTTGCCCTGCTTTAATTTTCTTCTTACTGTCTTATATGGACTGAAATGATATCATATATTTATTAGTTTATTGTTCATCTTCCACACTAGAATGTATGTTCTAGGAGGGTGCAGAATGAATTGTGTTTGCCTCTGAATCACCAGTGCCTAGCATAGTTCTTGGTCTATAGGGAAGCCTCAATAAGTATGTGTAGAATGAATGAATGAATAAATGAATGAATGAATGAATGAATAAGCTTTTGTATTAGGATTATAATGGGAAACAATCTAGTGCAGGTGGTTTAAAAGACTTCAATGAAAGGACTACTCATGGAAGAGTAGGCTGGGTTAAGGCCATCAAATAGAGATGCTGAGGCCTCCAGAGACAAGGAACAGTAGGAGACCATTACTACCCCAAGGCCTGCTGGGACAAGGAGAGAAGAAAGTGTTACCATAGTCAGTGTGAGCTTGAGCACTGGAGGAAGTCCCTCTTAGCAGGAGTTGTAGACAGGGATGAAGCCACTGCCAAGAAAGTGGCCCAAAGCAGGGAGGGGACAGGGAAAACATTCCCTGACCTCTCTATCCTCTTACCTTCCATTGTACTGGGAGTGCCTCAATTGGCTGATCCCAACTAGAAGTCTGAATTCAAAAGAGCCCAGGCAATGGTCTGTTGTACAGCACAGATCAAGGCAAGGGAAGTTGTAGTGGGATATGGATGGAAGGTGTGGACAAAGAGAATAAGTAGAATTATAGCCTGGCCTGTAAAAGTGTAGAGATCTCACACCTCCACAGTGTGTATGTTAGCTTTTTAAGCACAGGAATCACACCTTTTAATAATCATATATATCCCCCAAAATTAGTAACTGAGTTAGATTTGTGTGCTTAGTGATTATTGTCATGAATTGACTTGAATTGTCCTCGTTGCTTTAAACTACAAAAGTTTTACGATGATCTGGCATATTCTATTCTGCTATGTTGCCCCAAATCAAGGCAGCATAATGGATTCCCCTTTATACAATGGGCTGAATAGTTCCCTTTCACCTGGCTGCTTTATGGTGACCAGAAACTGCTCACCTCTCTTGCTTTCTGTGAGTGGCAGCATTCTTGTTCTTCACAGCATACCTCTGCCAATCCTGGAAACATCTTTTCCAGAAGGCAGGTCTGTTTTCTGTATAGCACATACTTTTATTGTTCTCTTGCCCACTGGCTGCCTATTGTTATAGTAGTCAGGTGCTTCTGAAATGTTGAAATGAGGAAGGGATTAAAAATTTTGTATTCTTGTTCAATTACAGTTGTCTCCTCCCCCCCATTACTCTCCCCTACCTTATGCATCCCCACCTTCCATGTTCAATCCTCAGGAAGGGATGTTTCAATTACATAATAGCTCTGATGAGCCTGGCTTCCTTCAGATTCCATTGTACTTAGAAACTCTATAGTGAGGCTACACTGTCCTTGATGTACAGGACAGCATGGACTGGAGAAGCTATCTGAAGGTATGAACCCATTTGTGAGAGCAGATATGTCTCTGTAGCCTGGTAGAAAACCAATCTTTCCTGGAGTCAGGAAAGGTGTGTTCTTGATTGCTGCCTCCTTAATTCAGCTGTGGGTCTGACATGGCGTATCAGTTATCTATGGTTGCAGAACAAATTACCTCAAAACTTGGAAGGTTAAAGCAATAAACATTGTTTATCTCATAGAGTTTTTGAGGTTTAAAATTTGGGAGAGGCTTAGCTAGATGGTTCTGGCTCAGGATCTCTCAGGCCGCACAGTCAAGTTGCTAGTTAAGACTACAATCATCTTGAAGCAACTAGAGAATTCACTTTCAAGCTCACTCACATGACTGTTGGCAGAAATAATGAAACATAGCCCATGTGGGCCTCTATGCAGGACTGCTCCCAATATAGTTTTCTTCAGAAAACTATGATCTTGGGTATGATCTGAGAGAGCAAACCCAAGACAGAAGCTGCAGTCTTTTATAACCTATATTGAAAGTAACATACCATCACTTCTGCCACATGCTACTTGTCACATAGATGAACCATAGTACAAATTTGAGAGGGGACTACGAAACAATGTCAGGGGTCAGTGATCTTTAGGACTATCTTGGAGGCTGCTTTCACACTCAGGTCTAGGAAAAATGTTAGGCAATGAGACTCCTCATGATAGAGTGTTAGCTGGAATGTGGGTGCAAACTCTAAAGAACTTACAATGTGTGGCTGGAGAAAAAGAAATAGGCCCTGTGAATACTAATGTTCCATAAATGCAACCCTGACTGTAGTTTACACACCATCTAAGGAATCAAGGACTAAGGATCCAGACTGCATCACCAGACTTCCTGGTTCTAAAGAAAAACCAGCTGCATCAGAATCACCTGGGAACCTTTCAATGACACAGATTCATTGCCTGCAATATACTGTATCAAAATCTCTGTTTTGGGCTCACTAAATAATTTTGACATAAAGCTAGATTTGGAAACCACCAAATAGGTTTTGATGGTAAAACATTTAGCCTGTAACTGAAGTGAGGATCTAGCTTTTACTGCTAGATTCAGTGAGTGTAGGCTGTGTCCATTGGTGAAACTATTTGAAGGCACAGTGGTGAAAGACACTTAAACAATTCTTGTTTACAAATAAATATTAATTGTTTAAAGATTGTTTTTCTATTTGCCTTGGGATTAAAGAAGATACAGAACTCAGAATGCAATGGACTAGATAAAATGAACAAGCACAGTGTGAATTAATAATTACATTTTCACCTTCTTCTTATTGAGTGATTGGTGATGGAAGGCCTAGGGACACAGGAAAGTTTCTCCAGGCTTAAGGGGTAGATGAGAAAAATGCTATAATGCTTTTCCAGGATATGATATTCAATATCATCTTACCTTTGTCTTTTGTTTCATAGCAGACTGATCTGAACAATCATGTGTAGGTCATGCCATTGGAGCTACAACCCTGTGGCCTTTTGGTAGAGGAACCTCTTTGCTCTGAAGGTAGAAATTGCCTGTAAATACATTTTATTGAGATAACTGAGTATCAGGAAAACCAACTAGACTGAAATCAAAGAAGAGGCAGGTATCCTGGAGTGCTTACCTGGGGCAGAAGTTCCTAGATGCTAGTATAAAAACATCATGGATGCCGAGTGTGGACTGGTGATATAGTGTGAACACCCTGGGAGCTTCAGATATAAGGCAAGCTTTTCTCCATGGACTTCACTTGCAGAATGCTGAGAAATCATTCCTCATGGTGAAGGCCTAGGGGGATATAGCAGCCATTGTGGAAATGGCAGGAAACTCTGCCCAGAATTTTTCCCTCTGTATCCTATATGGAACAAAAGACCTAATCTATGCAAGGAAGGGAAACATTCACCGTTGTCATAGAGCATTGTTGAAAATTGATTGAAACTTAGAGTATGGACCAGAAAAAGAAAACCTACACCCCTGAGGGAAGAATAGCAATGGGTACAGGGCCCTGAAATATGTATGGGGTAGGGACTGAAACACTAAATGACCATATACTAGAAATCCAGGGCCATAAGTTCTGCCTAAAACTGAGGTTTAATCAGAACAATAGAGATCTGACTCCCATGCTTTCCTACAGCCATCTAACAAGTGTTAAGTAACAAGTAATAGTGGACTACTGCCAGAAGAATTGCAAAGCTGTGGAGATAGTGACAGTTAAAAGGAAAACTTAAAGCTGATGTGACATTGAAAAAATATTCTTCTAACAAACCAACCTCTAGCCTAAACACAAGGTATTTTTAGAGGCATTTCAAGTCTATGTTGCGTGGAAGATATACTGAAACAACAATAAACCTCAAGCCCAGCTTAATTCATGACTACATTAACTCAAATGTCCATGCTGACCCTGGCTGGTGTAGCTCAGTGGTTTGAGTGCGGGCCTGCGAACCACATGATCGCAGTTCAATTTCCAGTCAGGACACATGCCTGGGTTGCAGGCCAGTTCCCAGCAGGGGCCAGTTCCCAACAGGGGCCAGTTCCCAGCAGTGGACGCATGAGAGGCAACCATACATTGATATTTCTCTCCCTCTGTCCTTCCTTTCCCTTCTGAAGATAAATAAATAAAATCTAAAAAATAAAATAAAATTATAAAAGTGAACACACTAAATAAAATTTTATTTTTAAATAAAAATTTAAAAATAAAAATAAAAAACACAAAGAAAGCCAAAAAAAGTGAACACAAAGGAAAAAATGAGTGAAAAGATAGAAGAGAAAATAGATCAGAGCATTCAAGAACTATGGAACAACAGCAGGTAGTCTAACATACACACAATTAGAATCCTGGAAAGAAAATAGAGATTGAGGTAGAAGAAATATTTGAAGAAATAACAACTGAAAATTTTGAGTTACTGACAGACACAAAATTACAGAGTAAAGAAATTGAGAACAACAAGAAAGATAAATACCAAAAAATAAAATCCTTTCCTTCAAAATACCTGCCTAGCCATAAAGTTGTAAAATTGAGGACAAAATTGAAAACAAAATACAAAAAAAAAATCTTGAAGCATCCAGCAAGAAAGAGGACGTATTGCATACAAAGGAATAAGGATAAGAATTACTATAGCCCTGGCTGGTGTAGCTCAGTGGATTGAGCGCGGGCCTGTGAACCACACAATCACGGTTTGATTCCCAGTCAGGGCACGTGCCTGGGTTGCAGGCTGGTTCCCTGCAGGCCAACTCCCAGCAGGGGATGCAGGAGAGGCAACCAGACATTGATGTTTCTCTCCCTCTCTCCTTCCCCTCTAAAGATAAATAAATAAATAAAAGAATTACTATAGACTCCTGTAAGAAACAAAAAACAAATGCAAAAAACAAATCAATGACAACTTTAAAGTGCTGAAAGAAAAGCAAATCTTTTAATCTAGAATTTCTAAAGCTCACAAAATTACTTTCAAAATGAACAGTTTCTCAGACAAACAAAAAGTAAGAACTGCTTGACCAGAAAAGAAAACGAAGTTCTTCAGCCAGGAAGAATGTGGTCACTAGTTAAAAACTTAGATAGATAAAGTGAGGAAGAAAACTTGAAATGGAATTAATTAAGGTAAAATATATTTTAAAAAAATTTAAATTGCTGTAAAATGGGAGTATACTATTTAAGGTCTGTATACTATACATGAAGTGGTATAATATTTTTTGAAGGTGAATTCTGCCTAGCTGGTGACTTATACTATAAGATCTAGAGTAAGACAAAATTTTTATAAACTAAAAACAATAAGTTAATAGTGGAGATAAAATTCAATAACAAAAAAACTCACTTAAAATAGGCAATTAGAGATCCAAGATTGTGGCAAAGTCGTGGGCAGCTCTGTTTATAGACCCCCAAACACAGACCGGAGTGAAAGCCTATGTGAGTGAGGAATGTATGCAGAGGAGAGTGTGGGAAGTGTGCAGGAGTATGCAGGAACCAGCTCAAATACAGGGCACCCAGGGGCCAATGACCTGGACTTTCTAGGTGGACTGTTGCCACTGCCCAGCCCAGCACTGCTGGCTGCACAGAGTTGGGGTGGCTGTACATGGCACAGAACTGGCAAGTTACCAGGGCAGCAAGATAAAGCCTGGGGGGTGCAGGCTCCAGAAACAGCAAGGCAGGAACAGGCAGGCTTGAGATTGAAGACCTCAGGAGGCAAGAGGGACAGCATGCTGTCACTACTTTGTGTTAGAGTAGAGCTGAAGGGATCTTTCCATTGCCATCTGGGAAAGATTCAGAGAGAAACTTTATCTAAAATTGTCAGAGGCCCTGTAAGGAGGTGGCCAACTCTGACCGTGAGAGACTGTATGATTTTGGGGGAGAGGGAGGGCAAGGAGAACAGGACCCCAAGGACCTGAGCTACAGTGTGGGAGCCATAGAAAAACTCTTTTAAAAGAGGAGCTGAGACATACCCAAGGCTTGGCAGGGACCCGGGTATGCAGGCCTGTGTGTGCCGGCCAGACACAGCAGTTTTGCTAACCAAAAATCTCAGAGGCAGAGGATACATTTAAAGAAGGAGAGAACCTGACTCAACATGGCTTGCAAGCACAGGGCGGAGCAGAATAGAGAATTTAGGATGAACCTCCTGAGAAAGAGCAGCAGACCTGGGTCTGAGAGGTAGGAGCTGAAGGCCTGAGATTTGGTCCAGTTAGCCAGAGCCTTTCATGGACAGGTGAGCCCAAACCCCATCTGTGGGATTACAGTTTTGGCAGGGCATCGATCCTGTAGTGTACATAGTCTACATATGTACATGATAGTGTACATAGAAAACTCTAAGGGTCCACCAAAAAACTACTCAAACTAATAAGTTAATTTGGCAAAATGGTGGCATACAAAGTCAAAATTCAGAAATCAGAGGCATTTTGTACACCAAAAATAAAATATTAGAAACAAAAATTAGGGGGAAAATTATTTACTGTAGCAACAAGAAAAATAAAGTACCTAGGAATAAACCTAACCAAGATGGTAAAAGATCTGTACTCAGAAAACTACAGAATATTGAACAAAGAAATTAAGGAAGACAAAAATAAATGGAAGCATATACTATGTTTGTAGATTGGAAGAATTAACATCTTTAAACTGTCCATACTACTCAAGGAAATTTATGGATTCCATGCAATCCCTATCAAAATACCAATGACATATATTAAAGATATACAACAAAGATTTCAAAAATTTATATGGAACAATAAAAGACCCCGAATAGCAGCTGCAATTTTGAGAACGAAGAACAAGGTAGGAGAATCACAATACCTGATATCAAACTATATCACAAGGCCACTATAATCAAAGCAGTCTGCTACTGGCATTAAAACAAACACATAGACCAATGAAACAAAACAGAGAGCTCAGAAATAAACCTATGTCTCTATGGTCAATTAATATTTGACAAAGGGTGCAAGAGCAGTACATGGAATGAAAAATAGCCTCTTCAATAAATGGTGTTGGGAGATCCAGACACGTACATGCAAAAAAGTGAAACTAGACTATGAACTTATACCACATGCCAAAATAAACTCATGATGGATAAAAGACTTATATATAGCCCAGGCTGGTGTGGCTCAGTGGATAGAATGGTGGCCTGTTAAGAAGAGGGTCGCCGGTTGGATTCCCAGTCAGGGCATATGCCTGGGTTGCAGGTTAGGTCCCCAGTACAGTGCATACAAGAGGCAACCACATATTGATGTTTCTCTTCTTCTCTTTCTCACTCCCATCTCCTCTATCTAAAAACAAACAAACAAACAAGCAAATAAATATTTTTTAAAGACTTAAATATAAACCATGACACCATAAGAGTCCTAGAGAAGAACATAGGCAGGAAAATTTCAGGTATCTCATGCAGTAATATTTTCAGTGATGTGTACCCTAGGGCAGGAGATATAAAGGAAAGAATAAACATATGGGAGTACATCAAATTAAAAAGATTCTGCAAGACTAAAGAGAACATCAGCAAGAGGGAAAGGGAACCAACCATATTGGAAAATATATTTGCCAATGATAGTTCTGACAGGGGTTTGATCTCTAAAATATCTCTCTCTCTCCATTTTATATCTCTAATTTATATATAAAGAACTCACACCACTCCACACCAGGAAGACAATCTAATAAAAAGTGGGCAAAGGACCTGAACAGATACTTCTCCAAGGAGGACATACAGAGGGTCCATAGGCATATAAAAGGATGCTCAATATTACTAGCCATCAGAGAAATGCAAATTAAGACCACAATGAGATACCACTTCATACCAATCAGAGTGCCTATCAGACACAAATCAACAAAAAAGAAGTGCTGGCAAGATTATGGAGAAAGGGGAATCCTAGTTCACCGTTGGTGGGAATGCAAACTGGTGCAGCCACTGTGAAAAACAGTATGGAATTTCCTCAGAAAACTAAAGTGGAACTGCCTTTTGACCCAGCGATAACACTTCTGGGATTTTACCCTGAGTACCTTGAAAAGCCAATTCAAAAGAAGATATGCACCCCTATGTCCACAGCAGCATAATTTATAATAGCCAAGTGCTGGAAGCATCCTAGGTGCTCATCAGTAAATGAATGGATAAAAAACTATGGTACATTTACACAATGGAATGCTATGCAGCAGAAAGGAGCACCTACCCTTAGCAACAGCATGAATAGAATTGGAGAGCATTATGCTGAGTGAAGTAAGCCAGACAGTGAAAGACAAATACCATATTATCTTACCTATATGTGGAACCTAATTAACAAAACAAACATGCAAGCAAAATATAACCAGAGACATTGAAATTAAGGACAAACTGACAGTAGCCAGAGGGGAGAGGAAAGGGAAATAATGTGGGGAAGAAGGGAAAGGGGTGCAAATAAACATGTATAGAGGACCCATGGACAAAACCAAAGGGGGTAAGATTGAGGGTAGGAGGTTGAGGTGGGTAGGGTCAGGAAAAGAGGTAGTGGGAAAGTGGAGGCAACTGTATTTGGACATTAACAAAAATATGTCAAAAATAAATTAAAAAGAAGAGAACCTACACACCCCAATGTTTATAGCAACATTATTTCCAATAGCCAAGTGCTGGAAACAGCTTAAGTGCCCATCAGTAAATGAGTGGATCAAAAAACAGTGGTACGTTTGCACAATGGAATACTATGCAGCAAAAGAAAGAAGGAAATTTTACCCTTCGTAACAGCATGGATGGAACGGGAGAACATTATACAAAGTGAAATAAGAGAGTGAGAGACAAATACCATATGATTTAATCTGTAATGGGAACTTAATCAACAAAACACACAAGTGAGCAAAATAGAACCAAACGCATGAAAATAAAGAATAATTGTAAGTTAAAAACAATAAAAGTGTTCTAATAAAAATGGACAATTAATTTAAGAGAAGGCAGAAAAATCAAAGAAAAACAAAGAACAAGTGGGACAAATAGAAAAAAAGCTAGCAAGATGGCAGATTTCAATCCAACCATATCAATAATCACATTAAATGAGAATGGTTAAACATACCAAATGAAAGACAGTTTATCATACTGGATTAAAGTGGACAGACTCTCACTGTATCCTGTTCTCCCATGTCTTTTACTGGTTTCTTAGCCTTTTGCTACAGGATATATTTTGATGGGGTGGCACTGGGGCTGGGTCTTGTGACAATCTGTCTTTGACCACCTGCTCTTGGAGGCCTCCCCGGGCCATGTAGTGGGCTGAGATGGGCTCACTCACTGAGTCCAGGATGGCTGGACTGTCACTGGCAAGGCCACCACTGTTGGGAGAGCATTTGGGGCAGAGAGGGAGAGTGCCAGAGGTAACTCTGAGGAGTCAGGGGGCTGGGGAAGACCTAATGAAGGCTGCATGGGGATGTGTAACTAAGAAGAGTTTGAGGCTGGAGGCCAGGAGCTGAGGGGACAAGAAAGTGGGGGCTGGGAGGAGAACCCACTACCCTGGTAGGAATCAAGAGATACTGCTTTAGGAAACCTAACTCACTAACCAATATTTAGCTTCAGGGTAGTGAGGGGCAGGAACAAGCTCAGAGTAGAGGCCTCTGAGGGAGAGTGTCTTGTTCCCCAGCTCTCGCCAGCCAGGAGGGACCAGTATCTAATGTGGCAGACCTTTGAGTTTTTATACCAATGTGAGCCTGTCTGAAGCCCTGCTGCTGAGAATACACAGGCACAAAGAGCTGTGCCCCTCCCAATGCTAATGGATCCTTAGGGAACTGATCTTAATTTTTATCATGTTGCTCTCCTGTCCCTACCTTTTTTGTTAATAAAAATAGCATTACTCTCAAAAAACAAAAAAATAGAAAAGGCAAGATTCATCTATATGCTGCTGTAATAAATACACTTAAAATAGAAAAACATAGATAAATTAAAAGGATGAAAAAAGACGTATGATGCAAACACTGTAAATAAAGAAACTGGGTAGCTATATCATTATCAAAGTAAATTTCAGAACAAGGAACATTATCAGAGGTAAAGAGAAACAGCATATAATAATTGAGAGGTAAATTATTTAAGAAGACATAGGAATTTTATATGTGCATGAACCTAATAACAGAGTTTCACAATACTTGAAGCAAAAACTGATAGAAATGAAAGGAGAAATAGACAAAACTATAATTATGGTTGGACTGCAATACTACAAATATATTGCTAGAACAAGTACCAAGAAAGTAAGAGCACAGAATAACTTAACAATGCTATCAAACAACCTGACCTAAATGTCATTTATAGAGAATGCAAACCAATAAAAATAGAATCCATATTCTTTTCAAGTGCACATGGAACATTCCCAAAGATAGGCCACATTCTGTGTCAAAAACAAGGAGCATATTTAATATTAAAGAAATTACACAGAGTATGTTCTCTGGTGATAATGAAATCAAACTAGACATTGATCACAGAAAGATTTCAAAGATATCAAAATTAAACAACACTTCTGCCATGAACATTCAAATTTTTATGTGGACATATATTTTCATTTCTCTTGGGTATATAACCAAAAGTGAAATTTCTAGGTCATGTGGTAACTCTATGTTCATCTTTTTGATGAACTATATGACTATTTTCCAAAGACTGTTTTTCCCTATTCACTTGTCTTGGCAGACTTATTGAAAATCTATTAGCTCCAGTGAGCTTGGGAGATTAAGAAGACAGCACCACCGAATCTCACAGGTATTATACCACAGAAGTTCAAACCATAAACCCAGGAAGCCAGAAAAAAATCAATTTAAGATGCTGAAGTTAGCAAGAAGAATCTCACAAACAATGGGAAGACAAAGAAACAACCCTCCCCCCAATGAAAGGAAAGGAGGAAGCCTCAGAAAGAATGCTAGATGAAATAGAGGCAAGCCATCTATCAGATACCGAATTCAAAGCACTGGTTATCAGGGAGTTCAAAGAGTTCACAATGAGCCACCAGAAACTACAGGGGAACTACAATGAACTCACTGCAAATTATATCAACATGAAAAAGGAAATAGAAACTACCAGCAAGGGCCAAGGAGAAATGAAGAATACAATTTCTGAACTAAAGAAAACAGTGGAAAAAATCAAAAGCAGGATCAATGAAGCAGAAGATCAGATTAACGAGTGGGAGGACAAGGTAGAAAAAAACAGCCAGAAAGAGAAAGAAAAGTAAAAGAGGCTCAGAAAGAATGAAGAGGGATTAAGAGAAATGCAAGACAATATGAAACATAATAATATCCAAATAATAGGGATACTAGAAGGAGAATAAGAGCAAGGGATAAAAAATCTATTTGAAAAAGTAATGACGGAAAACTTCCCTAATTTGGTGAGAGAAAAAGTCACACAAATCCAGGAAACAGAGTCCCAATCAAGAGGAACCCAAAGAGGCCCACTTCAAGACACATCATCATTAAAATGGCAAAACTCCAAGATAAACAGAGAGCCTTAAAGGCAGCAAGGGAGAAACAGAAGTAACATACAAGGGAGTCACGATAAGGTTAGCAGCAGACTTCTCAATGGAAACACTCCAAACCAGAAGAGAATGGCAAGAAATATTCCAAGTAATGAGAACCAGAAGCGTGCAGCCAAAGCTACTTTAGGCAACAAGGCTCTCAATCAAAATAGAAGGACAAATAAAGTGCTTCCAAGATAAAAGAATACACCTCCACCAAACCAGCTCTACAAGAATTACTAAAAGGGCTGCTTTAAGGAAAGGAAGGAAAAGAGAGAGACAGGGAGGAAAACAGGTACAAAAATGGCAAAGAATAAGTACCTGTCAATAATTACCTTAAATGTAAATAGATTAAATGTTCCAATCAAAATACATAGAATAGCTGAATGGATAAGAAAGCATGACCTACACATATGCTGCCTACAAGAGACCCACCTCAGGACAAAAGGTCATTGCAGACTAAAAGTGAAAGGCTAGAAACAAATTTTCCAAGCAAATGGACAGGGAAAAGAACTGGGTGTAGCAATACTCATATCAGACAAAATAGACTTCCAAAAAAGGGCCATAAAAAGAGACCCAGAAGATCACTTCTTAATACTCCAGGGAAGAATCCTGCAACAGGACATAAACATTGTAAATATATATGCACCCAACATAGGAGCACCCAAATATATAAAGAAAATCTTAGAGGACTTCAAGAAAGATATTGACAGCAACACAATTAGAGTAGGGGATTTTAATACCCCACTGTCAAAAATGGGCAGATCTTCTAAACAAAATATCAACAAAAATATTGTGGCATTGAACAATGCCCTAGATGAAATGGACTTAACTGATATATAGAGAGCCTTTCATCTCAAAGAAGCTAAATACACATACTTTTCAAATGCACATAAAACATTTTCAAAGATAGACCATATGATAGGACACAAAACAGGACTCAACAAATTCAAGAAAATTAAAATCATTCCAAGCATTTCTTCTGACCACAAGTGACTGAAACCAACCCCAAAGGAAAAAAACTGAAAACACCCAAAATCATGGAGATTGAATGGCATGCTATTAAAGAATGAATGGATCAAGAATGAAATTAGGGAAGAAATCAAAAAGTTTCTGGAAACAAATGAAAATAAATTCACAACAATCCAAAAGTTATGAGACAGAGCAAAGGCAGTCTTGAGAGGGAAGTTCATAGCAATATAGGCCTACCTAAAAAAGATAGAAACATTTCAAAAAACCTAACCTTATGCCTACAGGACTTGAGCAACAATGACAAAGTCAGCCCAGAGCAAGTAGAAGGAAGGAAATAACCAAGATCAGAGCAGAATTAAATGACATAGACACTAAAAGCACAATTCTAAGGGTCAATGAATCCAGGAGTTGGTTTTTTTAAAAGATAAACAAAATAGATAAACTTTAAGGAGGCTCATCAAGAAAAAAAGAGAGAGGACCCAAATAAACACAATCAGAAATGAAAGAGGAGAGATTACAACTGATACCAAAGAAATAGTAGGGATTGTAAGAAAGTACTATGAAGAACTGTATGCCAAGAAATTTGAAAACCTAGGTGAAATAGACAAGTTTCTAGAAAAATATAATCTTCCAAAACTCAATGAAGAAGAAGCAGAAAGCCTGAAGAGACCAATAACAGGAGATAAAATTGAAGCAATAATAAAAAACTCCCATCACACAAAAGCCCTGCACCACATGGTTTCACAGGAGAATTGTACAAAGCATTTAAGGAAGAGCTAATCCTTATCCTTCACAGACTATTCCAAAAAATCCAAAATGATCGGAGACTCCCAAACTCTTTCTATGAAGCCAGCATCATCCTAATCCCAAAACCAGATAAAGACACAACAAAGAAAGAAAACTTCAGGCCAATCTTGCTGATCAATATAGATGTTAAAATGCTCAATAAAATATTGACAAACTGCATCCAACAATACATTAAAAAGATCATACACCATGAAAAAGTGGGATTCATCCCAGGGATGCAAGGATGGTTCAATATTCACAAATCAGTAAATGTAATGTATCACACAAACAAAATCAAAGACAAAAATCACATGATTGCATCAATAGATGTGGAAAAAGCTTTTGGTAATGTATAACACCCATTTATGTAAAGGCACTCAGCAAAGTGGGAATAGAGGGACTATTCCTCAAGATAACAAAGGCCATATATGAGAGACCTATAGCCAACATCATACTCAATGGGCAAAATCTGAAATCTTTTCCACTGAGATCAGGAATAAGACAAGGTTGTCCACTTTCACCACTTCTATTCAATATACTATTGGAAGTTTTAGCCACAGTGATCAGACAGAAAAAGGAAATAAAAAGCATTCAAATGTGAAATAAGGAAACAAAACTGTCACTGTTTGCAGATCAGATGATAGTGTACATAGAAAATCCTATAAACCTGGGCAAAAAACTGCTCGACCTAATAAATGAATTTGGCAAAACAGCAGGATATAAAGTCTATATCGAGAAATCAAAGGCATTTTTGTATACTAACAATGAAATAACAGAAGGTGAAATCAAGAAAAAATCCCACTCGATATAGCAAAAACAAAAATAAAGTACCTAGGAATAAACCTAACCAAGGAGGTAAATGACCTGCACTCAGAAAACTTCACCACACTAGAGAAAGAAATCATGGAAGACACAAACAAATGGAAACATATATCATGTTCATGGATTGGAAGAATTAACATCATCAAAATGTCCATAGTTCCCAAAGCAATTTACAGATTCAATTCAATACCTATTAAAGTACCAATGACATATTTCACAGAGATAGAACAAACACTTTAAAAATTTATATGGACTTCTGGCCAAGATGGAGGCATAGGTGGAAACACTGTGCCTCTTCACACAACCAAGTTTAAAGACAACAAAGTTTTAGGAACAAAAACGCAAACAAAACACAGAAATTTGAACTGTATGGAAGTCCGACAACAACAAATCATTCAGCCAGACACGTAAGAGGGGCGGAGCCAGTGGCTGGTGGAGTGGGGTTGTGGAGGAAAAATTGGCCTGACCGACCCAGGTGCACAGGTGGCCTGTTGGCAGACCCCAGGTGTGGAGTGGCAACGGGCAGACCTAGTGAGGGCGCAAGGCATCTGGCTGACTGTGGTCACACATTCGCATGCAGATAAACCAGGAGAAGGAGCAAGCAGTGAGACAGACCCTGCAGGCTCCAGCAGCTTTTTGGAAGCAGCAGAGGGGACTGCCATTGTCCCTCTCTGACGCCGCCCCCACATACAGTGTCACAACCCAACAAGGCGGGTTGTCCCGCCTTGGTGAACATCTGAGGCTCCGCCCCTCATACATAACAGGGGAGATCTAGCTAAAAATGGCTCAATTAGAAGAACAAATCAAAGACCCAGAGCCAATACTTTTAAGCAACCAAGAGATAGCCAACTTATCAGATGCACAGTTCAAAATACTGGTGATCAGGATGCTCACAGAACTGGTTGATTTTGGTCACAAACTAGATGAAAGAATGAAGGTACATTAAGTGAAGTGAAGGAAAATGCACAGGGAACCAATAGAGATGGAAAGAAAACTGGGGCTCAAATTAATGGAGTGGGCCAGAAGGAAGAAAGAAATGACCAAACAGAAAAGAATGAAGAAACAAAAATTCAAAAAAATGAGGAGAGGCTTAGGAACCTCCAGGACCTCTTGAAACATTCAAACATCCAAATTATGTGGGTGCCAGAAGCAGGGAGAGGAAGAGCAACAAGTGGAAAAGTATTTGAACAAATAAAAAAGGAGAACTTCCCCAATCTGGCAAAGAAATAGTTTTCCAGGAAATCCAGGAAGCCCAGAGAGTCCCAAAGAAGTTGGACCCAAGAAGGAACACACCAAGGCACATCATAATTGCATTAGCCAAGATGAAAATGAAGGAGAGAATCCTAGAAGCAGCAAGAGATAAGGGGACAGTCACCTATAAAGGAGTACCCATCAGACTGTCAGCGGATTTCTCAAAAGAGTCTTTACAGGCAAGGAGGGGCTGGAAAGAAGTATTCCAAGTCATGAAATCCAAAGACCTACATCCAAGATTGCTCTATCCAACAAAGTTTTCATTTAGAATGGAAGGGCAGATTAAGTGTTTCTCTGATAAGGTCAAGTTCAAGGAGTTCATCATCACCAAGCCCTTATTATATGAAATGTTAAAGGGACTCCTCTAAGAAAAAGAAGATAAAAATATGAACAGCGAAAGGACAGAAAACTCACAGTTATTAACAACCACACCTAAAACAAAAGTAAACTAAGAGGACAGCTAGATCAGGAGTGGAACCATAGAAATTAAGATCACATGGAGGGTTAGCAACAGGGGAGTGGGAGGAGGAGAAGGGGGGAGAAGATACAGAGAATAAGTAGTATAAATGGTAGGTAGAAGATAGACAGGGGGAGGGCAAGAATAAATATAGGATCTAAAGAACTTGTGACACGTGGACATAAACTAAAGAGGGGGAGTGGGGGAGGGGTGTTCAGGATGGAGGAGAATGGAGGGGGAAATAGGACAACTGTAATGGCATAATCAATAAAATATATTTTTAAAATTAATTAATTAATTAATTAAAAATTTATATGCAACCATACACGACTCCAAATAGCTGCTGCAATTTTGAGAACAAAGTAGGAGGGATCACGACACTTGATCCCAAAGTACATTACACGGACACTGTAATCAGAACAGCCTGGTACTGGCATAAAAACAGGCACATAGACCAATGGAACAGAACAGAGAGCCCAGAAATAAACCCAAGTCTCTACAGGCAATTAATATTCAACAAAGCGGGCAGCAACATAAAGTGAATAAAAGATAGCCTCTTCAAAAAATGCTGTTGGGTGAACTGGACAGATACATTAAAAAAATAAAACTTGAGCTCCAATTTACACCATTCACAAAAATAAATTCAAGGTGGATAAAATCTTAAGTACAAGCTGTGACAACATTAAAGTCCTGGAGGAGAACATCGCAGGAAAATCTCAGATATTTCATTTTACACAGCAACATTTTTACTGATATGTCCCCTAGAGAAAGGGACATAAAGGAAAGGATAAACAAATGGAATCTCATCAAAATAAAAAGCTTCTGCACAGCTAAAGAAAACAGTATTAAAGTAAAAAGAGAACCAACTTTATGGGAAAACATATTTGCCTATGATACCTCAGAGAAGGGTTTCAACTCCAAAATATACAAAGAACTTACACGACTCCACTCTAAGAAGACAAGCAACCCAATTAAAAAGTGGGTAAGGGACTTGAACAGATTCTCCTCCAAGGAGGACATACAGAGGATCCAGAGACACATGAAAAGATGCTCAATATCACTAGCTATCAGAGAGATGCAAATTAAAACCACAGTGAGATACCACTTTACACCATTCAGAATGGCCATCACAAACAAAGCAACAAACAACAAGTGTTGGAGAGGTTTTGGGGAAAATGCAACCCTAGTTCACTGTTGGTGGGATTGCAGATTGGTACACCCACTATGGAAAACAGTATGGAATTTTCTAGGAAAATGAAAAATGAATCTGCCTCTTGACCCAGCAATTCCACTGCTAGGATTATACTGTAAGAACCTCTAAACACCAATCCAAAAGAACCTATGCACCCCAATGTTCACAGCAGCACAATTTACAATAGCCAAGTGCTGGAGGCAACCCAAGTACCCATCAGGAAATGGATGGATCCAAAAACTATGGTACATTTATACAATGGAAGTCTATGCAGCAGAAAGAAAGAAGGGGCTCCTACTCTTTGCAACAGCATGGATGGAACTGGAAAGCATTATGCTGAGTGAAATAAGCCAGGTGGGGAAAGACAAATACCATATGATCTCACCTTTAAAATGAACCTAACCAACAAAGCAAACAAGCAAGTAAAATATAACCAAAGACAGTGAAATAGAGAACAGGTTGACAGTGACTGGAGGAGAGCAGGGAGGGAATTCCAGGCGGAAAGGGCAAGGATTTTCAGGAACTAGTATAAGGGACACATGGACAACAACTATGGGGGGTGGAAATGGGAGGGAGGTGAGAGCACTGGGGGGTGGGCTGGGTTGAAAGTAAAAAACAGAAAACTGTACTTGAACATGAATTAAGTAAATAAATGTAAAAGAAAATTTTAAAAATTTATTACCTATAAATGTGAGCATTTCTTTCCAGACATTCAGCTGCACCATTTTACACTTCTATCATTCTAATTTTCTCTACATACACATTAACCATAATGTGAGAATTTATTTCCAAAGTCTCATTTCTATTTTACTGACTTATATTTCCATCGTCATGTCATACTGTCTTTTTAAAAATTATTTTATTGTTGTTCAATTACAGTTGTCTGCGTTTACTCACCACCACTCCCCACCCAACTCCAAGCAAACCCAGCTCCTTCCCTTGCTTCTAACCCACCGCCTTGGTTTTGTCCCTGTGTTCTTTACAGTTATTCCTGAAAACTCTTCCCCCCTTCTCCCCATTATTCCCTCCCACATCCCTCTGGTTATTTCTGTCACATTGTTCCTAATTTCAGTTTCTGGTTATATTTAGCTTGCTTTTTTCTTCTACTGATTAGGTTCCAGTTAAAGATGAGATTATATGGTATTTGTCCCACACTGACTGGTTTACTTCACTTAGCATAATGCTCTCCAGTTCCATCCATGCTTAAGGGTAGGTCCTCCTTCTTTCTTTCTGCTGCACAGTATTCCATCATGTAAATACACAATACTTTTTTGATCCATTATTTACCAATGGGCAGTTAGGTTGCTTCCAGCACTTGGCTATTGTAAATTGTGCTGCTATGAACATTGGGGTGAATAGGTTCTTTTGGATTGGTGTTTCAGCTTTATTAGGATATAATCCCAGCCGTGGAGTTGTAGGGTCAAAAGGCAGTTCCATTTTTAGTTTTCTAAGGAAATTCCATACTGTTTTTCACAGTGGCTGTACCAGTTTGCATTCCCACCAATAGTGCAGTAGGGTTTTCTTTTCTCCATATCCTCTCCAACACTTGTTTGTTGATTTGTTTATGGTGGCCATTCTGACCAGTGTGAAGTGGTATCTCATTGTGGTTTTAATTTTCATCTCTCTGATGGCTAGTGATGCTGAGCATTTTTTCATGTGTCTCTGAGCCCTTTGCATGTCCTCCTTGGAGAAGGATCTCTTTAGGCCTTTTGTCTGTTTTTTAATTGTGTTGTTTGTTTTCCTGGAGTGGAGTCGTGTGAGTTCTGTATATATTTTGGAGTTGAAACCCTTGTCTGAGGTATCATTGGCAAATATGTTTTCCCATATAGGTGGTTTTCTTTTCATGATAATACTGTTTTCTTTAGCTGTGCAGAAGCTTTTTATTTTGATGAGGTCCCATTTGTTTATTCTTTCCTCTATGTCTCTTGCTCTAGGGGACATATTGGTGAAGATATGGCTACAGGGAATGTTCGAGATTTTTCTGTGTATGTTTTTCTCTAACACTGTTATGGTGTCACCACATATATTTAAGTCTTTTATCCACCTTGAATTTATTTTTGTTTATGGTGTAAGTTGGTGCTTGCGTTTCATTTTTTTGGGTGTAGCTGTCCAGGTCTTTTAACATCATTTGTTGAAGAGGCTATTTTTACTCCATTTTATGTTTTTCCCCCCTTTCTCAATACTAATTGACTATAGAGACTTGGGTTTATTTCTGGTTCTCTGTTCTGTTCCATTGGTCTATGTGCCTGTTTTTATGCCAGTACCAGGCTGTTTTGATTACAGTGGCCTTGTAATATAGTTTGCTATCAGGTATGGTGATTCCTCCTACTTTGTTCTTTCTTAGAATTGCTGCAGGTATTCAGGGTTGTTTATGGTTCCATATAAATTTCTGAAATGTTTTTTCTATGTATGTGAAGTATGCCATTGGTACTTTAATACAGAATGCATTGAATCTATAAATTGCTTTAGGCAGTATGGAAATTTTGATCACGTTAATTCTTCGAATCCATGAACATGGTACATGCTTCCATTTGTTTGCCTCTTCCTTAATTTCTTTCTTCAGTGTTGTGAAGTTTTCTGAGTGTAGGTCTTTTACCTCCTTGGTTAGGTTTATTCCTGGGTACTTTATTTTTCTTGTTGCTGTATCAAATGGGGTTTTCTTCCTAATTTCTACTTATGAGGTTTAATAGTGGGTGCCTATTAAACAAACAAAAAAAAGAAAACAAAAATGCCTTTGATTTCTGAATATTGACTCTGTATCTTGCTGATTTGCCAAATTCATTTATTAGGTCAAGCATTTTTTGTGTAGAGTCTATAGGATTTTCTCTGTACACTATCTTGTGATCTGCAAACAACGACAGTTTTGTTTTCCCCTTTCCAATTTGGATGTCTTTTATTTTCTTTTCTTGTCTGATCGTTGTGTCTGGGACTTCCAGTACTGTGTTGAATAAAAGTGATGAAAGTGTACAACCTTGTCTTGTTCCTGATATCAGTGGGAAAGATTTTAGTTTTTGCCCATTGAGTATGATGTTGGCTGTATGTCTCTCATAAGTCCCCTTTATTATGTTGAGGAATACTCCCCCTATTCCTTCTTTGCTGAGCGCCTTGGTCATAAATGGATGCTGTACCTTATTGAATGCTTTTTTCACATGTATTGATATGATCATGTGTTTTTTGCATTTTGTTTTATGTGATGTATTACATTAATTGATTTGTGAATATTGCACCATCCTTGCACCCCTGTGATGAATCGCACTTGATCATGGTGTATGATCTTTTCAGTGTATTGCTGTATGTGGTTTGTCAATATTTTGTTGAGGATTTTAGTGTATATGTTTATCAGCAATATTCGCCTGGAGTTTTGTTTCTTTATTGTGTCTTTATCCAGTTTGGGATTAGGATGATGCTGGCGTTGTAAAAAGAGGTTGGGGGTCTTCCATCATTTTGGATTTTTTGGAATAGTCTATGAAGGATAGGGGTTAGCTCTTCCTTAAATGCTTTGTACAATTTTCCTGTGAAACCATCTGATTCAGGGCTTTTGCGTGATGGGAGTTTTTTGATTACTGCTTGAATTTTATCTGCTGTTATTGTTCTGTTCATGCTCTCTGCTCCTTTTTCATTGAATTTTGGAAGATTATATTTTTCTAGGAACTTGTCTATTTCACCTAAGTTTTCAAATTTCTTGGCATGTAGTTCTTCATAGTAGTTTCTTACAATCATTTGTATTTCTGTGGTATCAGTTGTAATCGTTCCTCTTTCATTTCTGATTGTGTTTATTTGGGTCTTCTCTCTTTTTTCTTGATGATCCTTATTAAAGGCTGGTCAATTTTGTTTATCTTTTCAAAAAACCAGGTCCTGGATTTATTGATCCTTAGAATTGTGCTTTTAGTCTCTATGTCATTTTCTTCTGTTATGATCTTGGTTATTTCCTTCCTTCTACTTGCTCTGGGCTCTCTTTGTTGTTATTTGTTGAGTTCTTTTAGGCATAGGGTTAGGTTGGTTATTTGAATGTTTCTATTTTGATTTTTAGGAAGATTCTATTGCTATGAACTTCCATCTTATGAATGCCTTTGCCATATCGCAGAAGTTTTGGATTGTTGTGAATTCATTTTCATTTTTTTCTAGAAACCTTTTTATTTCTTCCTTTATCTCATTCTTTACTCATTCATTGTTTAATAGCATGCTATTCAATCTCCATGAGTTTCAGTGTTTTTTCTTCTTTTTCTTTGAGGTTGGTTTCTAGTTTCAGTCTGTGGCCTGAGAAAATGCTTTTTAGCTCTAGCTTTTTTTCCCTGCCCATTTGCTTGGAATATTTGTTTCCAGCCCTTCACTTTCAGTCTGTGTAGGTCTTTTATTCTGAGGTGAGTGTTTTGTAAGTAGCATATGTGTGGGTCATGATTTCTTATCCATTTAGCTATTGTATGTCTTTTGATTGGAGCATTTAATCCACTTACATTTAAGGTTATTATTGATAGGTACTTATTCATTACTATTTTTCATACCTGTGTTCCTCTCTCTCTCTCTCCTTTTTTCCTTTTTCTTAAAGTGGACCCTTTAGCATCTCTTGCAGATTTGGAGGAGGTGTATTCTTTGAGGCTTTTTCTGTCTGGGAAGCTCATTATTTGGCTTTCCTTTTTATTTTTTATTTTTTATTTGCTTTTAATAATTTGTTTTATTTAATTTTTGTTCAAGTACAGCTTTCTGTCTTATATTCCCAATCCTGCCTGTCCCCTGCCCCATGCTCCCCGTCTCCCTCCCATTTCCGCCCCCCACCCTTAGTTATTGTGCATGTGTCCTTTATACTTGTTCATGTGAGTCCATCCCCTTTTTCCCTATAATTCTCTCCCCTCTGGACCCTGTCAGCCTGTTCTGTATTTGAGTGTCATTGGTCATATTTTGCTTGCTTGTTTGTTTTGTTTAGATCCCTGTTAACGGTGATATTATATGGTATTTGTCTTTCACTGCCTGGCTTATTTCACTCAGCATAATGCTTTCCAGTTCCATCCATGATGTTGCAAAGGGTAGTAGGCTTTCCTTTTTAATTGAGAGCCTTTCTAGATAGAGTAGTCTCGCTTTACAGGCTTTTGGTTGTCATTACTTGGAATATTTCTTGCCATTATCTTCTGGCTTAGGGTGTTTCCATCAAGAAGTCAGCTGCTTGTCTTATCAGGGCTCTCTTGTATATTAGTTCCTGTTTCTCCCTTACTGCCTTTAAGATTTTCTCTTTGTGGGAATTTTGCCATTTTAGTTATGATGTTTCTTGAAGTGGGTCTCTTTGGCTTTCTCTAGATTTGGGCACTTTGTGTTTTCTGGATTTGTATGACTTTTTCTGTCATCAAATTAGGGAAGTTTTCCATCATTATTTTTTTAATGGTAACCTGATTTGAAAATTATTTAGAAATGCAAAGTACTTCAAATAAACAAGACAATCTGTAGAACAAACTGAAAGTTTAAGAGTCATGATAGACCCATAGTTATGGAAGTGTGACATTGATATAAAGACAGAAAAATAGACAAAGATAATGAAAGAAACAAAATGTAGACTGGCACATATGTTTTCACTTAATTTGTGGCCAGGACATCGCACTGTTCAAAAAGAAAGCATTATTTTAATGAATAAATCATTCTGACAATAAGAAATTCATAAGAAAAAAAGACCTTGATCTCTACCTCATACTTAACAAAACCTTAATTAGAGATTAAGGGTTTTTCAAAAATAAATATTTTCTTCCTAATTTAATACATAAAAATGGTATCTTGGTGATACTTGTATTTGCACTTTTTAAATACTAGTGTAGTTCAATTTATTAAATTTTCTGTTGACTTCTTTTGTGATATTCCTCTGAGGTTTTCTGCTGATTTTTCTATTAAGATATTTGTTAATTTGTAAAAGCACACTAAGTGGAGGAATATTAACACTTTTTTATTTTGTTTTATTATTATTGTTGTTCAGTTACAGTTATCTTTTTCTCTGTTTCACTCTCCCAGCCAACCTTCTCTCATTGTTCATGCCCACAAGTCCTCTACTTATGTTCCTTGACTTGTCCCTTCCCTTTCTTTCCCCTATTATCCCCCTATGCACTCCCCTCCAGTCACTGTTGGTTTGTTCTTTATTTCCATGTCTCTGGTTGTATCTTGTTCATTTGTGTTTTGTTGATTTAGGCTCCACTTAGATGTGAGATCATATGGTATTTGTCTTTCACCACCAGGCTTATTTCACTTAGCATAATACTCTCCAGTTTTGTCCATGCTGTCACAAAGAGTAGGAATTCCTTCTTCCTTTCTGCTGTGTTGTATTCCATTGCGTAAATGTACCACAGTTTTTGATCCACTCATTTACTGATGGGCACCTAGATTGCTTCTAGAACCTGGCTATTGTAAGTTGTGCTGCTATGAACATTGGGGTGCATAGGATCTTTTGAATTGGTGATTCAGGGTTCTTAGGGTATAATCTCAGTAATAGGATTAACAAATTCACAAACATAAGTGATAGAGAGGTCATGGAGAAAATGGAACCCTAGTACACTATTGGTGGGAATGCAGACAGGTGCCACCACTGTGGAAAACATATACTTAGGAGTATATCCTAAGAACCCTGAAACACCAATCCAAAAGAACCTATGCACTCCGATGTTCATAGCAGCACAATTTATGATAGCCAAGAGTTGGAAGCAACCTAGATGCCCATTGGTAAATGACTGGATCAAAAAGCTATGGTACATTTACACAGTGGAATTCTATGCTGCAGAAAGGAAGAAGGAGCTCCTACCTTTTGCAACATCATGGATGGAACTGGAGAGCATTATGCTGAGTGAAATAAGCCAGGCGATGAAAGTCAAATACCATATGATCTCACCTTTAACAGGAATCTAAACAACAAAACAAACAAGCAAGCAAAATATGACCAATGACACTCAAATACAGAACAGGCTGACAGGGTGCAGAGAGGAGAGGGGAGAGAATCATAGGGGAAAAGGGGAGGGACTCACATGAACAAGTATAAAGGATACATGGACAATAATTAAGGTGGGGGCGGAAATGGGAGAGAGGTGGGGAGCACTGGGCAGGGGCAGGACAGGGAATATAAAACAGAATACTGTACTTGAATAAGAATTAAATAAATATAAACAAACAAACAAATAAATAAATAATACTGATTTAAGACAATTGGCCAATCCTTGCTTTAAAGTAATTTTATAGCCATAATTCTAACAAAACAAACATCTAACAAAGTTGATATCGACTGGATAATGATTTATTTATTTATTTAAAAATTATTTTATTTTTCAATTATAGTTATCTGCATTTACCCCCAGGATTATGATTTAGATACATAAAATGAAATCATAAAATTAAGGAAGAAAATATACTTCATCCATTATATTAGAGGAAGAATGTCTAAATATACACTTACAACATTTAAAATGTATCTATTAATTTTAGAGAAGTAAAAATTCTATGAATTAGTAACACATAATTTAAAACTGTTAATACCTATAGTTTTTTGAGGAAATTCCATACTGTTTTCCATCATTACTTTTTTAAAGAGGCTTTCTAATTCCTTGCTCTTCTCTTCCTTCTCATTTTTGTATCCCTATCATATGGATATTATTACATTTCATGTTGTTCTGCATTTCTGTTTAAAACCTCTTCATTTTTTCTAATTCTGTTTTTTTTTTCTCGGTCTTTCTGGGTGTTTTTTTCCTACCTTGTCCTCCAGCTCATTGATTTGATCCTCTGGTTCATCTAGCCTGCTTTTGATTCCTTCTAATGTGTTCTTCAGTTCAGAAATTGTATTCTTCATTTTCTCTTGCCCCTTATTGATAGTTTCTATTTCCTTTTTACGTTGATATAATTGGCAGTGAGTTCACTGTAGTTTCCCTGTAGTTTCTGGTAATTCTCTGTGAGCTCCTTGAGCTTTCTTATAACCACTGCTTTGAACTCAATATCTGATAGTTGACTTGCCTCTATTTCATTTAGCATTCTTTCTAAGGCTTCCTCCTTTCCTTTTATTTGGGGACTGTTTCTTTGTCTTCCCATTGTTTGTGGGACTCTTCTTGTTAGCCTCTGCTTCTTAAATTGATCTGTTCCAGCTCCTTGGATTTATGGTGTGAACTTCTATTGGTAGGATATTTGTGATATTCAGTAGTTCAGTCTCTTTGATCTACTGAGCTTGCTGTTCTTGGGCTGTCATTTATGTTGACTCTTTGGATGTCTTTGGGTTTTGATGTTGGTTCTTTCTTTTGTGGTTCCTTCCCTCCAGCTGGTTAACTGAGGCTCACTCCATCCACCAAGTTTTGTATTCTTTTGTGCAGGTGTGGACCGGTTTTGTTGAAGCTGGTTCTTCTGTGTGTACAAGGTTTTGAGGATTCTCTCTTGTTCTTGTTCAGTTGTTTTTTCTGGGTAATTTCTCCACTATTTAGTTGTATTTCCAGATAGGTCCTGTGTGGACATTAGTGTGGCTTCCACTCATTCCTTCACCTTCTTCTGTTGTTATCTGTTGGTGGTTCCTTTGTTGGCAGGTTCTCTCTTCCAGCAGGTATACTATTTTTCAGAGGTCCCATCTACTCCACCAGGAAGTCTCCATGTCCCTGGGAAGAGCAGTTCCAGGGAGTTGGAGTGTGAGTGGAAAATGGAATTACTTTTTTCAGAAGTTGAGTTCTTGGCCATTGCTGGGAAAGGGGAGTATGGAAGGAAGTCCAGAGGCAACTGTCATGAGACAATATAGAAAATGCTCTTTGATATCACCTTTAATGGGTATTTCAAAGTTTGAAGAAGAGAATGTTAACATCCATCTTGAATCTGAGGTGCAGAGAAAGGAGAAACTTGACTGAAGTTAACAGTTTACAAACCTGGGAAACACAACCTCTACAGGAAACCAAAAATGTGTTCCCCAATACTGTCTTTTTACTGTTGTTTTTAGCATTTTGAAATCTTAAAGTGTGAGTCTTCAAACTATATTCTTTTACAAGATTGTTTTAACAACTATGTTTCTTGAATTTTGAAATTTTGAATCATCTTGCCAATTTGGGGGGAAAAGCTAGCTGAAATTTTCTTGAAAATTGTGTTGAATCTGTGGCTAAATTTGGTGAATAGTGACATTGTAATAATATTTAGTCTTCTCATCCATGAACATAGTATGTTTTTTCATTTACTCATGTCTTCTTTATTTTCTTACAGCAATGTTTTTTGTTTTCAAAGGGTACATTTCTACTTATTTTTCTAAGTTTATTCCTAAGTATTTTATTCCCTTTGATGCTATTTTATATGAAATTTTCTTAATTTTATTTTTTCATTATTTATTTCTAGTGTATAGAAATACAATTGACTTTTGTTTGTTGACCTTGCAGCCTTGCTGAACTTATTGGTTATAATAGTTTTTTATGGATTCCTTAGGATTTTCTGTATATAAGTTTATGTTATCTGAGAAAATAGATAGTTTTATGCTTTTCCAATATGGATACCTTTTGTTTCATTTTCTCACTTCCATTACAGTGTTGAATAGAAATACTGAGAACACTCAGCATTGTCTTCTTTCTGAACTTAGTGCAAAAACATTCAGTATTTTGCTTTTAAGTATGATGTTAGCTGTGGGTTTCTATGAATGTTTATTAGAATTTTTGTTATTTATCTATTTGTGATTAAATTTACTGGAGTGGCATTGGTTAATAAAATTATATAGGTTTTAGGTCTATAGTTCTATAGTACATCATCTGTACACTGTATTGTTTGTTTACTACCCCAAGTCAAGTCTCCTTCCATCACCATATATCCCCTCTATTTACCCTCTTCTAACTCTCCTTATTTCATCTTCCTTCTGGCAATCACCACACTGTCATCTGTGTCCATGAGTCTTTCTTTTTTTGTTTTCCTTAATCCCTATACCCTTCACACTCAGCTCCCAACAACACTAATTATCACTTTGAGAACATTTCCTTTACTCCTAGTTTGTCTTTTTTTAATTATAAAAGTTTGTTAGATTTTGTCAAATGCTTTTTCTATATCTATTAAGATAAACCAGTGAAGGCTGGGGTGGCAGAAGAAACTGCTAGATTTTTACCACTTAAAGGGCCTGCATGAGCTTAGAACATATGCAAATTGCATTGCAGTAGTGGAAAGAGTACCAATTTCATACAGGAGGTGGGCAAGGTGACTGGAAGTGGAATGAGTGCCAAGTAGACCCCCAGAACCCGGGAAGGAGCACTTACCCCACTCTAAGCCCCTGCCCCACACAGAGCCACAGAGTGAGAAGTTTGTTGCCCCACCCTGTCAATTACCTAAGTCTCCACCCCACACAATTTACAGGTGCCTTCTCTACATAGGCAACACATTACTCAAACAGGGAGTAAAAGCAGCTCTACCTAATACACAGAAACAAACACAGGGAGGCCACCAAATGGAGGAGGCAAAGAAATATGGCCCAAATGAAAGAACAGAGCAAAACCCGAGAAAAAGAAGTAAACAAAATAGAGATAGCCAAGCTATCAGATGCAGAGTTCAAAACATTGGTTATTGGGATGCTCAGAGAACTCATTGAGTGTGGCCACAAAATAAAGGAAGGAATGAAGGATACACCAAGTGAAATAAAGAAAGATATACAGAGACCCAAAATGAAGGGAAAGAAGCTGGGATTTAAATCAGTGATTTGGAAAAAAGGAAGAAATAGACATTCAACTAGAACAAAAAGAAGAAATAAGATTCAAAAAAATGAGTAGAGGATTAGGAACTTATGGGACAACTTTAAACCTACCAACATCTACATCATAGGGGTGCCAGAAGGATAAGAGGAAGAACAAGAACTTAAAAACTTATTTGACAAACAACCCATTAAAAATGAGCAAAGGACCTGAACAGACACTTTTCCAAGGAGAATATACAGAGGGCCCAGAGGCATGTGAAAAGATGCTCAGCATCACTAGCCATAAGTGAGATACAAATTAAAACCACAATGAGATACCACTTCACACCAGTCAGAATGGCCATCATAAACAAAGCAACAAATAAGTGCTGGAGAGATTGAGGAGAAAAGTGAAACTTAGTATACTGTTGGTGGGAATGCAGACTGGTGCAGCCACTGTGGAAAACAGTATGGAATTTCCTCAGAAAACTAAAAATGAAACTGCCTTTTGGCCCAGTAATTTGACTACTGAGATAATACCCTAAGAATCCTGATACACCAATCCAAAAGAACCTATGCACCCCAATGTTCATAGCAGCACAATTTACAATAGCTAAGTGCTAGAAGCAACCTGAGTGCCCACCGGTAAATGAATGTCTCCAAATACTATGGTACATTTATACAATGGAATACTATGCAGCAGACAGAAAGAAGGGGCTCCTACTCTTTGCGACAGCATGGATGGAACTGGAAAGCATTATGCTGAGTGAAATAAGCCAGGTGGGGAAAGACAAATACCATATAATCTTACCTATAAATGGAACCTAATCAAGAAAACAAACAAGCAAGGAAAATATAACCAGAGACATTGAAATAAAGAACAAACCAATAGTGCCCTGGCTAATGTGGCTCAGTGGATTGAGTGCTGGCCTGTGAAACAAAGGGCTGCCATTTTGACACCCAGCCAGAACACATGCTTGGATCTGGGGCCAGGCCCTAAGTAGGTGGTGTTTAAGAGGCAACCACACACTGATGTTTCTCTCCCTCTCTTTCTCCCTCCCTTCCCTGTCTAAAAATAAAAAAGTCTTTAAAAAAAAAGAACAAACTGACAATAATTAGAGGGCAGTGAAAAGAGGGATAACAGGGGGAAGAAAAAAAAGTTGTCAAGGAACAATATAAAGGATGCATCGACAAATCCAAAGGGGGGTAGAATTGTGGGTGAGAGGTGGAGGTGGGTTGGACAGGGGAAAGTGGTGGGAGGAAAATGGAGATAACTGTACTTGAACAACAATAAAAAATAAAAAGTAAAATAATTTTTGAAGGAGTCATATTCTTTAAATGTTTGGTAAAGTTATCCAGTGCTAAGACTAAATATGTGTGTCTTCTCAAAATTCACATGAAAGAAATACAAAATCTCAATTAGAATACCAAGGTTAGAATTGTTACAGGCAAGATATCTACTCTTGAATGCCAAAATTATAAAACAACTGTTTGAGGAGAAATTGGGTATTTCCATATCTTAAAAATATCTTTGCTGAGATGGTTATTTATTACAAAGAAAAAATTTTATAATAGAGAAACTCAGCAGACACCACTTTAATCAAGTGATCAAGGTTAACATCACCAGTCACAAGACATATTGCTATCATGTATCATCAGATATGATGTGCTGAGAAGGGCAGAGCAATACTTTTGTGGTCTTCTGGTGAAAAATATGTATCCTTAATATAATCATGAGAAAACATTGGAGAAACCCAAATTAAGAGACATTCTACAAAGTAACAGATCAGTACTTTTCAAAGTGTCAAGGTCATAAAGGACAAGGGGAGAGTGAAGAAATGTCAGAACAGAATGAAGTATATTAAGCAGAAATAAGAGCTAAATAAAATTTGGTATAACTCATTTGTATTCTGGAATAGAAGTAAAAATGAAATTTTAATGAAATAAAAATAAGGTGTGTAATTAAGTTACTACTGTGCCAACATTAATATCTTGGTTTTGGTCATTGTACTGTTAGTATGTTATATTATAACATTAGTGGAAACTGGGTGAAGAACATATGAGGATTCTTTTTATTAGTTTTGCAATATTTCTCTATATCAAAATTTAAAATAAAAAGTTAAAAAATGTCTCTTTAAAGGAGTCAGATGTGACAGAGATACAAAAAAAATGACCACAAAACACAACTTTTGTCTTTGGGGTCAGGGAGGAAAGCAAGCTAGAGAGAACAGCTTCTGGTATTCCTGAATGGCTGCCTTCCACACCTGAAGTTACTTTAGGTCAAAGCTGCTGGAACAGCAAAGAGAAATCAACACTGAACCATTTAAATGCCCTTGAACAGGTTGGTGCAGTTTGGGACAGGCACAGTTTATCTTGCTCCGGGCCAGAGCTTTTCAGCAAAATTATTGGTAGTGTATATATTAATAAACTATACTAGTAGGATAAAAGTGCAAGTATTTTGTGTTAATTGAGTAAAGCTTTATTAGTGCTTCTGTCAGGGTTTCTGGGGATCTCTGGAAAACTAATGTCAAAAACCAGCAGTAAGAATCCATATGCAGTTCAGCCAAATGGGTGAGAGTTAGGTGAACCATAAACTGAGTGTATGATGATGGAAGAGAAACACTAAGAAAAAGGAAGTAAGTCATGTATTTCCAAATTAAAATAAATATATAGTGTCTACTGTGTGCATGGCACCAAGTAATTGTTTACTTTATGTATCCTGTTATCACTCACCAAATTCTGGTAAATCATCTCATCTGATCCTCACAGATACCAGGTGAAGTGCACAGGTATTATTTGGTTTTCACAAGATAAAAACAGTCTCAGAGAGGTAAGCACTTTTGGCAAGCTCATGCAATAAATGGACAGGCTGGAACTTGAATGATGGCCTTTCAATTTTCAGCTCCTTTTGAGAATTCCATTTTTAAACTAGAAGTAACTTTCCATTTGTATCTCTGGATGAAGACTGAGTGAGCATACTAGAGATCTGGATTCACATAAAATTTGAGGATTTGTTTTAAATGTTCTACACTGGACATAATCCAGAATATGAGAATATGTTTCAAAAGACACATTTCCTCCTTAAATGTTTAAATGAGTGTCCTTACGGATAAATGAAATCCATATGCTCTTGATCAATTTGCATTTACTGTAATTCATTAATATTCTGCTTTGGAAGTAACTGAGTCTTTTTTAGTCTTTCTTCAAGTATCTGCAAAAAGTTCTATTGATGGTTTTTAAATTGATGTAAAGTTTTTTGCATAAGTACAGACTCGGTCCATTTATTTTCAGGAGTGTGACCCTTGGGTGACTATAGCAGATTTGGACTTCATTCTGTATCCCAGCCTTCTCAGTCTTAATGTAGAAGTGTCCCCAACAGAAGTTGGGAAGCCATTTGCTCTTTTAATGCTCAAAGTTCACTTGAAGAGACAGTTAATACATCACACATCTCTAGCATGTACAAAACCCAGTCATGTTCTATCCGTCCATCCATCCATCCATCCATTCATCCAGATATTTAGTCATTCAAATAATATTTACTGGCGTTCTTCTATGAACCCAGAATTATAGGATGTTCTGAGAAAAAATGAGTAACAAACTTTCCCTGTCACATTTTATAGAGAATACTATATTATTCTAAGAACAACCTTACACTTTGGGTAGATAATTCTATTCATACTTCTTAAAAATAGGTAAAGGAGACTCAGAAAGGTCCAGCAATTTGTCTGTGATTCCATGTGATTCCTAACACGTAGCAGATGATCTGTTGATATTTGTTGAATTGAAATGAGTGAGAGACTTCCGCCAAGATGGAGGCATAGGTGGAAACACTGTGCCTTCTCCCACAACCAAGTTTGAATACAACAAAGGTTTGGAGAACAAAGACACAGCCAAAGAACAGAGAATTGAATTATACGGAAGTCCGACAACAACAAACTGTTCAACTGGGATGGTAAGAGGGGCGGAGCCAGCAGAGGAGCAGGGTCAGGTAGAAAAGATCCCCCGACCTAGGCACACAGGTAGACCGGACCCAGTCAGGGTGTGGGGCAGACTGACCTCAGTCGCACATTCACGCACAGTGAGATGAACCACGCAGGCCCCAGGAGGGGAACCCAGTGGTGGAGGGCTGATGGCGGTGGCACACTCGCATGCAGTGGGACGAAACGCGAGGGCCCTGGTGACGGTGGCAGCTGCGGCTGGAGGCGGCAGATGGGGCCCCATTGCTCCTCTTTGACCCCGCCCCCACATACAGCGTCACAACCCAGCAACTGAGTTGCCATGCTCTGGTGAACACCTAGGGCTCCAATCCTGCTACATAACAGGCATGAACAGCACAAAAGATGGCGCAAGAAGAACTCAAAGTCCCAGAGCCAATAACTCTAAGCGACCAAGAGATTGCCAGCCTCTCAGACACACAGTTCAAGACACTGTTTATCAGGATGCTCACAGAACTGGTTGATTATAGTCACAAATTAGAGGAACATATGAAGGCTAAACTAATTGAAATGAAGGGAAATGCACAGGAAACCAATAGTGATGGAAAGGAAACTGGGACTCAAATCAATGGAATGGACCAGAAAGAAGAACAAAGCATCCAACCAGAAAGGAATGAAGAAATGAGAATTCAAAAAAATGAGGAGAGGCTTAGGAACCTCCAGGACATCTTTAACCGTTCCAACATCCGGATTCTAGGGGTACCAGAAGGGGGAAAGAAACAGCCACGAGTGGAAAGCTTATTTGAACAAATAATAAAGGAGAACTTCCCCAATCTGGCAAAGGCAATAGACTTCCAGGAAATCCAGGAAACTCAGAGAGTCCCAAAGAAGTTGGACCCAAGAAGGAACACACCAAGGCACATCATCATTACATTAGCCAAGATGAAAATGAAGGAGAGAATCCTGGAAGCAGCAAGAGATAAGGGGACAGTCACCTACAAAGTAGTACCCATCAGACTGTCAGTGGATTTCTCAAAAGACACCTTACAGGCAAGAAAGGGCTGGAAAGAACTATTCCAAGTCATGAGATCCAAAGACCTACATCCAAGATTGCTATATCCAGCAAAACTTTCATTTAGAATGGAAGGACAGATAAAGTGCTTCTCAGATAAGGTCAAGTTCAAGGAGTTCATCATCACCAAGCCCTTATTATAGGAAATGCTAAAGGGACTTATAGAAGAAAAAGCAGATGAAAAATATGAACAGTGAAAGGACAGCAAACTCACAGTTATTAACAACCACACCTAAAACAAAAGCAAACCAAGAGGACAGCTAGATCAGGAGTGGAACCATAGAAATGAAGAACACATGGAGGGTTAGAAACAGGGGAGTGGGAGGAGGAGAAGGGGGGAGAAGGCACAGAAAATAGCATAGATGGTAGGTAGAAAATAGATAGGGGGGAGGGCAAGAATAGTTGGGGAAATATAGAATCTAAAGAACTTGAGACAAATGGTTATAAACTAAGGGGGGGGAGAATGGTGGGGGAGGGAGTTTGCAGGTGGAGGGGAATGAAGGGGGGAATAGAACAACTGTAATGGTATAATCAATAAAAATATTATAAATAAATAAATAAATAAATAAATAAATAAATAAATAAATAAAAGAAACGAGTGAGAAGGCTGTGTGGTTTCTTTTGGATCTGCTGCGGTTAGGATGTCAGAGTGTAAGAATAGCATAGTGGTAGGAATATGGGCTTTGGAACCAGCCTAAGTCTGAGTTCCAATCCCACCTTCATTACTCAATAACAGGGTCCCAGGAGGAAACACATGGAACATTAAAATTAGAATCATTTCAGGAAGACTTAAACAGGAACAATTTACAAGGGTGCTGTAAGAGAACCACATAGGATAGTGCACTAACGGTATGACTTACTATTCCTGGGCCTGAAAGAATAAGAGAGGAGAGTGGTTACAGTAAACCATAAAATAGCATCTGACAGGAACTGTGACTGGTTGAGGGCTGCAGCCAGCCTGAAATGACCCTGCACAGAGGAAGCGAAGAAATAGCTACCCTGGCCTCAATCTCCTCCTCCCCTCCCATATCCTGACAGGGTACCTATCAGCTGAACCCAATTGGGCAGAGACCATTGATGTGGTCATACAGGTCAGCCTTTGGGACAGAGAGCAAGAGGTGGGGATGGATCGATCTGGAGAGGCAAATAGAAGATATCTGATACAGCATAAAATGTTGGGAAATTATTTCACATCTTTAACTCATAGACTTTTCTTTTATATGAATATAATAAAGCCTACCTTGTGTGGTGGTTGGAGAGAATTAAATGGAATCATGTGTATACAGCAGTAAGCACAGTGCCTGGCTCCAATGTTCACTTGTGATTCTTCTTTCCTGGGTTCTGATGTCCAAACATGGTTGCCCTAGCAGTTTAAGACAACCCAGTACCCAGTTAATCTTACTCTCTGACATGTGTTATTCTGACACTGGTCCTTAGTTTCACAGAATTGTGCTTGCCATGTCTTGGGGGACAGGGAAGTGACAGTAAGGGTCCAGACACTGGAGACAACTGGGAGAGAAGTCATAAAGATGGGAAGGGTGGCAGGTGTGTGCTCAGCAAGCTGACAGAAACAGAAAGAACCAACAAGAGTAGCCAGCAAGTGTGCGCATGGGCAGAAGTCGGGGAGGAAAGGCATGGAAAGGTGTTTAGGAGATGCTCACACAAGAAACAGGACTTCACTGAACAACATCATAGTCTTCATACTTTAAAGTGCAGCTGATTCAATCCTATCGCTGTGAGTCTGAGTGGAGTCCAAAAATCTGTGTGATTAATACCCCTTTCACAGATGGCCCTCCTATGGAATTCCTAAAACAACCATGCTTCAGAAATACTGACATAACAACTGGTGGGGGTGGGGAGTAAATTTTGCAGTCATACCAACCTAGTTTGAATCTTGGTTTTGTCATTTCTAGCTATGTGACCTTAGGCAAATCATTCAACCTTTCCCTGGCCCATTGCTCATCTGAAATATTGCCCATCTTATCAACTTACAAGAGGATGAAATGAGATAATCCATAGAATGAATTTAATAAATATTGATGCTAATTCTAAACAGATGGCAAAGCCCTAGCTACTTCACCAAAGTTCTGGGATGGGCCTTTGACACTAGTTTGAAGAAAGAAAGGCCTTGAAAGCTACAACCAAGCAGGGCCACTCGGACCCTGGATGTAGCCTTTTCTGAATGCATTCATTACAGTTGGCCAGCTTTTCCCTCCAGGCTACATCAAAGTATGATTCCTATTTGGTGGGGGTGAATCAGTACAACTTATAACTTCCTGAAATGACATGGAGCAATTGCAATGTCCAATTTTCCACAGTACTCACCGTTAGACCTAATTTGGAGGCAAGGAAAGAAGGCCCAAAGCCAAGTGGTTTCTCCCAGAGCCATGCTGATAATTTAGATTTGGGAATAAATTTGATAATCTTTTCTATCCATAGAATTTCTTATGGTTTCAGCCATACACTGGTCAGCTTGCATCCTCTGAAACCTATCTACTCAGGAAAGGGGAAATAGAGCAGAAGTAGCTCTTTCCCCCAATACCAGGGTGGTAGTATGGTACAGGGGTTGAAGCCAAGCAATACTGGGTGTGAAGTGTGAATTCTTATTCTGATTATATATATATATATATATATATATATATATATTATATATTATATATATTATATATATATAATCAGAATACATACATTACATACGTATATATACACACACACACTCAGACATATAATTATAATTCTGATTATATATTAGTAGTGTGAACCTGAATGTGTCACATAACTGTGTGACACTTTCTGAATCTCTTGATCTCTCTGCAAATGAAGAGAATGACACATACTTTACCTAATTATTGTATCAACCAAGAGTATGTATATAACTATCTAGTATTTAGTGACATACACAAATTCCTATTACTATTGTTGCCAGACTTACTAGGTGATACTCTTATCATGTGCATTTCTGTAATACATGTGTGCATTAAAAAATAACAAAACTTGACCTGGCTGGACAGCTCAGTTTGTTGGAGCATTGTCCTATACACCAAAGGGTTGTAGGTTCAACACCCAGATGGGGCACATATGGGAGGCAACCAATCATTGATGTTTCTCTCTCTCTCTTTCTCAAAAATCAATGAATATTATTGGGTAAAGATTAAAAAACAACAACAAAAGAACAAACAAAAAACAAAACGAAGCAAAGCTGGATCCAAAGAACTTATTTTTTTTCTTCAAATCTCTCTCAGAGAATTCTATTTAGACAATGCCCTTTAATGTGTTATAAATTTCTATTGTTAACTATAAACTTTATCATTTTGGAGATCAAGTTTTTGAACATCCAACTGAAGAAGTAAGATAAAATTCACTTTGGATTTTTTTCAAAGAGTTTACATCTTTTCTTGCTTTTAAGCAAAAAAGTATATAAAGCCAAGATACTGGATACAAATAACTTACCATAGGATAACATGGATCAAGTGAATACTAAGCAGTGGAATCTCTGTTCTGGGGTTTAGGAGAATTTTGTGGTAAAGGACTCAGAGAAGGATATGAAGGCTGGTCAAGGTCCAATCACAAATTTATCTCAAAGAGTCAGCTGAAATATTGCCACAAATTGCCACTATTCACTTAAGAAATAGAAGAGCATGACCTCAAGGGCTTTAAATGGAAATAAAAGGGAGGTACAGCAAAACCATCTTTTCCAGAAAATGGTTTTCGGATCTAGAATGCAAAGTTTGCACCTCTGGCATCTCCTTACTTTCCATCTCTTCTGCTTCTGAAGCTCATCTGTCTGTCTGGGCTTCTTTATCATCTTTGTAATCCACATCCAGCTCTTCAGTGACTCACCAGGACTGACCCATTTCTGGCTTGGTTTCCCCATATAAAAATCAGGAATGACAAAATCAAATCTCATAATTTTCACCATTGTTAAATATAATAACATGAGTAGAGAGCCTACAACATGACCTGGCCCTCAATGAACATTAACTCTCATGCTCTTTGTGTGACATTCCTAGACTTTATAATTTAACCTATATAATACAAAAATAGATGATGCCCTCTAGTGCAACTGAGTAAGCCAGAGGAAATTACAGAGCTTCAGTTTTCCCATCTGCTAAATGGAGACAATAATAATTGATTGAATGGATATTGTGAGGAAGGCACTTAGCAACAGTGGGAGACAGAGCCATGCCTAAGAGTTCAGTCTGCCCCAATTTTGAAGATTTGGCTGGTCCTCTTAGGAGGTACCTCCAAACCTTTCTTTCCTAGCTAATTATGTAATAAAGGTAGAAGTCCAGATGGTTTAGGAGCAAAATGCGACAGATTTATAAATCTAGATTGTGTAATAAGTAGGCAGGTATGCTTTTCCATGTAGAGTACATCACATTAGATTTATAGGAGATACACATTTCAGAGAATTTTTATAATAAAAAAATATTTATGACATTTGACATAAATTACATTAGTAAAAATGCATATTATACATAGAATTTACATTTTCTTCTTTTGATGGTTATAAGTGCTTCAAAATTCACCTCCCTTGCAATAAATTATGGATATTTATCTTGTCAGTTGAATCACCATACCAAGTGGTTCTTTTTCCCTATCCTCTATCCAAATGTTCAATGCCATTTTTTGCTCTATGTAAAAAACAGCTATATTAATAAATAACTGCCACACAATAAACTGTAATATTTTAAATGTGCAATATAATAAATTTTGACAAACATTTCTTTGTGAAATCATCACCACAATCAATATAATGAACATGTATATCACTCACAGAAGTATATTTGTTTGCATATTCTAGAGTTTTATGAATGAAATTGTAAAACATGCACTATTTTTTCCTGGCTTCTTTCACTCAAGATAATATTTTGAGGTTCTTCCATGTTATTTAAATCAATAATTCATTCTTTTATACTGCTGAATAGTATTCTATTTAATGCACTTTATCTAGTCACTAGTTGATGGAGATGGAGATAGGTTGTTTTTTGGCTATTATAAATAAAGCTGCTTCAGACATTCATGTGCAAATCTTTGTACAGATATATTGTTTGTTCACAACCTCTTTGGGAGCTTCCTGGGTATAATTTGAAACCCACCCCCCTAATTGGAGGGCAGGGAGAAACTGAATAAAGAAGCAGATCACTTCAGATTGGTAGGTAGTTGGCAGGTTTAATAAGCAAGGGAATTTATAAGGCTTGTCTTGGGCAACTGCAAGATGAGTAGATCTTGGTACACAACTACCAGAATATTTTTTCTGCTTCATATAGTTCATTTACTTTTTAATTTTTTCAATTACAGTTGACATTCAGCATTATTTTGTTTCAGTTTCAGGTTTACAACACTGTGGTTACAGAATCATGTGCTTTATAAAGTGATCCCTCTGATATTCCAACTAGTACCATGCATAATTATTACAATATTATTAACTATATTCCCTATGCTGTATTTTACATGTCCATGACAATTTTGTAACTACTAATTTACTGGGCTTCTTAATTCCTTTACCTGTTTCACCCAACCCCCTCCTCCCCTCCCCTCTGGCAATCATTCATCAGTTCTTCATATCTATGGATCTATTTCTATTTTGTTTGTTCATGTCTTTTGATCTTTTAAAAACATATTTATTGTTGTTCAATTATAGTTGTCCCACCTTTTCCCCCATTGCTCTCTCCTACCTCACTCCTGCACTCCCACAGTCAATAACCCCCCATTGCCCACGCCCATGTCCTCTATTCATGTTCCTTTGCTTGCCCCTTCCCCTTCATTTCCCTTGTTATTCCCCTCCCCACTCCCTTCTGGTCACTGTCAGTTTGTTCTTTATTTCCAAGTCTCTGGTTCTATTTTGTTCACCTGTTTGTTTTGTTCTTAGGTTCCACTTATAGATGAGATCATATGGTATTTGTCTTTCACCACCTGGCTTATTTAACTTAGCATAATGCTCTCCAGTTCCATACATGCTGTTGTGAAGGGTAGGAGCTCCTTCTTTCTTTCTGCTGCATAGTATTCTATTGTGTAAATGTACCATAGTTTTTTATCCATTCGTTTACTGATGGGCACTTAGGCTCTTTCCAGCACTTGGCTATTGTAAATTTTGCTGTTATGAACATTGGGATGCATAGGTTCTTTTGAATTGGTGATTCAGGATTCTTAGGGTATAGATCCTTATCTGGGAGTTCTGGTCAAGATGGAGGTATAGATAGAGACCTTTTGCTTCCTATCACAACTGAAAGGAGGATAACAACCAATCTAAAATCAAGAAACAACCAAAAGTGCTAGAAAATCAAACTGCATGGAACTCTGACAACCAAGGAATTAAAGAAAAAATCAACCAGAACAACCAGACTAGTAAAGCGACTCAGAAAAACTGTGGAGAGGCCAGCTGTAGAAAGGCAGCAGGCTCCATGGGCAGGGCTGACTGAAGGCAAAACTGAGACCAAGTTGACTATGGACCACTGCGGTTGCCCCAATGAGAAACTCCCAGTCTCACACAGGAGTCCGCTGGAAAATTCGCTAGAGAGTGCTTCCCAGATAAGGTCAAGTTAAAGGAGTTCATCATCACCAAACCATTATTATATGAAATGTTAAAGGGATTTATCTAAGAAAAAGACGAAAAAATATGAACAGTAAAATGACAATAAACTTACAACTATCAACGGATGAACCTAAAAGAAAAGAAAAACAATGAAAACAAAAATGAAGCAAACAACCGGAACAGAAACAGAAGCAGAGAAATGGACATCACATGGTGGGATTTCAGAGGGGAGGGGGAAGGGTGGGATAGCAGGGAGAGGGTACAGGGAAGAAGAAGCATAATTAGTAGGCATAAAATAGAAGGGGAGAGATAAAAATGGTATAGGAAACAGAGGACTCAAAGAACTTATATGTACAACCCATGGACATGAACTAAGGGAGGGGGATGCTAGAAGGTTTCAGGGGCAGGGCTGAGGGGAGATAAAGAGGGGGAAATGTGAAAACTGTAATAGCATAATTAGTAAAAAATACTTTAAAAATAAAGGATTCTTAGGGTATAGCTCTCACAATAGGATCACTGGGTCAAAAGGCAGCTCCATCTTTAGTTTTTCTGAGGAAATTCCATACTGTTTTCTACAGTGGCTGAACCAGTTTGCATTTTCACCAACAATGTGCTAGAGTTCCCTTCTCTCCACAACTTTGCCAGCACTTGTTTTTTGTATTCTGCTCTTTAGATAACACATATAAGTTAAATTATATGGTATTTGTCTTCCTGTGTCTGACTTACATCACTTAGCATAACACCCTCTAAGTCCATCCATGATATCACAATATTAAGATTTCATTATTTTATAAGGCTAAGTAATATTCTTGAAAATTTACATAGAAGCCTTAAGTGGGTTCAATCATGTGTACTGTCTAGGCGGCTTCAACAATTCATTGCTCTCTCAAGGCTGAGTCCTTGGATTTGGAAAACTGAAAAAAAAATTGGCCATCTTTTAAAATTATTAATTAATTTTTTTCAATTACAGTTTACTTTCAATATTATTTTATATTAGTTTCAGCTGTACAGCATAGTGGTTAGACAATAATATACTTTATAAAGTGTTCCCCCTGGTATTTCTAGTAACCATCTGGGACCATATGTAGTTGTTAAAATATCATTGACTATACTTCCTATGCTGTACTTTCCATCCCCATGACTATTTTGTAACTACCAATCTGTACTTCTCAATCCTTTCATCTTTTTCATTTAGTTCCTCAACTCTCCTCCCCTCTGGCAATCATCAGTTTATTCTTTGTATCTATGAGTCTGTTTGTGTTTTGTTTGTTTGTTTATATTGTTTTTTAGATTCCACATATAAGTGAAATCATATGGCATTTGTTTTTTGACTGATTTATTTCACTTAAATTAATACACTCTAGGTCCACCCATGCTGCTGCAAATGGATTCAAATACATATGGATTCATATATATATATATTTTTTTTCTCACACTCTCTTTATCCACTCATTTATTGATAGGTGCTTCTGTCATTCTTTATCTTGGCAATTGCAAGTAATGTGCAGTGAAAGCGGGATTGCATATTCTTTCAAATTAGCATTTTGGATTTCTTTAGATATATACACTCAGAAGTGGAATCTCAAGGTCATAAGGCAGTTCCATTTTTAATTTTTTTAGGGAAATCCAGGTGTTTTCCACAGTGACTGCACCAACGTACATTCACACTAACAGTATATAAAGATTACCTTTTCTCCACATCTTTGCCAGCACTTGTTGTTTGTTGATTTATTGATGGTAGCCATTCTGACAGGTGTGAGGTGATATCTCATTGTGGTTTTAATTTGCATTTCTCTAATAATTAGTAATGTGTAGCATCTCTTTGTATGTCTATTGGCCATCTGTATGTCCTCTTTGGAGAAGTATCTGTTCAGGTCCTTTGCCATCATTTCTTCAGATGTGCTTTTTTCCCTACCCACCTTCTCCATTCATTTTAAGGACTACAATTACACATATATTAGGCTGCTGAACTCACAGAGAAATGCTGCTGTTTTCCTTTTTTTCTAGTTCCTTTTTTATTTAAAAAAAATTATCTTTCTCTCCCTGTGTTGCATCTTGGATAATTTTTACTATTATGTTTACAAGTTTGCTAATTTTTCTGTAATATCATATATGACATTAATACCATCCACTATATTTTTCATCTCACACATGGTAATTTTTCATCTCTAAAAGGTTTATTTAGGCTTTTTACATGTCTTTTACATACCCACTTTTCTTTTTGAACATATGGAAAACAATTACAAAATTTTCTAATATCCTTTTCTATTATTTTAACATATATGTCTGTTTTATGTCAATTTTGATAGATTGATTTTTCTTCTCACTTTGAGTCATATTTTCCTGATCATTCCTGGTAATTTTATATATGATGCCAGACACTATGAATTTTACCTTTTCTCTATGCCAGTATGTGTTTTTGTATTATTCTAAAACCATTCTTGGTCTTTGTTTCAGTTATACAGTTAAGTTACTTGGAAACTGATTGTTTTGGGTCTTGCTTTTTCATGTTTGATAATCGGAATCAAAGATGTGTTTATTCTAGAGCTAATCATTCACCGCTATCTAGACAAGACCCTTCTTTATGCTTAAGCCAATGCCCTATGAATTTTGAGGCTTTTCAGTCTGAATGATAGGAACAGGCATTATTACTGCCTCTATGTGAGGGCCTGACCACTGCTGCCTCTGATCCTTTTGGGTGGTTCTTTTGTGGGCTTCAGGTAATTTCCTCACACATATGCACTGATTATTACTCAGCTGACTACTTCAGGGTGACCATTGGCAAATCTCCAGATTTCTCTGTGTACAGTTCTCTCCAATACTCTTTCATGAGAACTACAGTTGCCTTGCTCCCCAGCCTTTCAGTTTCATTTGTTTCTAGAAAATCATGGGACTCTGCCTGCATTTCCTCTTCCTGAAGTGTAGCCAGGAAAATTCCCTGAGGCAGTAAACTTGGTAAATTGTAGGGCTTATCTCCTTTATTTCTCATCTCTCACAGATCATTGTCGTTTGCTATTCTGTTCTAGTATCTTACAAACTGCTGTTTCATATAGCTTGTTTATTTTTCAATTGCTTCAATGTGCAGGTGAGTGTGTCGATTAAATCCTGACCCCATTATAACATCTTGGCCTGAGAGTGAAGTCTTCATAGGGTTCTATTTCTTTTTCTTTTTCTTTTTTTGTTCCTCTTGGCTTTTCTCTCTCTTTTTTTATTGTTGTTCAGGTACAGTTTTCTCCATTTTCACCCCACCATGCCAAAAGGGGTTGTCTTTCGTTTTACTCTTTCTTCTCTGTTCCTTTTTTTAGTGACTATGCATGTTTGTTCTCTTACTGGGATTTTAGTAGTTCTATTAATTGCTATTATTAGTTTTGTGATTTATAACTTTGGCTACTGTTCTCTCTTCTTGCTATTAGATCATAGAACTAAATTCAAACATGGAATATAATGCTGCAAAGATTATTTGCCAAAAGGGAAATGCAAAACAATAAGTTTCCCCTTCACATTAATTATCTATGGCTGAAGAACAATTCACCACAAAATTAACAGTTTAAAACAATGCACATTTATTATTACCACGAGTTCTGTGGGTCAGGAATCTGGGCATGGCTTCTCTAGGTTTTCTGCTTCAGACTCTCTCACAGAGCTGCCATCATGGTGTCAGCCAGGGCTGAAGTCTCATGTGGAGGCTCAACTGGAGAAGGATCTGTTTCCAAGCACCTGTGGTTGTTGGCAGGATTTGTTTCCTCAAGGGCTGAGGGATTGAGGGCCTCAATTCTTTGCTGGCTATTTGTCAGAGACTATCTTTAGTTCTTTGCCACCTACTCTTTTCCATTGGGTAGCTCCATATATGGCAGTTTGTTTTACCCAAACAAGCAAATCAGAAAGTCATTTAGCAAGACAGAACTTACAGTCTAATGTAACATAATCACAGAAGTGACATCGCATTACCTTTGCTGTGTTCTGTTAGAAGCAGGTTCCACACATATTCAAGGGCAGGGGATTATACAAGGGTCTAAATAATAAGAGTCTTGGATCGTTGAGGGTCATCTTAGAGCCTGCCCCCACAAACTGTCCTTTCCTAGAGGGGATAAATACAGGCTTCTTAAAAATTATATATATATACACACACATATACAGAAAATTGGTCTTTAAGCCTAGCATGTCTTCTCAGCAGAAAATAGTGGATTGAGTAAAAAACTAAAATCCAAGAGTTATAGCATTAAGAAATGTCAAGAATGAAGGCTTATGTTCTAATTGCCTTAATCCCCCTACCTTAGAGGAAAACAATTCTGCTTTAACCTTTATTTCATATCATGTTCCCGTCTCTCCGGAATGGTAGTTTCTTATCCTTAGAAAATAGTCTGTCCTTCAGAAAATACTTAAACTTATTTAAACTTCTTTAATCCTTATTTTATTTAACAAGCATTTATTAGGTATCAACTCTGTAACAGGCTTCATACTAGATATAAAAGATAAAGTAGTGAATAAGATAGTCTGGATCTCTTAGTGTAATAGAAGACTAGCTAATAAACCAATGTGGCCAGTGTTATCAAAGAAGATTCCCAAGGTGACTTGGTGGTAGATAAGCAGGACAATCTATCACTGGGAAGTTGAAGAGCTCCAGTAAACACCTGGAGTTTAATAGCATACAAATTTGCTTTATTAGCCTTTCTCTTGCAGTCAATACTGAATTGATCAAGATGTTATCTGCACATTTCTTTAGCCTAGGTGTATTGCTAGTGCATAGCAGCCCCTCAATAAATGTTCACTTAATTAAATTACAGAAACCAGAAATTTCAAGATTCAATACGATGTATTTGGCAATGCCTTATAAGCATGCTGAATATAAACTGAGGGCTAGAAGGCATGCTGGCTGTACCCTTACAACCTTCCATAAACAGGAAGGTTTGAGACTCTGAGTGCATGGAACCCAATGCTTGCATTTGACTTTCTCCAAGTGTTTGCCTTTGAAAGCTATCTATGAGTCAGTGTAAATCAGTAGTTTCCATGGAAGGAAAATAAACCTGTAAAAACACTAATGTGTTCTAGTTTTGTGGAGGGTGTGTTGTGTTTAGCCTGTGGAGGCCTACTTATTCTGTGGCAATCCACAACTGCATTATTCTTTTACTCTTTATTCACCGGCTTCTTCAGAAAGGCCCTAGGTGACTGAAATCCTGCCTGACTCATGTCTTGGTGAAAACTTCTTTTTCCCAAACTCTCAAGATCCACATTGTGACTTTCCTACCCCATATCAAAGGAACTAACATAAGGTATTTAAACCTTACTCTAAATTTTAACCTCAATGTTACCTTTCTCAGATCATTTTCACCTTAAGTCATACCTCATTTTGGAATAAAATGTTTTAGTAATCATTTATTCATAAATCAAACATAATTGGACACTTATTGTGTACCAGATATTGTGCTGAGAACTAGGGATACAAAATAAAGGAAATATAACACCTTCTTTAGTAAATCCACCATATTTTTTCAGAGCCACCATATGCAGCTGTGCAGATTCTTTACTGGATAGGAGCTTTTGAGTGTGGTGGCTACTTTCTACTAATTATTAATAAAGATGTCAAATTGGCAAGCAAGAAACTGCTGTAGGTTTTATTCCCGTTATTAGAGCAACAGTTCTTACAGTGGGATTTATATGTGGAGTCCATGAACTCCTACAAACATTCACAACTGTGTGTATGTTTTTCCATTTTCTGGAAGAGTATTTACCTGATCTTTATTAAAGTGTGAACTCCAAAATGTTTTAAAACATTGCATTTAAAGACTTTTCTAACCCTGGCTGGCATAGCTCAGTGGATTGAGTGTGGGCCTGCGAACCAAAGCTAAAGACTTTTGTAGGTCACTTCAAGTTTCTGAATTAGGGAGGGCATAAGTCATTTATAAACAAACTAACTAATAAATAAATAGAAGAAATTGCACTAAACGTTATTTGAGTTTATATGGCATTTTCATCTTCTAATATCACACTAAATAGATAAGTGCCAATTTTATTAATTATGTAAATTCATTTTTGGTCCAAGATTTATCTAGTAACCTGTATCTAGGTCATGGGGAAAGATACAGGGTGAGGCAAAAGTAGGTTTACAGTAGTGAATATGCAAAACATAGAGTTTATTCTCTTATTATTTTTAATTATTACATTATCTATTTGTAGTACAACTGTGAACCTACTTTTCCCCACTCCCGTATATCTAGTAGTGCTTAATTCTGTTGCACTGGCTATAGAAAAGAATGACTTTGAAGTCAGATATTTCTAGGTTCAAATCTCATATCTAGGACCTATTAATTGTGAGCTCTTAGACAAAAAAAATTAGAGACTCAGTTTTCTTATCTATAAATTAAATGATACTACATTACAAAAATAGTTTCTACTATTGAATAAGATAAGTTATGCTAAGTGCCTGGCTCATAGTAAATCCATAGTAAGTGACAATAATAGTGTTATTATGAATACATAAAACATTCTATAGCGAATTTACCCACTCTAAAAAAAGTCCTAAACAATTATTAAAATTTAAACACTAACTGCGTCAGAGTAACTAAGGTTTCTCAAAGTACTATAGACTTTACATTGTCTTACTGATTTAAAAAATTGAAATTTGGCAGAAGTTCTAGAAGAGCTGAATGAGGAGTTCAGCAAGTTCTATCTCTAAAAAGTGATGTTAAAACTGGACAAAGTTCTGGCCAAGATGGAGGCATAGGTGGAAATACTGTACCTCCTTGCACAACCAAATTTAAGGACAACAAAGATTTAGAAACAAAACCACAACCAAAACAGACAGAAAATTGAACTGTACTGAAGTCCAACAACGAACCATTCATCCAGACTAGTAAGAGGGGTGGAGTTGGCGGCCAGTGAAGAGGGGTCATGGCAGGAAAAAGTGGTGGCTGCCAGACCAACAAGGTGCACAGGTGTCAGTTGGCAGATCCCAGGCATGGGGTGGCAAAAGGCAGACCCAGTGAGTGCGCAAGGCAGCTGGCTCACCATGGTCACACATTCATGCACAGATAAACCAGGTGAAAACAGACAGTGAGACAGACCATGCAACTCAGGGCCCAAGTGCTGGGAAGTAAGTCCTAAAAGCACTGATTGAAAAAACTTTCAGGGGTTGAGGTGCCAAGCCTCACAGGAGAGTTTGTTGGAGAGACCCACAGGGTCCTAGAATGTACACAAGCCCAGCCACCTGGGAACAAGCACCAGAAGGGCCCAATTTGCTTGTGGGAAGTGGTGGAGGGGACTGAAATCTGAGAGAGAACAGAACAAAGGTCATTTTTCCGTCTCTGACCCCGCCCTCACATACAGTGTAACAACCCAGCCACAAGAGCTGCCCTGTCCTGGTGAACACCTAAGGCTCTGCCCCTCATACTTAACAGGCACGACCAGACCAAAACATTATGGCTCAAACAGGAGAACAACTCAAAGTCCCAGAGCCAATACTTCTAAGCAACAAAGAGATAGCCAACCTATTGGATGCACAGTTCAAAACTGGTGATTAGGATACTCACAGAACTCGTTGATTTTAGTCGTAAATTAGATGAAAAAATGAAGACTACACTAAGTGAAGTGAAGCAAAATGCACAGGGAACCAATAGTGATGGGAAGGAAACTGGGACTGAAATCAATGGAGTGGACCAGAAGGAAGAAACAAACAACCAAGTGGAAACGAATGAAGAAACAAGAATTCAAAAAAATGAGGAGAGGCTTAGGAACCTCCAGACATCTTTAAACATTCCAACATCTGAATTATAGAGATACCAGAAGGGGAAGAGGAAGAGGAAGAGCAACAAGTGGAAAAGTTATTTGAACAAATAATAAAGGAGAACTTCCCCAATCTGGCAAAGGAAATAGGCTGCCTGGAAATCCAGAAAGCTCAGAAAGTCTCAAAGAAGTTGGACCCAAGGAGGAACACACCAAGGCACATCATAATTATCCAAGATTAAAATGAAAGAGAAAATTCTAGAAGCAGCAAGAGATAAGAGGACAGTCACTTACAAAGGTGTTCCAATAAGACTGTCATCTGATTTCCCAAAAGAGAACTTAAAGGCAAGCAGGAGCTGGAAAGAAGTATTCCAAGTCATGAAATCCAAAGACCTACATCCAAGACTGCTCTACCCAGCAAAGCTTTCATTTAGAATGGAAGAGCAGATAAAGTGCTTCTCAGACAAGGCCGAGTTCAAGAAGTTCATCATCACCAAGCCCTTATTATATGAAATGTTAAAGGAACTTATCCAAGAAAAAGAAGATAAAAATATGAACAGTGAAAGGACAGTAACTGAACTACTGTTGTAGTTCAGTTATTAACAACCACACCTAAAACAAAAGCAAGCTAAGAGGACAACTATATCAGGAGGGGAACCATAGAAATGGAGATCACATGGAGGGTTAGCAACAGGGGAGTGGGAGGAAAAGAAGGGGAGAGAAGCTACAGAGAATAACTAGCATAGACAGTAGGTAGAAAATAGACAGGGGGGAGGGCAACAATAGTATGGGAAATGTGGCACCTAAAGAACTTGTGACACATGGACATGATCTAAAGGCGGGGAATGAGGTAGGGGTGTGCAGGGTGGAGGGGAATGAAGGGGGAAGCGGGACAACTGTAATGGCATAGTCAATAAAATATATTTTAAAAAACTGGACAGAGTTGTCAAAAGTGACCATATAAAGGCTGAAAATTTATGAAAAGCATATCACAAATGGAAATGTTTGTACGTGAAAATTTAATGAACATTTATAAAAAGTAGTGACAGTCCTGGCTGGTGTAGCTCAGTGGATTGAGTGTGGTCCTGCAAACCAAACAACCGCGGTTGGATTCCCAGTCAGGGCACATGCCTGAGTTGCAGGCCAGTTCCCAGCAGGGGATGCACGAGAGGCAGCCATACATTGATATTTCTCTCCCTCTCTCCTTCCCTTCCCCTCTAAAGATAAATAAATAAGACCTTAAAAAAAAAGTAGTGACAGTCTGCCCTGGCTGGTGTAGTTCAGTGAATTGAATGCTGGCCTGCAAACCAAAGGGTCGCTGGTTCAATTCCCAGTCAGGGCACATGCCTGGGTTGGAGGCCAGGTACCCAGGAGGGGGCACTGGAGAGGCAACCACACATTGGTGTTTCTCTCCCTCCCTCTCTGTCTAAAAATAAATAAATAAATAAAATCTTTAAAAAATTAAGCTTAAAAAAAAAAAAACGGTGAGTGTCTTTGGTGTTTTAGCCAGGCACGTCTCTAATCCCTCCACTTTAGTTAGTTCCATAATCCTACTGAGGTTTAGCAGGCTGTGAGGAATGGCAGCTCTGCAGCCCTGCAAGAGTGATGACTTCATTTGGAGCATTCCGTGTCTGGGGAACTGTCAAAATCAATACCAATTTTAGTCACAAAAAATCAGGAAAGGACAACATCACAGCTATCCTAGGATTACAGTGCTGGTTGGGACAAGCAACAGAATGGTATCAGCCACAAACTTATGTATGTTCTATAACCCAAATAGAATCAAATTATACATAAATGGAAATTTGGGGAATACACAAATATTCAGAAATTAAACAACACTCATCTATGTGACCCATAGGCCAAGAAGAAACCATAAGAGAAATTTGAAAATACTTTGAGCAGCATTATTTTAATAGGTAACTCAAATCTCCATCAACTTTTGAATGGTTGAACAAATGTGATATATTCCTACAATGGAATAATATTCAGCTAATAAAAGAAACAAATTACTGATACATGCTACACATGGATGAAGCAAGAACACCATGCTAAGTGAAAGAAGCTAGTCACAAAAGACCATGTATGGTAGATTCCTCTGATATGAAGTATCTAGAAAAGATAAATCTATAAAGACTAACAGTAGATGATGGTTGCCTGGGGCTGGGTTAGGAATGGGAGTGGCTAGAAATGGGAAATAAAGGATCATTTTAGAGTGATGGAAATATTGTAAAATTGAATTGTAGTGATAGTTGTATAACTTTATACTAAATATCACTGACTTGCACGCTTAAAAACTGGTGAAATTTATGAAATATAAATACTTTTTATATTTTAAGAAAGCTGTTATTCACCACTTTGTCTGGTGTGTCTCAGTGGATTGAGTGGCTGGCCTGAAAAACAGAGTCAATGGTTCAATGCCCAGTCAGGGCACATGCCTGGGTTGTAGGTCAGGTCCCCAGTGGGGTGTATGTGAGAGGCAGCCACACATTGATGTTGCAATTCCTTTATTTCTCCCTCCCTTCCCCTTGTTTAAAAATAAATAAATAAAATCTTTAAAACATTATTTTAGAAAAGCTATTATTCTAAAAATTATTAAAACTCAAGTTATTTTATGGGAAAGCTTCACAGATTCTGTTCAAATACCAGCATTTGTTTTTTAGAAAAAATAATGGAAAATTAAGCTCAAGGATACATGAAAGGAACTGTTTTTCCAGTAAGGTATGCTGAAATTCACATGTTCAGTCATTCACTGACTGAGTTAGTATGAGTTCCTGTGCTATGGTTAACTTTATAAATCTTTCAGAGATTCTTATTTTTTATTTCTAAGTATATTTTATTGGTTATGCTATTACAGTTTTCTCATTTTTTCTCCCCTCTATCCACCCTCCACTCTACACCCCCAGCCATCCAGCGTTCTCCCCCAACACTGTTAGTTTGTGTCCATGGGTCATACATATAAGTTCTTGGCTTCTCTGTTTCCTATATCATTCTTAACCTCTCCCTATCTATTTTATGCCTTCCAATTATGCTTCTTATTCTATGTGTCTCCCTCCCATTTTTCCCCTCCACCTCCCCACTGAAAACCCTCCATGTGATCAACATTTCTCTGATTCTCTTCCTGTTGTAGTTGTTTCCTTAGTTTTAGTTTTTGTTCTTTAGGTTCAGTTGTTGATAGTTGTGAGTTTGTTGTCCTGTTACTGTTCATAGTTTTCATCTTTTTCTTAGATAAGTCCCTTTAACATTTTATATAATAAGGGCTTGGTGATGATGAACTCCTTTAACTTCACCTTATCTGAGAAGAGCTTTATCTACCTTTCCATTCTAAATGATAGCTTTGCTGGATAGAGTCATCTTCAATGTAGGTCCTTGCCTTTCATGATTTCAAATACTTCTTTCCAACCCCTCCTAGCCTGTAATGTTTCTTTTGAGAAATCAGCTGATAGTCTTATGAGCACTCCTTTGTAGGTAACTCTCTCCTTTCCTCTTGCTGCTTTTAAGATTCTCTCTTTATCTTTAATCTTGGGTGAGTTATTGATGATGTGCCTTGGTGTGTTCTTCCTTAGATTCAATTTCTTTGGGGCTCTGGGCTTCCTGGACTTCCTGGAAGTCTATTTCCTTTGCCATAGTGGGGAAGTTTTCCTTTAGTATTTGTTTGAAGAAGTTTTCACTGTCATGCTCTGGTTCTTCTCCTTCCGGCACCCCTATGATTCAGATATTCAATCACTTAAAGTTGTCCCAGAGGTTCCTAAACCTCTCCTCATTTTTTTTTGAATTCTTGTTTCTTTATTCTGTTCTGGCTGGATGTTTATTTTTTCCTTTTGTTCCAAATTGTTGATTTGGGTCCTAGTTTCTTTCCCTTCACTGTTGGTTCCCTGTACATTTTACTTTATTTCACTTTGGGTATCCTTCATTTCTTCCTTCATTTTTTTGACCAAGCTCAATAAGTTCTGTGAGCATCCTGATCACCAGTATTTTGAACTCTGCATCAGATGGGTTGTCTATCTTCTCATTGCTTAGGTCTTTTTCTGGAGTTTTGATCTGTTCTTTCATTTGGGCCATATTTTTTGTCTCAGCACACCTGTTATGTTGTAAGGGGGCAGGGCCTTAGGTATTCGTCGGGGCAATGCCTTAGGTATTTGTCAGGGCAGAGTGATCCTCTTTGCTGCATTGTGGTGCTGTCTGTGAGGGAGTGGTGTGTTGCAACCAATTAAAACCAAGCAGATTCACTCTTGCCTCCAAGAAATGGAAGAAAATGTGTGGAGCTGTGGGGATGCTTGACATACCTTTATTCATGGGTGGGTGAACCACACATGCTGCAAGCTGGGTGTCTAACTAGTGAGAAGCCCCTACTATTTAAGTACTAGAGGGGAACAAAGCTGGAAAAGTGCCAGAACATTACATATCATAACATAACATAATTCTGTGCATGTGAGCCCACTTCATGCTACGGGAACAGTTTATCAGATCCAGTCTCAAGGCTGTGAGAACACTAGTTATCAGGCCCTTCAAGGCTATGGGAACACTGCTTCCCTTGGTTACCTAGACACCTGGGTGAGGAAACCAGGCTGCCTCCACTCATCCTACAAAGGGTCAGAGAGGGAACAATGCTGCTCACTTGCTACTCTCTAGCCCCATTTTCCAATGAACTCTCCTATGGGACAAGGAGTTTCTCCCCCCCATCACAACCCCAGCAATATTTTACAGCTACCTCTGCATCTTTAGTTTCCCATTCAGCCAGCCCTGCCTCACCTGTGGGGTGCTCCGCCTTGTGTGTCCTCTCCAGTCAGCTGCCTATCTCCTCTCTCCACCCTTCCTACCATTCTCGGTGAATGTTTCTTTAACTCCTTGGTTGTCAGAGTACCCAGCAGTTTGATTTTCTGGTACTTCTGGTTGTTTATTGTTTTTAAATTGGTTATTGTCCTTCTTTTGGTTGTATGAGGAAGTGAAGTGTTTCTACCTATGCCTCCATCTTGGCTGAAACCTCTTTCAGACATTTTAAAATAATACACACAGTTTTATATACAATGCCAGGTGTAATGATAAACCTGGTGAAGTTTTGTATCACAAGAACACAAGCAAATTTCGGCTGTTATTTAAAAATCTGTATTGCCAAAAATACTTATGGACCCATTTTTAGATGTGCTTCTGGTGAGATTTCACAGGGCAGTGACATTGCCTACAGACATAAGATTCTGATTTGCTGGGGAGAAAAAAAAGAAAACACTTTGAATAAAGATGAACATTGTGAGATTTATTTCTCTCCCATCAGTGTGTTGAAGAAATACTTTTTTGGGTTCATTTGTATTAGTATTTTACTCAGGAGCATACTTGTAGATGTTTCTTTTAAACCCTGTTTCATTCCTTTACTCCACAAAGAGAACTTTTTTCCCTCAGCCTGGCTGCAAGTGTATATTAACTTTTGACTCCCTCTCTTCCACAATGCCTCCAATTGTATAGGTTTATTTTACACATAAAAATAGGTGTGACTATCTTTGGAATGGGAGTGAGTGCTTCCATGACCTTTGTAAAACTTATACCTTCTGAGGTTATCTAAATATGGATAAATGCTTATAGTTTTCTTTGAAGTGTATTCATTCTCTCTCTTTCTTCTCTCCTTTTGCTGTGAGTACTAGGGTAAAGAATGGGGAAAATCAGGTTTTGAAATTGGTTTTTACTCCGTTCACTATTGACTATTTGTATGATTTTCTTCTACCCCCAGGTGTAGTAATGCAGGTAGCTGACAGCTCCGCAAGGAAATTGTCATAAGGTAATCTTGAAAAATTGCTGAATTAAACTTTTTTGGAGTCATTGTGAACAATAGAATTTCTTGAATTATAGTTGACTAAATTGAACTACTGTCTATTCATTGGTACATTATTTGACTAACTGAAACTTTTTAAAAATTTTAATTGTTGTTCAAGTACAGTTTTCTGTCTTTTACTGAAATTTTTAAGCATTCTCCAAAATCAATTTCTGAAACAGATTTCTACTTTTAGAAGTTAACTGAAAACGGGAACCCTAAATAATTATGATATCCAGGAAAAACTGGAGTTGGTTATTGTTTATACATTCTTTGAATAGCCTCATAACAAACACTTAACAATAAGTAATTTAACTAGAACCTGAACGTTTTGGAGTAATGTCATGGGGTAACTCTAAATGTTGTCAGTAAAAAAAGTGCCCACTTATTTGGTTTCTGCCTCATGCTTTATAATATTTCATTAATGTTTTATGCTGAATTCTACCCTATCTGTACACATGCCTGATGCTCCACATGAGATGAAATGTGGTTAACATTGACAATAGATTTTATAAGACATACACTATGGAAAATTATTTACATCTGTAATCAAGCTTACTTACTAGGAGTAAATTCAGAGCTTCAATAGAGCTGCCTCTACTAGCAATATTTTCGAGCATTCAGGATTAGTCCACCCAGCTTAGTGTAATACTTAATGTTGTTAAGTATTTTGTAGTGAGGAAGGTTCCTTTTCTGCTCCTTTGTTATTTAAAACCTAGTCAGACATTTGGGAGTTTGAAAAGACCCGTATAAGGTTTTTTCTTAAATGTTTTTTATCTCTTAAAAACAAAAAGATTTTCTATGTAATCAAGAGAACACTGATCTATTTATACCATTGTTTAAATATTTTATGTTAGTTAGTGTACTGAATCATTTTGAAAACTTTCCTTACTAAGTCATAGTTTATCCAGAACAAAAATATAGTAAATTCTTAAGTGTCTGAGATTCCTTTGTACACCCCAGTGATGGATTCAGGTAGGATTTTAGCATGGTAAATTATTATTGGCATTGGCACAACTATACCACTAGGTAATGAGTCTTGTGGCTGAAAATGTCTTTGTTCTAAAGAACTGTGAAGTGAAAATATGATCTAATAAAGTAGTTATTCACTTACCAGTTCCTACTCATCATCTCCAGCTTAGTGCTAAAGGCCTGAATGTTTCCAATTTCAATTCCAACTGCTGCAGAAGAAGGTTACTACAAAAAAATTCAGAGTTAGCCAGCACTATTCTGATGCTACAAACATTTCAGCAATAAAGCAATACCCTATAATACGCTCATGCATTTTAGTAGATTGAATGGACACGAGAACCTGTTGAAGTGTGACTAAAGGGAGAGAAATTTAAGAAGTGATTGAACTTGCAGGAATCTTTTCTCTTTACTCACTCTTCTGCCTCCCTATTATGGACCTTACTGTTTGTGTTTTTTCCCCTTAATTCTTCTCTTCCCTCCCATTCCTTGATCTTGAGTTGGTAATTTCAGTTGTAGGGTTCTTAAGCACTCCCCCAGGGGATTACATGGATTGGTCCATCATTCTTTCCACATACACATTCACTCATTCACAAACACTTACCAGGTACCTCTTCTGTTCTCAGCTCTGTGCGAGGCAGTTGGGAACATATGCTGAATTATGCAGTTCTGCCTTATAGCTGCAGGACTCCACAATTACGATGAGTCAAATGGATTCCGAGCTATAAAAACTGCTTGCTGTAGTATGCATACTGGATTTGATTTGATTGTTGAAGGTGTACAGATATCTCTGATTTTCCTTTTTAAATGCCTATTCTCAAAGGAGAGTGGCAGCTTTAAGAGCAGAGACTTTTAATGTTGATTTGAATCATTATATAATAAATATATCAGTCACTTGTTAAAAATAGAGGCCTTTAGTCTCTTCACCTGGGCATTCAAAAAAAGTATAACCTGTGAGCCAAGAGTAGATCTTATTATTATTTTTTTTTACTGAGGAATTGAAACCAGAATGAATCAAATGCTAGGGAAAGGTGACTGTTTGGAATCACCAGGAATGAGAGCCCAAGATGGAGATCAGCATACAGGGTATTTATTAGGAAGCACTCTTGAGATCAATACCTGTAGAAAAAGGGAAAGAAACATGACTGGATCTAGGGAGAAGATGATGAAATCCTAGACAGATGTCCTGGGGTGCTCTGGGATTGCTATGGCATTTCAGAGCTGTCCCAGCTTGAGAAAAAGTGGCCATGGAAGCAGCCCTTGGTTGAACCTTGAGTGAGAGAACTTTTTTTTTCAGCCAATGTAATTTTTGAAGGAGGCTTAGAACAGAGAGCTATCATGGGAAGTACTCCTAGTAGCTGTAGAATAAGTTCTTCATTTCTGAAGAAGGATTAGGGCAGCATATCACAGTGTCCAGCACAGCTTCATCCAATCAATGCTATAAAACGCTAAGACAATTTATCTAGACCCAATAAAACCAGGGAATTCAGATTTCCTAGGAAAGAAGCTGTGGAATGGTAGCCATTAGCCATTTGGAATGGTAGACTCAAAACATCTAGTAAGTAAATTCTAGTTATCTCAGTAATGTTTTCCTTTCTTATACTGATTTCAGCATTTTTGTTCACCAAACAGCTGGTATAGAGGAGGGAAAAATTTTGCCTCTACTCTCCTAGATTTAATGTCTGGGACCCACGAATTTAACTGATAAAAGACAAGTTAATGAGAAGGAAACACTTTTAATTACATACATATATGGGTATGCAAAGGAGCTCACAAAGAAAAGTGTTGCTCATTCAGGCAGTCAGATGATTTAGGCTTATATAGCATCTTAGGCTAAACAAAGTAAAAAGTGTTTGGGGCTTCTGAGCAGGGAAGACAAGTTATGGGAAGGTGAGTGAAGGAGATGTACAATAAAATAAGGGTTGTCTTCTAAGCAAATAGGATTCCACCAGGTAGGTGATAACAGTTGTCTCCAAAAATAACTAACTCTCTACCTTGTACCAGACACCTTTAAAAATGGAAATAAGAAAATTTCCTATATAAATGTGAACGTCCTTTACAAAAGGGGAAATTTACATTTTATTTTTAGGCATTTAGAGGGAATGAAAATGTTTGGGGGTTCTGCTCTTTCTCAGTTTCCTTTAACTCAAAATAATTCTTTTGCCAAAGTAGCATGTTTTAGGATGATATATTCTGGTCCCCTTCACTGATATAAAAGGAATGAAGTCTTCTCTGCTATCTAAATATAACACCATATTAATGAGAAATTTCAATAAATGTTTCTTTTTCTACAGGACTTCAAAATGGAAATTCTTTTAGAAGAGATAGCTGATGGTATTTTAAAAGGTGACTACCATATAAGGAACAACAGTGGTATTTTGACACACATTTAGGGTTCTAGTGCATACCAGCTTGCCTGGGACAATCCTGATTTGAGTCTTTGTTCCAGAATAATTATTAATAGCACCTTTTTTATTATCAAAAGTGACCCTTTTGGAAGCAATACCCATGGTAACCTTACAAATACCAGATTGAATTTGAATATACAAAGAACAGTTATATATTTTTAAATCACCTTGAAAGACCAAATAAATACTTATTTCAAAGATGTCATTGACTCAAAAATTTTTAGAATTGTGCTGTTGGAATCACTGTCATATATACTGTATGAGATCACTAGATGAGGTCACTAGGGAAATCCACTACTGCCCTGGCTGTTGAGACTCAGTTGCTTGGAGAGTCATCCTGTGAACTGAAAAGTCATGAGTTCAATTCCCTGTTGGGGCACATGCAGTTTTGGGTTCAAGAGGCAACCATTCAATGTTTCTTTCCCTCTCTTCCCCTTTCTCTAAAAAATATCAATAAACATGTCCTCAGGTGAGGACTAAAACAAAAGAGCAATCTACTTCCTTTTAATCTAATTCTTCTTTTTTCCTCTCATTATCCCACACCACTTTCACCATCCTAAGAAGAAGCAAGACTGAGATCCATATCAGACTTGTTCACAATCTCTATCAGACTTGGCTTTGATTAACTTTGTTTACTAAATCAAAACATTCTTCCGAGGGTTAGAATGTGAAAATTTTCTACCACTGGTTAGGTCCAAAATTGTGAACCACATTCTTCCTCCCTCCTTTCCTCCACCTCTCCTATATCTAATATCAAATAACATAAAATATAATCATAACTATTGTGAATTGAAAGGGTTAATACATAACACCCTTCTTTCCCCTACCCAAGCCTTATACCAATGGATATAGGCAGAAGAATAGCTGATGGAGATTAAAACATGAAATGTATTGACATTGGAGAACATGGTGTAGATGAGCAACAACAGTGGGTTTGCCAATAACAATAACATTTTCCACATTTTCTACTCTCATATCACTGGATGAACTGGTGAGCCTATGATCAACCAGTGCTGCAGCTGTTTCCCCACTGGAAAAGGTCAGCTGTTCTACTCTTGGTTTAGTGAAACTACTCTCACAATACTAACTTGTGCTTTTGTGGAATAACACTTAGCACTGCTGGGCAAGGCAAATTTTGCCAGAGGAATGTTGTGATCTGGGTTAAAATTATACATTAATTAGATTTACTCCAAGGCTGCCTCATTCTACTTCCTATTCCAAATATATATGCATTGGTATATATCTATATATCTCTACATATTGATATCTATTGAAGATATGTATATGTTTGTATCTATATCTACTATAGATATTGATATCCTATATTTAAATATAAATTTTCTCCCACTGTGAATTACCCATGTCTTCTATGTGTTCTACTTTAAGAGTTCAAAAATTAAAACTTCAAGTTAAAATCCAGTGATTAAGGGCTTTGCCAATTTCTTACTCTGCTCACTGCCAGCCAGAAAGGTTCCCAATGTATGGGTAGATTTACTAAAGCCTTTAGCAACATAGCTTAGGGTGCCTTTCCTAAGAACAAATATCACTTGAAGGGGGAGGGTAGAAGTTAAATCAGCCTTTATTATGCCTCTTTTAAGGAGTCTAAATTGTCAACAAGAAACATAGATTATCAGAACATTGACTAACATCAATAATATTTAGCAGTTTATAATGCTAGAGCATTTATGAAGTCCCAGAACCTAATGCTGGTGCAACCTAGTCCTGGGCCACCACTGCCAAAGACATAATAGAGACTCAGTTGTCTCTCAAGAAAGATGGCAACCAAGACATTCTTCTAGGTTTCAGTTTCTCCCAAACACCAGACCATCTATACCAGTTGTCCCGTGCCTTTAACTTGTGGACCTAAACTCCTCTGGGGAAATTCCCCATCCAAAGGTGAATGTTGACACTAGGTGTTGATTGTAACTTTAGTGGGGAAATCACAGGTGGCACTTTCAGATTGTTATTCCTGACATTGATGCCTTCTTACAAAAATATGGAGATTTGAAATGATGTCAGTCACAGATTACAGATCTTACTTGCTCCCCCCCTACAAACAATATATTTGGAACCTATTAATTTTCATTTTTCATTGGGTGTGTATGTCTAGCAGCCTTTTCTGTATGCAAGGAGAAAAGGCTCTCTCTTGTGCAAGGCTTCAACATTCTCTGTGAGTGGGCATTTTAATCATGTGTCACAATGGCTGTGGCCACTACCTCTTGCTGTGGGTTGCTGATGCTTAAGGAACTTGTTCCTAGAGAAGATGTCTCCTTCATCTCCATATTTGTTTCAGCTAGAGTTGCCCTCGGCAGATTCTGAACTGAAGCTGTGTTTGATATTTCTGGAACCTTAGACACAGGGCATGTGGATGGTGGAACCCTAGACCCGTGGTCTGAACTTCGCAATGATGTCATGCAGGAGCTAATGAAGGCTTTGGGATTTCAATGACACTTGAGCCCTTGGCCTGTCCACAGTTCCTCCTTGGCCCTGAATCTGTAGAACAGATTTTTGGCAGATGATCTGGTGCTGCTTACCTAAGCCTAGCAATAATACTTTAAAGGCCAAACTGCAAGGGTCAATATTGTGTTCATAACATATCTTCCTTGAAGCTTAAATGCAGCAAATATTTTTGTCCCATTCCATGGTGATGATACTGTGATGTGCTGGCAAGATCCCCCTTCATGAATAAAGAGCTTTTTCCCGTGGTCCTAAGAGTGATGCCTGTAGACATCCCTTAGCTGTTTGCCCCTTCAGCGATTACTTCAATTGGAGAGAGCTGCTTTGCCTAAGGTCACGCAAAATAATAGAGTGTTGCTTTTAGGCCCAACCCTCTTACCCCAGAGTTGTGAGCATATGTTCACAATATAGGTTTTCCTATAAGTCAGCAAAGCAAGTGCTTAGCTGGCTGCCTACTGAGCAACTTGTCACCAAGGAATAGACAAGAGTCACACAAGGTAACTGCTATTCACTCAGCTTTTATTGAATGCATATTGACTCAAAGTAGAATATCAACATACATTAAATCCTACTCACACTCTAACAATTTAAGATAAATACAACAAAAACACAGAACGATCAATGGGGGATAATGAACCCGAGTCCCAGAGTCTCAGCCTGTAGGTCTGGGAGACAGCACAGTGGGCAAGGGAATCATCAGAGTCTTGCAAGAAAGGATCTTCAGAGCCAGGTAAGCAACAGGGCCGATGAAGCCCTCAGTTCACTAGGGCAGACCCTCCTATGGCCTATGCCAAGGGAGACCAGCATGGCATGGAGCAGCATTTTGGTGGGTGGAGCTCAGCTGTCTCAGCAGTGGTTTGGAGCCTGCCTCAGTTATACCTTGAAAGTGGTGTATTCCACCCTCTGGGTCTCTTGATGACAAGTGGGGAATTTGCCCTGGAGCCTATCTATAGGTGGTCCTGCTCTGCAAACATGGGTGTTCTGATCAGGTGTGGAAATATCTTGGGTGTGTTTCCTTGCCAGATGTGTCTAGTGTGACTTAGGTAGTTTTCCTCTTGAACTAAAATGTCATGGCTGACTGGCAGCCATCTTGGTTGACATGAGTGACTCCATTTTGTTTTATGTACTTCATGCTATCTTGACTGTACCAATGCCATTTTATTGGTCCTGCTTTCCACACCCAATTCAGGACAGCTGAAGGAGCTCACCTCTTAAGGGCTTTCTAAAGGATTGCCTGAGTTTTTGGATTAAATCACAGTCCAACTTTACTCTCCTTCGAGTCCTTTATCTTTCCCTCCCACAAGGGTTGACCACAAGAGTGGAGGCTCCTTCAAAGAACTCCTGCATGCTGATCTTCAGCTCAGAGTCTGCTGCCCTGGACAACAAACCCACAGACCATTAAAATGTCTTGGCTGCTTGCCTCACTTCTTGGCTAGAGCAACCCAGTGAAGACTCATATCATTGCTTCCGCTTTCTGTAAGCCCTTCAAGCACCTTTGACCCATCTGTTATTACCACCAATTATCTCAGGCTGCCCTGGGGTCAAGAGCCAGGCAATTGCCACAGCTTCAACCATGATTATCATGCCAGGAGCTACAGCAGCTCTAGTGCACAGCTATGACCTAGCTGGGCCAATGAAGTCTCTGGCCTGAGTCTGGGGGAAAATAAAGCTCTGTGGAATGAACTTTGATGAATGAGAAAGGGCATAAAAAGAGCATCTCTGTGTAGGTTCTCTGAAAACTTTTCACATAAATGAGAACCAGCTAGATTTTCTTCAAAACTGTGACCAGCTGATAACACACCACTTGTATATGCTCTCCCATCTTCCTCTCTTCATTTTCCTTTTGTTCTCACTCTTGTTTCCCTGGGATTGTACCCTGTTTAGTAGTGCATTGATACATAAGCTTTCCTCAGATTGTAGGGGACCTCAGCTAGAAGAGGATGCACCTTACCAGATATGATATCCATTAACTTTTCATAAAAGCATGTCATGATATCCTACATTAGAGCTATTAAATCATGAAGGAAACCCTCTTTCTCCTCCCTGCTTTCACAATCACTACTCACAGAGCCACTTCTTTTCTTTTAATGTAAAAAGATTGTGCCCACTATTCACTATTATTATTGTGTTTTTCCTGTTCTACATGGAATGAAAAGAATGATTATATCTATAATAGTCTTCAATTATCGTCTAGCTTGTCAAGTTGCCTACTTTAAAGCTCTTAACTTCATCTATCTAACATGGAAGCAATTTATCAATAAAAGTGATGTTGCCAATTTCCACTATTAAAATGGCTGCTCTTGGTAAAAATGTTTAGAGGCTAAAAGTATTTACATAGTATTGCATTAGGGGCAAGGCATATGTTTTTGGTTTGTATTAAGGGTGATAGCCTGTGTAGCAACAAGATAATAAAAGGAAAATTCTACAGAATGAAAAAAAAAGCGGAACAAAGATATTGAACAATCCATTTTTTGAAGTGGCTTTTAAGCCTGAGGGCACTACTCCAAGATCAACAAAAGAAAGTTAGTAAGAATGTAACCCAAACAGTAAATAGATAGAGCACAAGAATTTAGGCATTAGATATTTTGTTGCTACTCAGTATCTGTCTCCATGGGTAGACAACTTCACACATCAGAGAAAAATGAGTTTCTGGAATTCTGGGGACCTTCAGGCTCTGGGAGAATGGTCATTTCTTTCTCAGTAAAGGTGAGTTTTCCCCTGTCTTTTTGAATTGTCATCTGGTTCTGGTCTTCAGGTAATGCCTGCCAATGTCTGCTTTTACAAAACCTGTGCAGACTTGTCTGTTTGACTAATCTCATTTAGGTTTATCATTCAGTATATCAGATATCAGAAATACAGTGGTATTTCTGTAACTTAAGGAGGTTTGGTGCCCCTAGCTTTGTTTTTCTCTTATCTCCAAAAGGCAGGTATTCACTTTTAGTCTATTTAGCATGTTGGGTTTTTGTGGGGCTCATGTCCTATTTGATTACTGCCATACATCCCTAGTGACCCTTGTAACATTCCTAATTTCTCTCTTTCTCTCTCTCTTTGTCCCTCCCTCCATCCTTCCTCTCTCTCCCTTGCTTCCCCCCTTCTTCCACTGCCAACACACATGATAATTTGGGGGGGCTTGTAATCAACATAAATTTATTTTCCACAGTTCTGGAGTCTGGAAGTCTCAGATCAGGGTGCCAGCATGGTTGGGTGGTGAGGGCCCTTTTCCAGATTGCAAACTTCTCGTTGTATCTTCACATGGTATAGAGAGTTATGTGGGGTCTCTTATGAGGCACTAATCCCATTAAGGCTCTGCCCTCATGACATAATCACCTCCCCCAAAAGCTACCTCCTAACACCATCATACTGAACATCAGAATTTCAATATATCAATTTTAGGGAGTCACAAATTAAGTCTATAGCATGTGGTAAGCAGAACCAGGATTCTGATCTCCATCTTATAGTGAAGGATACTAGGGATGGGGATGACAGTGTAACTTCCCTGAAGTTTCTCTTCTGTAACATGTCTAAATCAGAATTCAAACCTGAATTTATAGTCCTTTTTTGTACACTATATTCCTGAATAATACGATGTTAGAAAACTCAAAAAAAACCCCACAACTTTTCACAGAAAAAAATAAAGAACAAAGATATATGTAAGAAGAAAGATAGAAAACAGGTAGATTATATGTGAGGAAAAAAGACAACAAAGGCATTTATATTTACATTGGATAATTGTGTAAGAAAACCAGCTATTAACATTTCTAGAACATTCTACAGAACACAAGAGAAAGCTACATAATTTTACATTGTGTTATGTACTTATAATAGTACAGCAACAAATACCAAGTGATGATTCCCATTTAACTTTGCTTGACAATCACATTTATACCTCCTCTTCATGTTGTAAATGTGCTATTGTGGGCTGTTTTTTCTTTTCTAATTTTCATTTTTAAAAATATATTTTAGTGATTGTGCTATTACAGTTGTCCCATTCCCCCACTTTTCTCCCCTCTGCCCTGCACACCCCCTTCCACCCTATTTCCCTCCCCTTTAGATCATGTCCCTGGGTCATACATATAAGTTCTTTGGCTTCTCTATTTCATATACTATTCTTAACCTCTCCATGTCTATTTTGTACTTACCATTTATGCCTCTTATTCCCTGTACCCTTTTCCCCATTCTCCTATTCCCCCTCCCCACTGATAACCCTCTGTGTGATGTCCATTTCTGTGATTCTGTTCATGTTCTAGTTGGTTGCTTAGTTTGTTTTGTTTTTAGGTTCAGTTGTTGATAATTGTGAGTTTGTTGTCCTGTTACTGTTCATAGTTTTCATCATCTTTTTCTTAGATAAGTCCCCTTAACATTTCATATAATAAGGGCTTGGTGATGATAAACTCCTTTAACTTCACCTTCTCTGGAAAGCACTTTATCTGCCCTTGCATTCCAAATGAAAGCCTTGTTGGATAGAGTAATCTTGGATGTAGGTCCTTGCCTTTCATGACTTTAAATGCATCTTTCCAGCCCCTTCTTGCCTGCAAGATTTCTTTTGAGAAATCAGCTGGTAGTCTTATGGGAACTCCTTTGTAAGTAATTGTTTTCTTTTCTCTTGCTGCTTGAAAAATTCTCTCCTTTTCTTTAATCTTTGGTAATGCAATTATGATGTGCCTTGGTGTATGCTTCCTTGGGTCCAACTTCTTTTGGACTCTGTGAGCTTCCTTGACTTCCTGGAAGTCTATTTCATTTGCCACATTGGGGAAGTTTTCCTTCAATATTTGTTCAAATCAGTTTTCAGTTTCTTGCTCTTCCTCTCCTCCTTCTGGCACTTCTATGATTCGGATGTTGGAATGTTTAAAGTTCTCCCAGAGTTCCCTAAGCCTCTCCTCATTTTTTGAATTCTTGTTTCTTCATTCTGTTCTGGTGGGATGTTTATTTCTTCCTTTTGTTCCAAATCATTGATCCAAGTCCTGGTTTCCTTCCCTTCACTGTTGGTTCCCTGTATATTTTGCTTTATCTCACTTTGGGTATCCTTCATTTCTTCCTTCATTTTGTGACCAAGCTCAATCATTTCTCTGAGCATCCTGGTTACCTGCATTTGGAACTCTGCATTAGATAGATTGTCTATCTCCTCATCATTTACCTCTTTTTCTGGAGTTTTGATCTGTTCTTTCATTTGGGCCATGTTTCTTTGTCTTAGTACACCTGTTATGTTGTAAGGGCGTGGAGCCTTAAGTATTCATCAGGGCAGGTCAACTCAAACCCAGGGCAGGTCAACCCTTTTTGCTGCATTGTGGCACTGTCTGTGGGGAAGGGGTCAGAGAGTGAACAATGTTGCTTGCTTGCTCCACTATAGCCCCACTTTCCAACAAACTCTCCTGTGAGACCAAGAGTTTCTCCCACCTTTACAGACCCCACGGTTTTTTACAGCTAGAGATTCTGGGTCTTTAGTTTCCCAGTCAGCCAGCCCCAGCCTTGCTGCCTGTCCTCTATGCCCACCCAGCTTCATCTCTCTGCCCCACCTACCAGTCTGGATGAGTTTCTATTTAACTCTTTGGTTGCTGGAATTCCATGCATTTTGATATTCTGGCTGCTCTGGTTGTTTATTGTTTTTAAAATGGTTATTCTTCTTTTGGTTGTGCAAGGAAGCAAAGTGTTTCTACCTATGCCTCCATCTTGGAGAGAACTCTCTAAATTAATTTGCGTTTTTATAATTATGAGTGAGTTGATATTTTTATGTTTGATGAATATACACACACACAGGAGAAGGGACCAAAAGACTCAGAATTATCATCTGGAGGGTGAACCCTTTCTGTATAGGCGTCCCTTGCTAGGTGAGTGTTCTAGGAACCTATCTGTACCAGTTTTTTGATCTACTCATTTACTGATGGGAACTTAAGTTGCTTCCAGCACTTGGCTATTGTCAATTGTGCTGCTATGAACATTGGGGTTCATGGGTTCTTTTGAATTGGTGTTTCAGGATTCTTAAGGTATAATCTAGCAGTAGAATTGCTGGGTCAGGTGAAAAGGCACTTTCTTCTTTAGTGTTTTGAGGAAATTCCATACTGTTTTCCACAGTGGCTGCACCAGTATGCATTTCCTTCAACAGTGCACTAGGGTTCCCTTTTCTCCACAACCCTGCCAACACTTGTTTTTTGTTGATTTGTTTATGATGGCCATTCTGACTAGTGTGAAGTGATATCTCATTGTGGTTTTAATTTGCATCTCCCTGATGGCCATGAGGCTGAGCATCTTTTCATATGCTTCTGGGCCCTCTGTATGTCCTCCTTGGAGAAGTGTCTGTTTAGGTGCTTTGCCCATATTTTAATTGGGTTGTTTGTCTTCCTGGAGTGGAGTCATGTGAGTTCTTTTCTATATTTTGGAGGTCAAACACTTGTCTGAGGTATCATTTGAAAATATAGTTCCCCATATACTTGGTTCCCTTTCCATTTTGCTGATATTTTCCTTAGCCACGAGAAATTTTTTATTTTGATGGGGTCCTATTTGTTTGTTCTTTCTTTTATGTCCCTTGGTCTAGGGGACATATTAGTGAAAATATTGGTGTGTGGAATATCTGTTATTTTCCTGCCTATATTCTCTTTTAGGATTTTTATGGTCATGACTTATATTTATGTCTTTTATCCATCTTGAGTTTGTTTTTGTGTATAGTATAAGTTGATGGTCGAATTTTATTTTTTTCATGTAGCTTTCTGCACATAGCCAGGCCTAGCAGAAGGAGCTTACAAGCTGTGGATTGTTGATGGCTAGTCACAAGTGGGTTTGATTTAAGCATGTGCCAGAATATTTCAAGTCTACCTAATACACAGAAACACACACAAGGAGGTGGCCAAAATGGGAAGACAAAGGAACAGGCCCTAATTGAACGTACAAGAGAATTCTTCAGAAGAACTACATGAAATGGAGACAAGCAATTTATCTGATAGAGAGTTTAGAGTAATGATTATAAGGATACTCAATAGCATGAAAAAAGGCACAGAAACCATTTAAAAAGAGCAATCGGAAATAATGTAATATCTGAAATAAATGATACACTGGAAGAAATAAACAGTAGGTTAGAAGAGGATCACATCAGTGATTTGGAAGACAAGGTAGAAAAACACCCAAGCAAAGCAGCAAAAAGAAAAACAAAATAAAAAAAATGAAGAGAGCTTAAGAAACCTTTGGGGCAACATGAAGAATAACAACATTTGCATCATAGAAATATCAGAAAGGAGAAGATAGTGAGCTAAAGATTGAGATCTTATTTGAAGAATTAATGACCAAAAGCTTCCCTAATCTGGTGAAAGAAATAGACACACAAGTCTGGGTAGCACAAAGAGTCCCAAATAAGCTGGACCCAAAGAAGCCTATATGTAGACACATCATAATCAAAATGTCAAGGCTTAAAGATAAGGAGAGAATCCAAAAAGCCGCTAGAGAAAAGCGGTTAGTTACTGCAAGGTAGCACCAATTTGACTGTCATTTGATTACTCATCAGATGACATTTCAGGCTAGAAAGGAGTGAAAAGCAAGGACCTACAACCAAGGCTGCTTTACCCAGCAAGACTATCATTTAAAGTCTAAGGAAAAATAAGGAGTTTCCCATATGAGAAAAAGCTAAAGGAATTTGTTGACACAAAACTAGTACTGCAACAAATGTTAAAGGGATTTCTTTAAGGAGAAGGAAAAGAGAAAGAAAAAAAAACCCAGGCAAGTAATCTAACAAGAAAATGCCACTAAATATGTATTTATCGATAATGACTTTATATGTTAATGGCTTAAATGCTTCAAACAAGAGGCATAGGGTAGCAGAATAGATAGGAAAACAAGACCCATATATATGCTGTCTCCAGGACACCTACCTTAGATCAAAAGATACACACAGACTAAAAGTTAAGGGGTGGAAAAAGATATTTCATACAAATGCAAAGGAAAAAAAGCTGAGGTAGTCATACATATATCTGACAAAATAGACATTAAACCCAAGGCTATAGTAAGAGGCAAAGAAGGGCACTACATAATGATAAAGGGAACAATACAGCAAGAGGACACAACCCTAGTGAACATTTTCACACCCACATAGGACCACCTAAATAAGTGAAGCAAATCTTGATCGACATAAAGAGAGAGATCAACAGAAATACAGTTATAGTTGGGTTTTTTAACACCCTATTGACTTCAATGGATAAATCTTCCAGGAAGAAAATCAACAAGGAGTGAGTGGCCTTAAAAGACATGCTAGATCAAATAGATTTAATTGATATCTTCAGAGCATTTCACCCCAAAGGAGCAGAATATACATACTTTTCAAGTGCATATGAAATATTATCTAGGATTGTACAAATGTTAGGACACAAGTCTCAATAAATTTAAGAAGACTGAAATCATATCAAGCATCTTCTCTGACCACAAGGCTATGAAACTAGAATCATTCACAAGAAGAACACTGAAAAACACACAAAGTCATAGAAGCTAAACAACATGTCATTAAACAATGAATGGGTTAACAAAGAGAACAAAGAAGAAATCAAAATATACCTTGAAACACAGCAATACAAAAGCTATAGGACACAGGGAAAGTAATCCTAAGGGGGAAATTCATAGCATTACGGGCCTATTTCAAAATACAAGGAAAAGTTCAAATAAACAGTCTCAGTTTACATTTAAAGGAACTTGAAAAAGAACAATGAACAAAACTCAAAGTGAGTAATAGCTAGGAAATAATAAAGATCAAGGCAGAAAGAAATGAAATAGTATAAAATGGCAAAAAAGATCAATGAATCCAAGAGACAGTTCTTTCAAAAAATAAATAAGATTGACAAACCATTGAACAAACTCACCAAGAAAAAAAGAGAGAGGATCCAAATAAATAAAATCAGAAATGAAAGAGGAGCAATAACAACTAACACCAAAGAAACACAAAAGATGATGAAAAAATATGAACAATTATATGCCAACAAACTGGACAAACTGGATGAAATGAATAAATTCCTGGAAACATACAATCTTTCAAAACTAAATCAGGAATACCCAGAGACTCTTAATATACAGATTACACCAAGTGAAATTGAAGCAGTAATTAAAAAATTCCCAACAAACAAAAGCCCTGGACCAGATGGCTTCACAGGTGAATTTTACCAAACATTCCAAGAAGAACTAAAACGCATTTTTTCTCAAATATTTCAAAAAATTTAAAAGGAAGGAAGGCTCCCAAGCTCATTTTATGAGGCCAGAATTATCTTAATTCCAAAACCAAATAAAGATACTACAAAAAAGAAAATTATAGTCCAATGTCTTTGCTGAACATAGAGGCTAAAATCCCCAACAGAACATTAGCAAATCGAATACAGCAATGCATCAAAAAGACCATACACCATGATCAAGTGTGATTTATTCTGAGAATGCATGGCTTGTACATTTGCAAATCAATAAATGTGACTCACCACATAAATAAAATGAAGGATAAAAACATGTTATTATTAATAAATGCCATAAAAGCATTTAATAAAATCCAGCACCCAGCAAAGTGGGAATAGAGGGAACACACCTAAACATAATAAAGGCCATATTTGACAAACCCACTGTCAGCATCATTCTCAACAGAAAGATAAGGTCATGTTAAAGGAGTTCATCATCACCAAGCCACTATTATATGAAATGTTAAAGGGATTTATCTAAGAAAAAGAAGATAAACAATATGAACAATAAAATAACAACGAACTCACAACTATCAACAAATGAACATAAAAGAAAAGAACTTACAAATCCCAACAGTTAAAAAATAAAGAAAACAATTAAAAAATGGGCAAAGGACTTGAATACACACTTCTCCAAAGAGGACATAGAGATGGCCTGTAGACAAATGAAAAGATCATCAGAGAAATGCAAATTGATATTATAATGAAATTTCATCTCACATCCATCAAGATAGCTATCATCAATAACTTAACAAACAACAAGTGCTGGTGAGGATGTGGAGAAAAGAGAACACTTTTGTACTATTGGTGGGAATGCAGACTGGTGCAGCCACTGTGGAAAGCAGAATGGAGATACATCAAAACATTAGAAATGGATCTGCCCTTTGACCCAGTAATCCCTATACTGGGAATATATTCAAAGGTACCCAAAACACTAATTCAAAGGACATAAGCACTCCTATGTTCATTGCAGCACTACTTATCTTTGCCAAGATATGAAAACAGTCCAGGTGTCCATTATTAGATGAGTGGAGAAAATAACTATGGAATATTTACACAATGGAATACTACTTGGCTGTAAAAAAGAAGAAAGTTTTACCATTTACAAGAGTATGGATGGACTTGGCGAACATTGTGCTAAATGAAATAAGCCAGTCAGAGTAAGACAAATACCATGTGGTTACACTCACATGTGGCATCTAATGAACACACTGAACTAAAATATGAAACAGAAACAGATTCACAGATAAGGAGCAGGATGACAACTAAGGCAGAGGGCAGGGATTAAACAAAAAGAAAAAAGTACTCATGGATATGGACAATAATGTGGTTACTGTGGGGGGGATAAGGGGACTAAATGGTAATGGAAAACACACAATAAAAATCATTAACAATTAGGGAAACAGAAGGGGAGGTCCCTGGATCTGCAGGGCTGGGCTCTAGCTCTGGCAGCTGAGTTTGGGAGCTGTTGGGGAAGTGACATTTTTTTATTCCCAAAGCAAATGGCTTTGGGAATAAAAAAATAACCCATCTGCACTCTTCAGATTGTGCCTGGTTGTTCTCTTGCACCCTTGGACTCATGATCGTCATGCTGTGATGTATGCTGAGGGAGGAATTGAATAGAAGCTGTGAACACCAGGATACCAGAAGGAGACTGCACCGTTGAACCTCACAGGTATTCTACCACAGAGGTTCACACCATAAACCCAGGGAGACAGAACAGATCAATTTAAGAAGCTGAAGCAGGCCACCGTGGCTGGTGTGGCTCAGTGGACTGAGTGCTGGCCTACAAACCAAAGAAGCTGAAGCTAACAAGAAGAGTCTCACAAACAATGGAAAGACAAAGAAACAATGCCCACATAAAGGGAAAGGGGGGAGCCTCAGAAAGATGCTGAATGAAATAGAGGCAACTCAACTATCAGATATTGCATTCAAAGCAAAGGTTATCAGGAAGCTCAATGGGCCAACAGTGAATTACCAGAAAATACAGGGAAACTTAAGTGAATTCACTGAAAACTATATCCACATGAAAAAGGAAATAGAAACTATCAACAAGGGGAAAGAGGAAATGAAGAACACAATACATGAACTGAAGAACACAGTAGAAGGAATCAAAAGCAGGATCCATAAAGCAGAAGACTGGATCAGTGAGTTGGAGGAGAAAGTAGGAAAAACACCCAGGAAGAGCAAAAAAAAGGAAAAGAGGATCAGGAAGAATGAAGAGGAATCAAGAGACATGCAAGACAATATGAAACGTAATAATATCCACACAATAGGGATACCAGAAAGAGAAGAAGAAGAGCAAGGGATAGAAAACCTATTTGAAAAAGTGATGATGGAAAACGTCCCTAATTTGATGATGGAAAAATTCACACTGATCAAGGAAACAAAAAGAATCCCAATTAAGAGGAACCCAAAGAGGCCCACTTCAAGACACATCATTAAATTGGCAAAATTTCAAAACAAAGAGTGAATCTTAAAGGCAGCAAGGAAGAAACAGGAAGTAACACACAAGGGAGTCCCGATAAGGTTAGCAGCAGACTTCTCAATGGAAATGCTCCAAACCAAAAGAGAATGACAAGAAATATTCCAAGTAATGAGAACCAGAGGCCTACAACGAAGGCTACTTTACTCAGCAAGGCTTTCAATCAAGATAGAAGACCAAATAAGGAGCTTCTCAGACAAAAGAAGTCTAAAAGAATACAACTCCACGAAACCAGCTCTACAAGAAATACTAAAAGGACTGCTTTAAGGAAAGTAAGGAAAAGAGAGAGAGAGAGAGAGGAGAGAGAGAGAGAAGCACAGTAATGAAAATGGCAATGAATATCTATTAATAATAACCTTAAATATAAATGGATTAAATGTTCCAATCAAATGACACAGAATAGCTGATTGGATAAGAAAGCATGACCCACACATATACTGCCTACAAGACACCCACCTCAGGACAAAGACAGACACAGACTGAACATGAAGGGCTGGAAACAAATTTTCCAAGAAAACGGACAGGAAAAAAAAAGCCTGGGTAGCAGTACTCATATCAGACAAAATAGACTTCAAAAAAAGGGCCATAAAGAGAGACCCAGAAGGTCACTTCATAATACTCAAGGGAAGAATCCACCAACAAGACATAAACATTGTAAATATATATGCACCCAATGTAGGAGCACTCAAATACATAAAAAAAATCTTAAAGGACTTCAGGAAAGATACTGACAGCAACACAATTATAGTAGGGGATTTTAACACCCCACTGTCAAACATGGAGAGGTCTTCCAAACCAAATATCAACAAGGATATTGTGGCACTGAACAATGTCCTAGATGAAATGAATTTAATGATATATATAGAGGCCTCAATTGCAAAGAACCTAAATACACTTTCTTTTCAATGCACATGGAGCATTTTTAAAAATAGGCCACATGATAGGACACAAAACAAGCCCCAACAAATTCAAGAAAATTGAAGTCAGGTCAGGCATTCTCTCAGATCACAAGGGACTGCAACTAGAAACCATATCCAAGGAAAAAACACAAAACACTCAAAATCATGGATATTGAATAGCATGCTATTAAACAATGAGTGGGTCAAGAATGAAATTGGGGAAGGAATCAAAAAGTTTCTGGAAACAAATGAAAATGAACTCACATCAATCCAAAACTTATGGGACACAGTGAAGCCAGTCCTAAGAGGGAAGTTCATAGCAATACAGGCCTACCTAAAAAAGATAGAAACATTTCAAAAAACCTAACCCTACACCTACAAGAACTTGAACAACAACAAAGGCAGCCCAGAGGTAGTAGAAGGAAGGGAGCGACCAAGATCAGAGCAGAATTAAATGACATAGAGATGACAAGCACAATTCTAAGGATTAATGAACCCAGGAGCTGGGTTTTTGAAAAGATAAACAAAATCAACAAGCCTTTAAGCAGGCTCATCAAGCGAAAAAGACAGAGGACCCATATAAACACAATCAGAAATAAAAGAGGAGAGATTACAACTGACACCACAGAAATACAAAGCATTGTAGGAAACTACTATGAAGAAATTTGAAAACCTAGGTGAAATGAACAAATGTCTAGAAAAATATGATCTTCCAAAAGTCAATAGAAAAAAAGTAGAGAGCCTGAACAGACCAATAAAAGCAGATGAAATTGAAGCAGTAATCAAAAAATTCCTATCACACAAAGGCCCTAGACCAGATGGTTTCGCAGGAGAATTCTACAAAACATTTAAGGAAGAGCTAACCCCTATTCTTCACAGACTATTCCAAAAAATTCAAAAGGAGGGAAAACTCCCCAACTCCTTTTATGAAGCCAGCATCACCCTAATTCCAAAGCCAGATAGAGACACAACAAAGAAAGAAAACTTCAGGCCAATATTGCTGATGAAGATAGATGCTAAAATCCTCAACAAAATATTGGCAAATCACACCCAACAATACATTAAAAAGATCATACACCATGACCAAGTAGGATTCATCCCGGGGATGCACAGATGGTTCAATACTCACAAATCAGTAAATGTAATACACCACATAAACAAAAGCAAAGACAAAAATCACATGATCATATCAATAGATGCAAAAAAGCATTTGATAAGGTAGAGCACCCATTCATGATAAAAACACTCAGCAAAGTGGAAATAGAGGGAGCATTCCTCAACATAATAAAGACCATATATGAGAGACCTACAGCCAATCTCATACTCAATGGGCAAAAACTAAAAGCTTTTCCACTAAGATCAGGAACAAGACAAGGTTGTCCACTTTCACCACTTCTATTCAATATAGTATTGGAAGTTCTAGCCACAGCAATCAGACAAGGAAAGGAAATAAAAGGCATCCAAATTGGAAAGGAGGAAACAAAATTGTCACTGTTTGCAGATGACATGACAGTGTACACAGAAAATTCTATATACTCCACCCCAAAAATGCTCAACCTAATAAATGAATTTGGCAAGCCAGCAGGATACAAATAATATCTAGATATCAAAGGCATTTTTGTATACCAGCAATGAAACAGCAGGAGCAGAAATCAAGAAAAAAATCCCATTTGTACAGCAAAAACAAAAATAAAATATCTGGGAATAAATCTAACCAAGGAGGTAAAAGACCTGTATGCAGAAAACTACACAACATTGAAGAAAGAAATCAAGGAAGACACAAACAAATGGAAACATATACCGTGTTCATGGATCAGAAGAATTAGCATCATCAAAATGTCCATACTACCCAAAGCAATTTACAGATTCAATGCAATTCCTATTGAAGTACCAATGGCATATTTCACAGACATAGAACAAACACTTCAAAAATTTATATGGAACCATAAACAACTCCAAATAGCAGCTGCAATTTTGAGAAAGAAGAGCAAAGTAGGAGGGATCATAATACCTGATACCAAACTGTATTACAAGTCCACTGTAATCAATACAGCCTGGTACTGGCATAAAAACTACCACATAGGCCAACAGAATAGATCAGAAAGCCCAGAAATAAACCCAAGTCTACATGGTCAATTAGTATTTGAGAAAGGGGGCAGCAACATAAAATGGAGTAAAAATAGCCTCCTCAGCAAATGGTGTTGGGAGAACTGGACAGCTTTGTGCAAAAAAATGAAACTCGAGCACCAACTTACGACATACACAAAAAAAAATTCAAGGTGGATAAAAAGTTTAAATATAAACTGTGAAACCATAAAGTCCTAAAAGAATACATTGGCAGGAAAATCTTGGGTATTTCACGCAGCAACAGTTTCACTGATATGTCTCCTGGAAACGGGGACATAAAGGAAAGAATAAACAAATGCGATCTCATCAAAGTTAAAAGCTTTTGCATTGCTAAAGAAAACAGTATTAAAATAAGAAGTGAATCAACTGTATGGGAAAACGTATTTGCCAATGACACCTCAGACAAGGATTTAATCTCCAAAATATACAAAGAACTTACATGACTCCACTCTAAGAAGAGAAGCAACCTAATTTAAAAGTGGGCAAAGGACTTGAGCAAACACTTTTCCAAGGAGGACATACAGAGGATTCAGAGACACATGAAAAGATGCTCAATATTGCTAGTTATCAGAGAAATGCAAATTAAAACCACAATGAGATACCACTTCACACCAGCCAGAATGGCCATCATAAACAAAGAAACAAACAACAAGTGCTGGAGAGGTTGTGGGGAAAAGAAAACCCTAGTTCACTGTTGGTGGTATGGCAGACTGGTACAACCACTATGGAAAACAGTATGGAATTTTCTAAGAAAACTAAAAATGGCACTGCCTTTTGACCCAGCAATTCCACTGCTAGGAGTATATCCTAAGAATCCTGAAACACCAATCCAAAAGAACTTATGCACCCCAATGTTCATAGCAGTACGATTTACAATAGCCAAGTGTTGGGAGCCACCTAGGTGCTCTTCAGTGAATGAATGGATCAAAAAACAATGGTGGACTTCCGCCAAGATGGAGGCATAGGTGGAAACACTGTGCCTTCTACCACAACCAAGTTTGAATACAACAAAGGTTTGGAGAACAAAGACACAGCAAAAAACAGAAAATTGAGTTATATGGAAGTCCGACAACCACTAACCGTTCCACGGGGACGGTAAGAGGGGTGGAGCCTGCAGCGAGCAGGGTCGGGCAGGACAGATCCCCCGACCTAGGTGCTCAGGCACCCCAGAACCAGTCAGAGTACGGGGCCGGTAACAGTGGCAGCTGCAGCACCTGTGGGGGCCGCAGCGGGAGGCAGCAGATGGGACACCATAGTTCCTCGTTGACCCCGCCCCCATATACAACGTCACAACCCAGCGACTTAGTTGCCCTGCTCTTGTGAACATCTTAGGACTCTGATCCTGTTACGGAACAGGCACGAACAGCCCGAAAGATGGCGCAAGAAGATCTCAAAGTCCCAGAGCCGATAACTCTCAGTGACCAAGAGATTGCCAGCCTCTCAGACACACAGTTCAAGACACTGTTTATCAGGATGCTCACAGAACTGGTTGATTATAGTCACAAATTAGAGGAACATATGCTTTCCTTAGATGGAAAGGAAACTGGGACTCAAATCAATGGAATGGACCAGAAGGAAGAACAAAACATCCCACCAGAAAGGAATGAAGAAATGAGAATTCAGAAAAATGAGGAGAGGCTTAGGAACCTCCAGGACATCTTTAAACATTCCAACATCCGAATTATACGGATACCAGTAGAGGGAAAGAAACAGCCACGAATGGAAAACTTATTTGAACAAATAATAAAGGAGAACTTCCTTAGTCTGGCAAAGGACATAGACTTCCAGGAAATCCAGGATGCTCAGAGAGTCCCAGAGAAGTTGGACCCAAGAAGGAACACACCAAGGCACATCATAATTACATTGGCCAAGACTAAAATGAAGGAGAGAATCCTGGAAGCAGCAAGAGATAAGGGGACAGTCACCTATAAAGGAGTACCCATCAAACTGTCAGCGGATTTCTCAAAAGAGACCTTCCAGGCAAGAAGGGGCTGGAAAGAACTATTCCAAGTCATGAAATCCAAAGACCTACAGCCAAGATTGCTTTATCCAGCAAAGCTTTCATTTAGAATGGAAGGACAGATAAAGTGCTTCACAGATAAGGTCAAGTTCAAGGAGTTCATCATCACCAAGCCCTTATTATATGGAATGCTAAAGGGACTTATAGAAGAAAAAGAAGATGAAAAATATTAACAGTGAAAGGACAGCAAACTCACAGTTATTAACAACCACACCTAAAACAAAAGCAAACCAAGAGGACAGCTAGAGCAGGAGTGGAACCATAGAAATGAAGAACACATGGAGGGTTAGCAACAGGGGAGTGGGAGGAGGAGAAGGGGGGAGAAGGCACAGAAAATAGCATAGATGGTAGGTAGAAAATAGATAGGGGGAGGGCAAGAATAGTGGGGGAAATATAGAATCTAAAGAACTTGAAACATGTGGTTATAAACTAAGGGGGGGTGAATGGTGGGGCAGGGAGTGTGCGGGTGGAGGGGAATGAAGGGGGGAATAGAACAACTGTAATGGTATAATCAATAAAATATATTAAAAAACAATGGTAAATTTACACAATGGAATTCTATGCAGAAGAAAGTCAGAAGGAGCTACTACTACCCTTTGCAACAGAATGGATGGAACTGGGAAGCATTACACTAAGTGAAATAAGCCAGGCAATGAAAGACAAATGCCATATGATCTCACCTTTAACAGGAACCTAAACGACAAAAGAAACAAATAAGCAAAATATAACCAAAGACACTGAAATTGAGAATAGGCTGACAGTGATCAGAGTGGAGAGGGGAGGGAATTTCAGGGGAAACGGGGTAGGGTTTACAAGAACAAATATAAAGAACACATGGACAAAAACTAGGGGGCGGAGTGGTGTGGAAATGGGAGGCTGGTGGGGAGGGATGAATGGGTGAGCTGGGATGGGAGTAAAAGACAGAAAAATGTACTGTAACAACAATGAAAATAAATTTTAAAAAATCATTAGGAATTAAAAATAATAAAATGTGCAACTTTAGAAGTTTTGACATGTGTGTATACCCATTAAACTACACAATCAAGATAATAGACTTATCCATCATTTCAAAATGTTTTCTCATACCCCTTGGTAATCCACAATTACGCTTTCCTCAAATTATGCCTTCCACACTTCCTCAAATTCTCTCCCCAGACAAACACTGATCTCTTTCCTATCACTATAGGTTATTTTGTATGTTCTAGAATTTCATATAAATGCAATCACAGAGCATGTACTCTTTTTTTTTGGTCTTTTTTACTTGGCACAATTATTTCGAGTTTCACTAACTTTGATGTGTATATCAATAAATCATTCCATTTTATTGCTGAGTAATATTCAATTGTCTGGATATACCAAAATTTATATATCCACTCACATGTTGATGGATATTTAAATTGCTGCCACTTTGGGGCTCTTACAGACAAAGCTGTCATGAGCATTCATGTACAAGTCTTTGTGAGGACATATGATCTCGTATCAACTTCTGGGTAGAATAGCTGAGTCATATAATAAGTGTATGTTTAATATTTTACAAAAATGGTGAGCTGTTTTCCAAAAGGCTTCTACCATTTTATGTTATCAACAACAATATAGAAGAGTTCCTGTAGCTCCAAATTGCTGCCTACATTTGACAAGATCTGTCTTTTAAATTTTAGCCATTCTAATAGGTGTGTAGTGATATTCCATTATGGTTTTAATTTGTATTTCCATAATGACTAATTATATTTAGTATCTTTTCATGTGCTTTATTGCCATTCACTATCTTTTTAAAACTTTATTTTTTCAATTACAGTTCACATTCAATATTGTTTTTATTAGTTTTAAGTGTATAGCATGGTGATTAGGCAGTCATATACAGTACTAAGTGTTCCTCCTGACATTTCCAGTAGTGCCTGTTCAAATCTTTTGTCCACTTTTATTCAAATATTTTAAAACCTCACCTCAGGACATGTTTATTGATTTTAGAGGGAGAGAAAGGGAGGGAAAGAGAGACAAAGAGGAACATCAATTCGAGAAAGAATCATTGATTGGTTGCCTCTCTCATGTGCCCCAACCAGGGACTGAACCCACAACCTAGGCATGTTCTCTGGCTGGGAATTGAACTCATGACATTTTGGTTTACTGGACGATGCTCCAAACAACTGAGCCACATGAGTCAGGTTATTCAAATTTTTTATTATTGAGTAGGCTAATTGGTAGAACATAGTGTATTTTTTTCATTTATTGAAGCCTTCTTTAATTTCTCTCATCAATATTTTATTATTTCAGTGTTTCATTATTTTATATTAAACTAATTTGCAACTGCCCTGGCTGGTGTAGCTCAGTGGATTGAGCGCGGGCCTGCGAACCAGAGGATCGTGGTTCGATTCCCTGTCAGGGCACATGCCTAGGTTGCAGGCCAGTTCCCTGCAGGCCAACTCCAGCAGGGGATGCACAAAAGGCAACCATACATTGATGTTTCTCTCCCTCTCTCCTTCCCCTCTAAAGATAAATAAATAAATAAATAAAAATTAAAAAAAAAAGTTTAAAAAAAAACTAATTTGCAACTGTTCTTTACTAGAACATAGAAATACAATTAACTTTTGAGTGTTGGTTTTCTCTCCTCCAACCTTGTTAAACTCACTTACCAATATTTATCATGCTTTTGGAGATTCCACAGGGTTACTCATATTTGATCCTACTGCCTACAAATACAAAAACTTTCTGACTTTGTCAGCTTTTATCTATTTTTCTTACTTTGTTGCACTGGGTAGGCTCTCCAGTACAATGTTGAATAGAAGAGCAGACAAAGTGAATAGATGTCTCAATGGAGGAGACATCCTTACTTTGTTTCTAATATAAGGGGGTAACATTTATTCTTTAACCATTATATAATGGTTAATTATATAATTTTAGCTTTAATGTTATATAATGTTAATTATATGATGTTAGCTCTATATTTTTCATAGATCTTTTTCTTTTCAGGTTGACAATATTCTATATTATTTCTTGTTTGCTGACAGTTTTATCCTGAATAGATGTTGAATTTGTCAAATGATTTTTCTGTCTATTGCAATGATATTTTTTCCTTTAATCCATTAAATTGGCAAGTTTCATTTATTAGTTTTTTGATATTAAAGCAACTGTGGATTTCTGGCATAATATTCAGTTGGTCATGATGTATTATCCTTCTTATATATTGCTGGATTCAGTTAGTTAAAATTTCATAAAGAAATTCTTATCAATTTTGTTCACAAAAGATAATTGTTTGTAGGTTTTCTTTTTTGTAATATCTTTATCTCATTTTGGTATCAACGAATGCTGGCCTCAGAGAATGGATTAGGGAGCATCCTTTTCTCCTCAATTTTCTATAAGTTTATTTATAACTGGTATTATTTCTTTCATTTGCATTGTTTATGACATGAAATATGCTGTTATCCTTAATATTTTTGCTTACTACATGATGTGTATTTTTCTTGGACTGCTTTTAAGATATCTTTATCACTGGATTAAGGCAATTTGATTATGATATTTATATCTGTCATGCATAATAATTCATTGTGTGATTTATCTTCATGTTTCTTCTGTGTGGGGAAGTGGTAACTTGCTGAACATGCTGGATCTATGAGCTTATAATTCTCGATTTGTAAAATTTTTGTCCATTATATATTTATATATTTTTCTTTCCTTCTTTTATCAGGATCTGTGCTTACACTTATATAGGCTGCTTGAAGTTTTCCAACAGTTCGATGATACTCTTAGATTTTTGTATTCTTTTTTCCGGTCTGTTTCACTTTAGCTAGTTCCTACTGCTATGGCTTTTGGTCCAATAATTTTACTTTTGCAATGTGTAATCTAATATTAATCCCATCCAATGTATTTTTCATATCACACATAGTTTTCATCTTTAGGATTTATATTTTAGTCCTTTTTAAGTCTTCTGTCTCTACTTAACCTGTTCAATCTTCTAGTATTTTTAAACATATGGAATGGAGTTACAATAATTGTTTTATGCTTTTGTCTACTAACTTTATCATATATTATTTTTTTATCAGTTTCCATTTATTGATTTTATCATCATTATGAGTCATTTTCTTGCCTCATTGCTTACTTGATAATTTTGATTGGATTATAGACACTGCATTTTACCTAAATATATTTGTTTTCCTGTGCTTATTCTTCTTGTAAATCTTTTAAAATATTTTCTTGCAGTAGACAATAGCTGATATACAATATTGTTTTAGTTTCAGGTGTACAACAGTGACTCAACATTTATATATACCTTACAAAGTGATTACCTCAATAAGTCTAGTAACCATGTGTCACTACAAAGTTCTTACAATATTTGTTTTCCTATTCGTATTCTTTTTAAAAAAGATTTTATTTTATTTATTTATCTTTAGAGGGGAAGGGAAGGAGAGGCGGGAAGGAGAGAAATATCAATGTATGGTTGCATCTCATGAGTCCCCTGCTGGGAACTGGCCTGCAACCCAGGCTTGTGCCCTGACTGGGAATCAAACCGCGATCCTCTGGGTAGCAGGCCCACGCTCAATCCACTGAGCTACACCAGCCAGGGCCCTATAAGTATTCTTGAGTTTTGTTCTGGGATGTGTTTAAATTATTCTGAAACAGTTTAATATTTTTGAGTCTTGCTTTTAAGCTTAGTTAGGCAGGGTGAGAGTACCATTTAGTCTAAAGGTAATTTTGCCCCAGTCCTCAGGTAAGACCTTCCTGAGTACTCTACTCAATGCTCATGTGTATATTTTTGTATTACTGCCATAACAAATTTCCACAAACTCAGTGGACTAAAAACAACACAAATTTCTTATGTCTTAAGTTCAAAATCAATCTATTTAGGCCAAAGTCAAATGTCTTTAGAGATGGTTTTTCTGATGGCTCTGAGGGAAGAATCTGTTTTCATTCCATTTTTTCAGCCTCTACTTGGCCTATTTCTTGGCTTGTTGCTCTTTCTCCATTGAAAGGCAGTAGCAGAGCATCTTCCTCTCTCTGTCTCTGTCTCTGTATCTCTGTCATTCTAAGGGGATTAGGACATGGACATCTTTGGAGGGCCATTATTTTAGCCTACTACACTATGTATGATGTTTTCTACCTTTTTGGGGGTAGAAACAAGGACAATATTTTTGTCCTGTGTGAGTTTTGAAGATTTTTCCTCTAATTTTTTAAGTGGTTATTTCTCTAGTCTTGAGTAGTATTTTTTTTCACTAGCACATGCAGATCAGTACTAACCTGAATACTTTGCAAATCTCTAGAGCTCTCTCTGTGTCCAGTTTTCTCCTCTCCATTACTCTGTCCTGTGAACTCCAGCAATTTTGGACCTCCCTGAACACCTTGTTCTTTCTGCTCAACTCAGGATAATTGCCCTGCAGCCTGGAATCTCTGCCCAACCAATAGACTGTAATAATCACAGGTTTACTTTGTTTCATTTTCACGTGCTAAGAATCAATTTTCTCCAATGCCTTATGCCTAATATCATGAGACCCATTGGTTCATATTGTTTTGTAGTTTTTTGAGATGTTTCAGGAAGGCAAGAAAACTTGGTCCCAACTTAAATAGAAATGAAAGTAGAGGTATTATTTTTCAAACACTCTTGATAGTATAACTGTTGTGGTCATAAAAGTTTATAAAATAGGGTCCTATGAAACAATAATATTTCATAATTCAAAGTCACTGAGCACTTTTATCTATAAGTAATGAGTTACACACTGTGAATAATAGAAATATTCTCTGGTCATGAGAGATAGGTACATGTGAGACAATATGGGGCATTCTGGAAGGTAGAAGTCCAAGATGAAGTTTTTGGCAGGGTTGGTTTCTTTTGAGGAGTATGAGAAATAATATGTTCCATGCCTCTTACCTAGCTTTTGGTGATTTGCTGGTAATGTGGAGTTCTTGGATTGTAGACTGTCCTCCAGCTTCACATAGGTGTTTTTCCTATGTCTCTTTACATTGTCTTCCTTCTGTGCATGCCTGTCTCTGTGTTCATATTTCCTCATATTATGAGGATACCAGTCACATTGAATTAGGGCTCATTGTAATGACCTCACTTTAAAATGATTATCTCTGTAAAGACTCTATTTCCAAATGAATTCTTAGGTACTGGAGGCTAGAACTTCAACATATTTTTGTTGGTGGACACAATTCAACCCACAACCTGTCTTTACAGATCTTGTTTCCTTAGCTACTGAGAGTGCTGCTTGCAAGCACTGCTATTTATCAGCACTTACAAAGCTGCCTCAGCTGCAGAAAACCACTTTACTCAAGGCCATACTTATACCAATTAACTGACAGGGAGAAAAGTCTGGCTATCTTGTGGTAACTTCCAAGTGTCTGCTAGAGTTGCCTGAGGCCTTTGTTGGACTGACACTGCAGCCTGGACTTCTCTCTCTGCCCACGCAAGCTTGAGCCCCTTACCTCCCACAGGTTTTTACCCTTTCATCAACTTCCTGCATGCTATACCCTGCCTCAGGGATTTTTCCCCAGGAAAACCCAAACTTCAACAGATGGAAAGGAGAAATAAATGTCCTTGGACTAGAAATGTCCTGGTTGGCAAGAGGGACAATAGGAGAATATTATATCAGAGAGGTAAACAGGGGCCAGATTGTGTTTGACTTTGTAAACTATGGAAGAGTTTGAATTTTATCTCAGATGCAACAAGTGGGAAGCCATAGAAGAACTTTGAGCAGGGAGGGTGGGGGTGAGAGGATCAGTTTGCATTTTGACAAAATAATCCCAGCTGCTGTTTGTGTTAACTTTCTCTAAGTCTGGCCTCTGAGCCTGTTAACTGTCCTGTGCTTCCTTTGAGATATGGCAGTTGCTTGACACAGAGGGTCCAATACTGAGACTTTTAAGAGAGGTTTCTAGCTTTGACTGGACTTGAGCCTAGAAATGCTTCAACCCTCCTGGCCCCTCCTCCTCATTCTCTCAGGTAGCCTTGTGCTGAATAGAACAACGTCTGCAACCACCTTTACAACAAAGAGTTTTATTGGCTGAGGAATTTTACTGGCATTGTAGCCTGAATATCCTTTTCCTCTTAAATATCCACTCAATTCTTTCAAAACCAACACATATTGTTTAAAGATTGTATTTATCTTTAGAGGGGAAGGGAAGGAGAGAAGGAGAGAATTATCAATGTATGGTTGCCTCTCAGAGTCCCCTGCTGGGAACTGGCCTGCAACCCAGGCATGTGCCCTGACTGGGAATCGAACCATGAGCATGTGGTTCGCAGACCCACGCTCAATCCACTGAGCTACACCAGCCAGGGCCCAACACATATATTTTTTAAAGATTTTGTTTAGTTACTTTTTGAGAGAGAGAAAGGGAAGGAGAAAGAGAGAGAGAGAAACAGTGTGAAAGAGAAACATCAACTGGTTGCCTCCTGTACACATCCCGAGAGGGGACGGAACCCACAACCCAGGCATGTGCCTGACTGGGAATAGAACTGCAACCTTTTGCTTTGCGGGACAATGCCCGATCTACTGAGACATATTAGTCAAGCCAATTTATTTTTTTTTGTAAATTGTAAAATATCAGATGCTCTTTGTAGAAGATTTGAGAAATAAACCTTTCAAGAAGAAGTTGATCACCATGCCCTGTCTAGTGTGGCTCAGTTGGTTGGGCATCATTCTGCAAGGTGAAAGGCTACCGGTTTGATTTCCTGTCAGAGCACATGCCTGGGTTGCAAGCGGCAGGTCCCCAGTCAGGGCATGTATGAGAGGCAACCAACTGATGTTTCTCTTCCTCTCTTCCTCCCTTCCCCTCTCTCTAAAATAAATAAATAAAATCTTTTTGAAAAGAAATTAATCACCTGGTAATAAGTACTGTTTATGTATATCCACATCACATAAACTTGAATGTTTATTATTGGACCTAGCAGATAAAATAAGCAAAGGCATTAATTAGGTGAATATTGTAGTGATCTGGGAAGCTCATGGGTCATCTAAATACTCAGCTTCTTTGAACTTTAGCTTGCCAAGTTTGACATAAGCCAGTTGTAGTTCATGGTTTTTCTGTTTAAAGGATATTTACTGCTGTATCCTGCCTATATCTCTAATATATTTTTTACTCTTCCTCTTGTTTACCTGACTTTCATCTACACTGACCTCCTTGCTGTTCTTCTAACATGTCAAATATTCTCATTCTTCAGGGCCTTTGCACTTGCTGTTCCCTCTGTCTAGAAGGCTCTACCTGTAAATATCCATATGGCTGACTTCTTCACATTTATTCTGATATTCACTTAAAAATTAGCTCCATGGACAGACTTCTTTATCAGGCTCATAAAATCACATTGCTATTATTCCGCTTCTCCTGACATATTTATTTTCCTTCATATTGATACTCATCATATTACTTGTTTATTTTCCTGTTGCAGGACTTCCTAACATTTTCTCCAGCATGACACACTTAAAAAATGATACTTTTTAAACAGCATGCTAGGGGAAATGGAAGAGGCTGATTACATTTTGTGTCAGTAAAATTGGAGTGGGGGAGAGACTCAAGACCCCATGGGAGCATAAATGTATGAGACATATCTGTCACTCATCTAAACCTTGTTGACAACTATCCTTCCACACATGACAGTCTTTAAAGAAAAGGCTGATACATGTCATTTGTTAAATAAGTATTTGCTGAATAAGTTATATCATGAATGTTTCTCCATATCATTTAGATGCACAAACATTTTAAAGGCTTATTTATCTTTTGTGATATTTGGCTCCATATTTTATTTAATCCTCTATTGTTGTACCTGTGTTTTTGGTACTTTATTTAAAAAAACGCCTTCTTGAGTTCTTAATAATGAATTGTTGAAGACTTGGAAGGAATTGTGCATGTCGCACAATCATGTCACATTCACATGACTAGCACCAGCTCCTGGGGAAGACATCAGATTTGAGAAGGTACAAACCATTTTAACTTGGATGCACAGATATATATCATGCCCTAACAAATCCCGATATGTATGTTCCTGGAACAATCTGAAACATCTCTGGGCATGTTTCATGTATCATTCAAAAAGAATGAGACTTGCTGCATGTCAAATTCTCTCTAAATCTCACATCCAACATGAACCACATAAGAATTTGTAAATTCTGTAAAAAAAACTAGTAAGTTTTTTTCCTTGATAATCACTTTTAAAACAGAAATTTGGATTACAATCAGGAAGGGATGTGAAAGACAGTGAAGCTACTACAAGCAGACAGGAGATGCTTCTGGTGAAAATGGACTCCCCATCCCCCCAGGGACAGGGGAAATCCTGCACCTGCAGACTAGTGTAGTTAATGAATGCCATGGGCATTTTTCTCATTCCTGATGGACAAGGTGGAAGTTTAGCCTCTTCTAAATTATAATTGTGTGCTAGGCCAATTAGTCAAAGTGTATATATAGGATAAACACCCAAACACATTGTATAAAATTCAGTTCATCCTTGGCTGCACAAATGTCCTGTTCATCAGAATGTCAGTGATCTGTATGGATTTATGTGTTTATGCATTTTCTTAAAAGAATTGCCCTTACTTGAAAATTAGTGGAACAGAAGGAAGAATTTTTTCTTGTACGAAAAAAAAAAAGTATTGTTAAAGAAGTTCTAAACCTGTCAAGAACTTCTATACTCAAATCCTAGTCCTGCCACTTGCAGATATATGATCTTGGACAAAGTATTTAAACTCTCAGTATCTCAGTTTTCTAAGGATAATAAATACTTCACACAATAATAAGAAATGATATAAAAAGCCTTTTGGGACTTCACTGGTAATGCAACTTTCAACAGGAGAGGAAATAGATATTCCTCTCTCCTCATCTTTTTAAAATTCTCACTCCGTACTTCAAAGCCTCATTTTTCAAGATTTGTTCCACAGAACACATGTTCCAAGACATGACAATAAAAGAGAGGCTAATACATACTAACTTTCCTCTTAGAGATCCATCATGCCTATAGGCATACTGAAGGCTCAGGGATCATACAGTAGAGAAAAGTGGTTGAATTTTTTTAAATTTAGTATTTCCCAATCTTATTTGACCTCAGGATTGCATTTTGTTCATGACATCTCTTACTAGCTTTCTGAATGACTGTACTATGAAACACATTATGAGAATGGATCTTATAAGTCCTTATCAGGTATAGGATCACTGAATTTAGGGGCAGTCAAGAGTATCCACAGTGAAGATACAATATCTCATCTGGAAAACTGGAGGGCCTCGGTTAGTTCCAGAAATACACATCTTAAAATCCAATGGTAGTATGATCTTCAAGTTTTTTAAATATCAAATAATTATTAACTTTATTTAATTATTTTCTGTTTGAGATCTTTAACTTTATTAGCCTTCATTATTTTATTTTTATTTTGGCTTGTTACTTATCTTTTATTTTCTCTTTTCAAGCGTCAACTCTTGATTCACTCAGTGTGGGTGTGTAAGGGTGGAGTCTCCTCTCTTTGCAAAATCCCCAGGTAGGTGCAGCTTCTAACAGTGGTGACTCATGAATGACAAGACTAGGAACACTTTAAGCATTGATTATAATAAAAGAGCAGCAAGTTATTGCTTGATGAAGTTGGATTTATTAATAGATGAGGTAATGCAGTTGTTACAAAAAGTCTGACTTGTAGTTTCTTCGAAACTTCTTATAATCCTCTCTTATTTATTTATTTAAAAAAATTCTGAATCCAATCTCATTACCACAAAACTTAGAGAAATTTCTGTATCAGCACTTCCTATGTTGCCAAGAAAATAAAGAAAGTAAATTATAAAATAATTTAGTAAAAGGTGAAAGATTTATATGATCTGAAGAGAAACCAGAGTATAAATTATAAAATAATAGGACAAGAGTTCAACTAAGATGGGAAAAAAATAAGATTCTCTTCATGCACCATCCTCTCCCCACCACCAAATAAAGAAACTTATAAATCCTGATTCTCATCCTCATACAAATAAGGGAAAGGCAGAAAAAATAATAACAAAGACTTACAGACACAAAATAAAAAAGCTCAATTTGAAAATTGCTAACACATATTCTGTAAATATGTCTGAAAAGAGAAAATGACTGAGAGAAACAAAACATTTTGTACTTCCCCCCACTAACAAATGAGGAAGAAAATCTGTTCATTGCTTACACCAAAAGATAAACACTCCTATTGAATATTTTAGTTTTCCCTTAAGATAGTTGTGTGCAGAAATTTTAATAGGCAATCCCTCCATACAAAAATTAATTGAAAACAAATAAAAGCATTTATTATAGCCATTTCACATCAGGACCTATACAAGTCCAATATAGAATGGGACTTTTCTAGTAAACACTTTTAATTGATTTCTGTTTTTAGTGATGGCAATTGAAAAGCTAACAAGATAGTGAGGAATTTTTATGGCAAACTTGAAGGAAAACTAGAAACCCAGAGAAGTAAAGGTAGCCCGGAGGCCACTGAAAGTCTTTGTCAACCTGGAAAAATTAGAACTTTAGCTTTAACAGCTCTAGTAATGTAGCTTGTCCAAGGTAGGGAGTCTAAAAGGAGACCATCCCAAAGAGTTATACTCTTAGGGTCAGGGTAAATTAGAACTAAATTGGTCTTTGAATGTATTTTCAGGTGAAATTGACATGTATGTAATACCCCCCAAAACTCCATAAAAACAAAACGCTCAATTATTGAATGTATTTTTAAGTGATCTTGAACAGATAGTGTCCTTAGATTTTTAGTTTAAGCAAATTTGCATTTTCTTTTGTATATTTTTGCACCGTTCATTGACAGAACTCAAATTATTCCTATAAATGAAATTTCAAATGTATTTAGCAGTAAAAAGTGTCAGTCATCCAAGAAAGAAGGACTATAAATGGGAGCAAGCAGAAAGAACAGATAACAGAAAAAGATCCACAAAGACTCCACATATGGACATATTAGTTAAGACTTACAAAACAACTATGCTTTCTTTTTTTTATTTTTTAAAGATTTTATTTATTTATCTTTAGAGGGGAAGGGAAAGAAAGAAAGAGGGAGAGAAATATCAATGTATGGTTGCCTCTCGTGTGTCCCTTGCTAGGAACTGGCCTGCAACCTAGGCATGTGCCTTGACTGGGAATCAAACCACTATCCCTTGATTCACAGGCCCGCATTCAATCCACTGAGCTACACCAGCCAGGGCTATGCTTTCAATGTTTAAATAAAAGATGAGCTGAAAATATCTTTGCAAAAATGAAAACTTATAAAATGCATCAGGTTTGGGAAAAAAATAGAACTTCCTGAAATGAATATACATAAATAGGTAAATAGAAATAGCTACACATATTGATGGATATATATATCTATATATCTATACATATGAACTTGGATATGGGTATGGATGTATGTATATGAATATAGATATATATATATGTATTAATGCATACAATTAATATTTACTTTTGAATAAAGACATAATTGGTAATTTTAAAAATAACTCAGAAATATTTATCCAGAATGTGTCACTGAGAGGATAAAGGATGGAAAATACAAAGGGGGAATTAAGAAACATGAGAGATAGACTAAAAAGGTATAACAATAATTTAATTAGAATACCGAAGGAACATAGAGAGAGAATAAAAATATAATGCCTATTAATTTCTCAGACTGATAAAATACATAGACCCATAATTCTAAAAGTCTCCAATTCTAGAGATAAATAAAAAATTATCTCCTATATTTATCAAAGTAAAAATGCAAACCAGCAAAACCAGAAGGAAAACAAAACAATATGTCCAGGACAAAAGACATGATATTTGAAAAAGTGTGTTTAGGCTTATACTTGACCTCTCAATAGCAGCTATGAAAGGCAGAAGGAAGTGAACAACATCTTCAATATGTATATTGAAAGAAAGTAGCCACTGATTAGAATTATATACAAAGAGAAAATACATTTGAAGAATGATAGCAAAATGGATACAGTTTTTAAAATGAAGCTTTTATTTCTTTAAAGAGGTATGAGATTCACAGAAAAATTGGGGGAAATGTACATAGATTTTTTATATCTCCCCTTGCCCTTCACATGCATATCTTCCTTTGTTATTAACATTCCACTCCAAACTAGTATGTTACTTACAATTAATGAACCTACAATGACACGTTCTCATATCCAGAGTCCATATTTTACATTATAGTTTACTTTTGGTGTCATACATGTCATGGATTTGTACAAATACATGGTGACATGTATCCATTATTATAATATCATACAGAATGTTTTCACTGCCCTCAAAATCCTCCATGCTCCACCTATTCATTCCTATCCACCACCTCCACATCTCGTCCAACTTCTAGTCTCTGGTCTTCTTACTGCCTTCATAGTTTTGTTTTTTCCAGAATGTCATATAGTTGGAGTCATAAAGTATGTAGCCTTTTCAGATTGGCTCCTTTTACTTAGTAATATACATTTAAGTTTCTGCTATGTCTTTTCATGGCTTGATAGTTCATTTATTTTTAGCACTAAATGATATTTCATGTTTGTATGTTGTTACCTGTGTTCTGACCAACCAGCTATAGATTGGGGATCCTAAGCCCTGCTCTTTGGATTCAATTAATTTGCTAGGACAGCTCACAGAACTCAGAGAAATATTTGTTTCCTAGATCACTGGTTTATTATAAAATGGATATAACTTAGGAACAGCCAAATGGAAGAGATGTACAGAGAAAAATATGAGGGAAGAGCAGGGAGCACCCAAGCTACTCTTTCCGCACTTCTGCCTGTTCACTAACATGAAAGCTCTTGAAATCTGTCCTGATTTTTTTATGAAAGCTTTACTACATAGTAATTACTGATTAGTGTAATCATTGGCCATTGGCATGTGAACTCAATCTCCAGTTCTTCTCTCCTCCCTGGTGTTGGGGACAGGTGGAGTAGGTCTGTACATTTCAACCATCAAATCACATGGTTGGTTCTCCTAGCAATCATCTCTCACTATCTTTAGGTTATGAAAGCTTTACAAAATTCACCTCACTGACATAACAGAAGAAATATTTATGGCCCTTGAGACAGGAATTTCCAGGGGTTTTAGAAGCTGTGAGCCAGGAACTGTGATTAAAGGCCAAATATATATGAGAAATATGTTTTGATTATTTGAATGGCCAAATACATATTTCTTAAAATCACAATACCACAGGTAACTTTTAGGGGTTTTACAATTAGGTCTGTGATTCATGATGAGGAAGATGGCGGTGAGGTAGGAGGGAGCAGATTCCACTTCCCCCTACACATGGGAGAAAAACCTAGCTAATCTACAGAGGAACAGAGCAGACAGCCAACAGTACCCCAGCATATATGAAAATAGGAGTCCAGAAATTGTAGAAGACATTGAAAAACCAGGTGAGTAGGTGGAAGCTGTGAACACCAGGATATCTGCTGGAAGAGGAAACCCAACAACAAAGGAACCACCAACAAATAAAAACAGAAGAAGGTGAATGAGGGAGTGGAAGCCACACTAAGTTCAATCCAGGACCTATCTGGAAATACAACTAAATGGTGGAGAAATTACACAGAACAAACAACTGAACAAGAGCAAGAGAGAATCCTCAAAACTTGTACAAACAGAAGAATCAGCTTCAACACAACCTGCCCTTACCAGCACAACAAAATGCAAGACGTGGTGGACAGAGTGAACCTCAATTAACTAGCTGGTGGGAAGGACCCAACAAAGAAAGACCCAGCAACAATCAAAACTGAAAGACAAAGACAGAGCCAACTTAAATGACAGCCCAAGCCCAGTGAGCTCAGGTGAAAAAGGAGACTGCATCACTGAATCTCAAAGGTCTTCTACCATAGAAGTTCACACCATAAACCCAGGGAGCCAGAACAAATCAATTTAAGAAGCAGAGGCTAACAAGAAGAGTCTCACAAACAATGGGAAGACAAAGATACAATTCCCAAATGAAGGGAAAGGAAGTAGCCTCAGAAAGAATGCTAAATGCAATAGAGGCAACTCAACTATCAGATATTGAATTCAAAGCAATGGTTATCAGGAAGCTCAACTAGCTCACAGTGAATGACTAGAAACTACAAGGAAACTACAATGAACTCACTGCCAACTATATCAACATGAAAAAGGAAATAGAAACTATCAACAAAGGCCAAGAGGAAATGAAGAATACAATTTCTGAACTGAACAACACATTAGAAGGAATCAAAAGCAGGATTAATGAAGCAGAAGATCGGATCAGTGAGCTGGAGGACAAATTAGAAAAAACACCCAGAAAGAGCAAGAAAAGGAAAAGAGGTTTAGAAAGAATGAAGAGGGATTAAGAGAAATGCAAGATAATATGAAATGTAATAATATCCACATAATAGGGATACCAGAAGGAGAAGAAGAAGAGCAAGGGATAGAAAACCTATTTGAAAAAGTGATGATGGAAAACTTCCCTAATTTGATGAGAGAAAAAGTCACACAAATTCAGGAAACACAGAGAGTCCCAATCAAGAGGAACACAAAGAGGCCCACTTAAAGACACATCATCATTAAAATGGCAAAGTTCCAAGACAAAAAGAGAATCTTAAAGGCAGCAAGGGAGAAACAGAAAGTAACATATAAGGGAGCTCCGATAAGGTTAGCTACTGACTTCTCAATGGAAACACTCAAAGCAAGAAGAGAATGGCAAGAAATATTCCAAGTAATAAGAACCAGAGGGCTATAACCAAGGCTACTTTACCCAGTAAGGCTCTCAATCAAGATAGAAGGCCAAATAAAGAGCTTCCAAGACAAAAGAAGTCTAATAGAATATGCCTCCACCAAACCAGCTCTACAAGAAATACTAAAAGGACTGCTTTAAGGAAAGGAAGGAAAAGAGAGAGAGAAACACAGCTATGGAAATGGCAATGAATAAGTACCTATCAATAATAACCTTAAATGTAAATGCATTAAATGCTCCAATCAAAAGACATAGAATAGCTGAATGGATAAGAAAGCATGATCCACACATACACTGCCTACAAGACACCCACCTCAAGACAAAAGACCCATACAGACTGAACGTGAAGGACTGGAAACAAATTTTCCAAGCAAACGGACAGGAAAAAAAAGCCTGGGTAGCAATACTCATATCAGACAAAATAGACTTCAAAAAAAGGGCCATAAAGAGAGACCCAGAAGGTCACTTAGTAATACTCAAGGGAAGAATCCGCCAACAAGACATAAACATTGTAAATATATATGCACCCAATGTAGGAGCACCCAAATACATAAACAAAATCTTACAGGACCTCAAGAAAGATATTGACAGCAACACAATTATAGTAGGGGATTTTAACACCCCGCTTGCAAAAATTGACAGATCTTCCAAACAAAATATCAACAAAGATATTGTGGCATTGAACAATGTCCTAGATGAAATGAACTTAACTGATATATATAGAGCCCTTCATCCCAAAGAAGCTAAATACACATTCTTTTCAAATGCACAGGGAACATTTTCAAAGGTCTGTGATTCAGTTTGACTTAATTTTTGTGAAGGATGCAGTCTGTGTCTCAATTAATTTTTTTGCATGTGGATGTTTGGTTGTCCCTGCACCATTTTTTGATAGACAGTCTGTATTACATTGTATTGCCTTTGCCCCTTTGTCAAAAATCAGTTGACTAGGTTTACATGGTTTTACTTTGGGGCTCTCTATTCTGTTCCATTTGTCTGTTCTGGTGTCAATACTATGCTGTCTTAATTACTGTAGATTTATAGTAAGTCTTGAAGTTAGGTAGTGTCAGTCCTCCAAGTTTTTTTTTCTTCAGTATTGTTTTGACTATTCTGGGTCTTTTGCTTCTCCCATAAACTTTGCAATTAGTTTGTCAATATCCCCAAAATAACTTGCTGGGATTATGACTGGGGTTGCATTGACTTTTTAGATCAAGTTGGAAATAAATAAATGACATCTTGACAATATTGAGTCTTCCTATTCATGAATATGGAATATCTCTCCATTTATGTAGTTCTTTGATTTCTTTCTTCAGATTAAAAAAAGATTTTATTTATTTATTTTAGACTGAGGGGAAGGGAGGGAGAAAGAGAGGTAAACATCAATGTGTGGGTGCCTCTCATGCACCCCATACTGGGGACCTGGCCTGCAACTCAGGCATTTGCTCTGACTGGGAATCGAACCAACAACACTTTGTTTCACAGGCTAGTTCTCAGTCCACTGAGCCACGCCAGCCACAAATTTTTTAGCTCTTCAGATGTCAGTAATAACTTGGATCTTATGCCCAACAGTTCTGAAAATGTTTGTTTGGATACTACCACATCTTCAGTGTACAGTTACCTAAGTAAATAGCTATGGGTCCCCCTCAGGATGGACTTGGATGATTATCATTGGTGTGCTAGCCATAGTATGTTTATAATGTTGCAGGGTCTTTCCTCTCAGTGACTTAACTTTCTTTCAGTCAACAGGGTCAGGTTCCAAAACTGACTCCAGTCTGGAAACTGGGCAGAAGATAGTGACTTTTACTGGAGTAACTGTGCTAAGACAGCTGATCATCTGTCCTTGATTTCACTCAATTTTATGGATTAAGTATCTTGCTTCTATTTTTTTCCTGGTTATGCCATGTTCTGGTAAACATCTCCATTTCTCTTGGAAGGTCAGGATCTCCTGGCTTTTGTTCTAAATCTATTGCTTATTACTATATCAAACTGGCTTCTAATTTATCATCCTCACTTCTTTTTTTGAGTGTTTATTAAAGCTCAGATCCCTACCCCCTACTTTCCTCTCCTTTTATTCCAAAACAGCTTTACAAGATTTATGAGACATGATTTAATTTCTATGACAATCCTATAATTTTTTTTAATTTTAACTTTTAATTACAGTTTACTTTCAATATTTTATATTGGTTTGAACTGTATAGCATAGTGGTTAGACAATTCCATACTTTACATAGTGCTCCCCTGATATTTCCAGTGCCTATCTGGCATCGTACATAGTTACTACAATATTGTTAACTATATTCCCTATGCTGTGACTCTTGTATCATCCTCATTTCTATCAGTGAGGCCATTTCTACAACAGCATGTCTTACTATCACCACTGGCCAACAGAGGACTACCATCACAAAACATTTTTGTGGTGTTGGTCTTCTTTCACCATGGCAAGAATGATGGTACACAGTGCATCCTTTTAGTCCTCCCAATAGATACAGCTGTCCAGTGAGTTTTTTGGACTTACATATTATATATAATATACTTACATAGTATATCCACACTATTCTCACTTATGCCATAGTTTTCTACTACCTGCCTTGACAATTCTGCCATTTTTACCTAACTGAAGGTGAACCATTTCTTTGTTCATGTTTGGTAAAGGAATAATCACTGGGGTTCTTGTCAAACAGTCAAATCCTGTTTCTTGGAAGAGTGCTCCCAAATCAATAAATTATCCCTTATTCAACTTTATTTTCTGCCTCCCTCCCCCACTTAGTCAAACACCTTCAAAATCCAGTTCCACACATATTCTTCCAATTTATACCAGTGCATATTAGCTAGAAACTGCAGCTACTTTGAGGTAGTTTATTTCCTATCAGACTAGCATTTCCTTGGCCAAGCTATAATATATCATAACCCTAGTTATTGGCCTGGAAACCAGAAGGAGGTTGAGGACAGATCCTGGGTGGGGATTGGGAGTGACTACATGTTGCCTTGTGTGTTAGAATCCTCTACATTACCATGAAACAAATAGGGAGAACAGTTTTTTGTAAGGAAGAGAGTCCAGAGGGTTCAAGGGGACCCAGGGACTTATGGTATTGAGCATGTCAACCTCGTTCTCTTCATTCCTTATATCAGAGACCTATTCTTTCTCAATGAAAACCATAAACTTGGCATCATAGAACTTATTTTGCAAGTTTATCTTCTTTGGAGCTTTGTTTCTCTTAAAATTAAGTCCTGGGCCTGGTCTTTCTTCCGTTTCCACCAAATTACACTATCCTTATATTTCATCTTTTTCTCATACGTCCTAAATAGTAGAATCATAACATCAGCTAGTGCATTCTTTTCCAAAAATATAACATCTCATTTCACCAATAATGAAAGTTTTAACCATATCACTACTACCTTTTGTCAAAGGCTCCTTATATTCTACCTATCACCAGTGATGGAATTCTCATTGCTACTTAGGTGGCAGGTGCTCTAGTTCCTAAATCTACTCTTACTGTTTGCTTTCTGAGATCTGGCACCAATATAAGTCAGATAACCTAAGAAGCAGACAGAGTGTACAGTGCAATAGAATTATTCAGGAGGACTTTGGGATGAACACCTGTGGAATAGTTGGGGAGGGGGACAGATTTTGAGAAGGGAGAAGTTAAACTGTATTTTAGAATCAGTGGAGGTCTCAGCTGACCCTACAGGAAATTCTAAAGCTTGGATAATTCTTTGGAGTTATTATAAGTTGAATTTAGATGATCAGACCTTTCTACCCCCTCTTGAATAAGTAATTAAACATGGTTTGCCCTGGGTAGGGGTATGACCTTGGGCAAAGCAGCTTCTGCAGATGAGGCATACCCTGAAAAGTGCTGAGAGCTGAGGGATGTCTGTTGGCAATACTCCCAGAAGCTTGCCAGAGGGAGTAGAGAGTATCTATCTTTCCTGAAGGAGGATCTATGTAAAACATCACAGCTTCCACCAATTATAACAGCAAAATATCTTGTATGGTTCCTAGATTTCCAGCTTTCAAAGAGTATAGAATTGCCTGGAGATGGACGTGGGAGACAAATACAAATGTTGTTTAATGATCTACTATTAGCTTAAAGTATACAACATTGACATTTCTGTAGGTCAAATAATTGAATGTTAACAATTTTATATTGCCCAGCCTAACAGTGGAATAAACATGGCAGGAACCTGCACTGGGCATGTGGTCATATTTAATATTTGTGTATTCTAAAACAATTATCAAATAGCTTCACCTCCCATACAAGCCCTATACCTATTATTCTCCTTAATTTAATTCAAAACCTTACTATTAAACCATTTGATGTCACCCACAACCATTGGTAATATAAAGCCTTACAAATGCAATGAGAACTTATTTACTATTTCCTACATTCATTCCACCTCTGAATTTTGAATCTTATTCCTCTTCTCACTTGGAATTTGTCTGTCTGCATTGTTCCACCCGCTAATCAAATAACAATACTCTTCCACATTTACCTCCTCCTTATAGCCTCTTTTGGTGACACAAGGCTTATTATAGCATCCCTGCATTTCTTCAGCACTTAAGGCCAATTAAACACAATATAGGATTTAAAATAGTGTGGTGTGTTTTATGAAAGAATTCTGTTTCATATGGACTGCCTTTATTTCACCAGATAGGTGTGAGTTCCTTGAAGGCAGATGTTGTAAAGTATACTTCTGTTTTGTCTACATCCTTAACACCCAAATGAAATCTCTACTAAAAATCATGTGGACTTTAAGGTTCTTAGATTATGTTCATTTCCTATTTACCTAATTTAACTGTCCTTTCAAAGTTATGTATGCATAACTTAATTAGATCATTCATAAACACCCAAAAAGCTGAGGAATAAAGTTAACGGTCTGTCAAAGTGTTCTTGAAAGATACAAAACAGGCGAGGTCAGAAGAAAAACTATAAACACCCAGAGAGCAGAAGCTGTAAGTTTGGTTTTCTCAATCTTCCATCACAGAACTTTGCACTTTCCTTAATGACACTTCTCAGCAATTACAATTTTATGTCATTGTTTAGTTAGTTTCTGTTCCATTCCAACTAAAGTATATGTTTCCCAAGGGCAAAGACTATATTTGTTTTATCTGCTATCATAATAGGCACTCAATAAATATTTATTGAAATAATATTAAATATAGTAACTTAATGACTATCATTTGATGAAAAGAAAATGGGATTTATACCATCAACTCCAGACACTTCTAACCATCAACTTCTGCTCCAAGCTAGCTTCTTTCACCCTGTCGTGTTTTCTCATTTGGGAATATCCCCTAATGCATAAACATTTTCAGTCTTCCAGCCCAACTACAAAAAAACATCCTTCCCTCTTCTAGGCAAAATTTTTAGAGTAGAGGATTTATCTTCACTCCAGAGGTTCTCTGTACTATGACAAAATCTGCTATCTGGACCCAGAACATCTACCCATAAAATCAACTTCAGCAAAACAAGTCCATCTCATAGTAGTGGCACCTCCAAATTGGTGCGACACACCCTTGAAATCCTCTTAGAAAACATTTTCCCCAATTCTGCCCTGAAACTCACCCTGTGGACACACCTTCCCTAAACTGCCACTCAAATATTGCAAGTAATTTCTTGCATTTATTTCTCAATACAGGGTTATACTCATAAGTTCATACTCTCCCTTCCTCTCCTTCTAGATTGGCAAGCAGTTATCTTTTCTCTATACTATTCTGGTTGTGGGCGTGTCTGTGGTGAATTGTGGAGTGTGAAAGAGTTTACAGCATGGCACGATGAAGAAATACAGTAACAAAGAGAAAGAACATACGATCATTTCAGTATCTGTTTATTTTGCACTTACAAGTTCTCTATGGGCTTAATAGTTTAAAACAATAGCTATCATTTATTTTGCAAACGACTCTGAAATTTAGCTTTTAATATGTTTTATTGATTGTGTTATAACAGTTGTCCCATTTCCCCCCTTTATTCCCCTCCACCCTGCACACCCCACCCCCACCCACATTCCCCTCCTTTAGTTCATGTCCATGGGTCATACATATAAGTTCTTTGGATTCTCCATTCCTATACTATTCTTAAACTCCCCCTATTTTCTATGTACCATTTATTCTACTTATCCTCTGTACCATTTCCCCCTCACTCCTACTCCCACTATCCTGCTGATAACCCTCCATGTGATCTCCGTTTCTGTGATTCTTTTCCTGTTCTAGTTGTTTGCTTAGTTTCTTTTTATTTTTTTGTTTGTTTTAAGTGTGGTTGTTAATAACTATGAGTTTGTGTCATTTTACTGTTCATATTTTATCTTCTTTTTCTTAGATAAATCCCTTTAACATTTCATATAATAAGAGCTTGGTGATGATGAACTCCTTTAACTTCACCTTATCTGAGAAGCACTTTATCTGCCCTTCCACTCTAAATGAAAGCTTTGCTGGATAGAGTAATCTTGGACATAGGTCCTTGCCTTTCATGACTTCAAATACTTCTTGCCAACCCCTTCTTCCCTGCAAGGTTTCTTTTGAGAAATCAGCTGACAGTCTTATGGGCACTCCTCTGTAGCTGACTGTCTCCTTTTCTCTTGCTACTTTTAAGATTATCTCTTTATCTTTAATCTTGGTTAAGGTAATTATGATGTGCCTTGGTGTGTTCCTCCTTGGGTTCAACTTCTTTGGGACTCTCTGAGCTTCCTGGACTTCCTGGAAGTCTATTTCCTTGGCCAGAATGGGGAAGTTCTCTTTTATTATTTGTTCAGATAATTTTTCCACATGTTGCTTTTCCTCTTCTTCTTCTGGTACCCCTATAATTCAGATATTGGAACATTTAAAGATGTCCTGGAGGTCCCTAAGCCTCCTCATTTTTTGAATTCTTATTTCTTCATTCTTTTTAGGTTGAATGTTTCTTTCTTTCTTATGACCCACACCATTGATTTCACTCCCAGTTTTCTTCCACCACTGTTGTTTCCCTGTACATTTTCCTTTATTTCACTTAGCATTGCCTTCATTTTTCATCTAATTTGTGACCATATATAACCAATTCTGTGAGCATCCTGATTACCAGTGTTTTGAACTGTGCATCTGTTAGGTTGGCTATCTGTTCATTGCTCAGTTGTATTCTTTCTGGAGCTTCAATCCGTTCTCTCATTTGGGCCATTGTTTTTTGTCTTGGCACACCTGTTACATAGAAATAAACAAATGGGATCTCATCAAAATAAAAAGCTTCTTCATGGCTAAAGAAAACAACATTAAAGTGGGAAAAGAACCAAATGTATGGAAACACATATTTGCCAATGATACCTCAGACAAGGGTTTTATCTCCATAATATATAAACAACTCCCACAACTCCACTCAAGGAAAAAAAGCCCAATTAAAAAATGGGCAAAGGACTTGAACAGACACTTCTCCAAGGAGGACATACAGAGGGCCCAGAGACATATGAAAAGATGGTCAGCATCACCAGCCATCAGAGAGATGCAAATTAAAACCACAATGAGATACTACTTCACACTGGTGAAAATGATCATTATAAACAAATGAAGAAACAGCAAGTATTGGAGAGGAAGTGGGGAAAATGAAACCCTGGTACATTGTTGGTGGGAATATAGACTGGTGCAGTCACTGTGGAAAACAGTATGGAATTTCCTCAGAAAACTAAAAATAGCAGTGCCTTTTGACCTGGCAATTCCACTGCTAGGATTATACCCCAAGAATCCTGAAACACCAATCCAAAAGAACCTATGGAGCCCAATGTTCATAGCAGCACAGTTTACAATAGCCAAAAGGTGGAAGCAACCTAAGTGCCCATGAGTAAATGAATGGATCAAAAAAACTGTGGTACATTTACACAGTGGAATACTATGCAGCAGAAAGAAACAAAAAGCTCCTGCCCTTTGTGACAGCATGAATGGAACTGGGGAGCAATATGCTAAGTGAAATAAGCCAGGTCGTGAAAGACAAATACCTTACGATCTCACCTATAAGTGGAATCTAATCAGCAAAACAAAGAAGCAAGCAAAATATAACTGGAGACATTGGAATTAAGAACAAACTGACAGTAACCAGAGGCTATATGGGAGGGGATAATGAGGGGGAGGGTGAAGGGTTTTCAGGAACATCTATAAAGGAGAGATGGACAAAATCAAAGGGGGTAGGATCAAGGGTGGGCAGTGGGGATTGCTGCAGTGGGGGGAGTTTTGGGTGGAAAATGGAGAAAGATGTACTTGAATAACAATAAAAAAAAAGATTTAATCTCCAAAATATACAAAGAACTCACTGGACTCCACTCAAAGATGAGCAACCCAATTTAAAAATGGGCAAAGGACTTGAACAGACATTTCTCCAAGGAGGACATACAGAGGATCCAGAGACACATGAAAAGATGCTCGATATCACTAGCTATCAGAGAGATGCAAATTAAAACCACAATGAGATACCACTTTACACAAGTCAGAATGGCTACCATAAACAAAGAAACAAACAAGTGTTCGAGAGGTTGTGGAGAAAAGGGGACCCTAGTTCACTGTTGGTGGGATTGCAGACTGCTACAACCACTATGGAAAACAGTATGGAATTTTCTAAGAAAACTAAAAATGAACATGCCTTTTGAGCCAGTAATTTCACTACTAGGAGTATATCCTAAGAACCCTGAAACACCAATCCAAAAGAACCTATGCACCCCGATGTTCATAGCAGCACAATTTACAATAGCCAAGAGTTGGAAGCAACCTAGATGCCCATCGGTCAATGACTGGATCAAAAAGCTATGTTACGTTTACATAATGGAATTCTATGCTGCAGAAAGAAAGAAGGAACTCCTACCCATTGCAACATCATAGATGGAACTGGAAAGCATTATGCTGAGTGAAATAAGCCAGGAGGTGAAAGACAAATACCACATGATCTCACTGTTAACAGGAATCTAAACAACAAAACAAACAAGCAAGCAAAATATGACCAATGACACTCAAATATGGAACAGGCTGACAGGGTCCAGATGGGAGAGGGGAGAGAATCATAGGGGAAAAGGGGATGGACTCACATGAACAAGTATAAAGGACACATGGACAATAACTAAGGTGGGGGGCAGAAATGGGAGGGAGCTGGGGAGCACTGGGGGGGGCAGGGCTGGGAATATAAGACAGAAAACTGTACTTAAACAAGAATTAAATAAAATTAAAATTAAAAAAAGAAAACTGGCAATATTAATTCTTAAAAAATAAATAAATAAATAAAATGTCAATAAGCAAAGACCAAAAAAATCATAATAATAAATTTTCAAAGTGCAACTGACTTATGACCCGAGATTTCACTTCCAGTAATTAATGCAAAAAAAACCCCTGAAACATTGGTTCGAAAGAAGATATGTATCTTTATTTTTTATTGCAGTTATATTTACAATAGGCAATATTTGGAAGCATCCCATGTGCCCATTATTAGATTAGTAAATATAAAAACAGTGGTACATTAACACAATAGGTGACTCAGCTGTAAAAGACAAGTAAATGTTACCTTTTGTGATAGCATGGATGGACTTGGAGAGTATTAAGCTGTGTGATACAAGCGAATCCGAAAAAGCCAAGTACCATATGTTTCATTTCATGGTAATTACCAATGGAAAACTAGGGGTGGGGGAGGTAGAAGTGGGTAAAGGGGTTATAAATGTCGATAGAAGATGACTTTGACTGTAGAAAGTACCAATAATAACATATATCCTCATGAAAACTAGACAACAATCTCACTAACATAGCTAGATACACACACATATATATACTCCTAAATATATTGACTCATATATGCACAGACATAATACACATACATATAAAAACACACAGGCATGTACATGTATGCTCACACATAGCATGCAAACATGCAAGCACACCTCTACCCACCACACAGATGCATTTTTTAGTCTAAAAAATATAAACCATCCCTTAGAATCCAGAGTATAATAATTGTGTTTTGGCCCTGGCTGGCATAGCTCAGTGGATTGAGCGCGGGTCTGCGAACCACACGATCGCGGTTCGATTCCCAGTTATGGCACATGCCTGGGTTGCAGGCCAGTTCCCAGCAGAGGACTCACGAGAGTCAACCATACATTGATAATTCTCTCCTTCTCTCCTTCCCTTCCTCTCTAAAGATAAATAAATAAAATCTTTTAAAAAAAGAATTGTATTTAAATGTTGTAAGTGGCTACCTTTTACAAGAGGAGCTTCTGCTTCATATCTTTTTTTGAACTAAGCTAGTTATAAATGAAAAAGATAGAAAGGATCCAAAAATACTTGGGATCCTAGGCTAAATTTTTATATAATAATATCCCAAACCATTTAGGTTTGAGAGGTTCACTCTTGAAATTAGCCATAGTGCTCAGAGGAATTCAACAGTTCTACCTCCCTGTCACCCTAAGCCTTAGCTGAGTTCACAGCTGGCAGACCACACTGACTTGTTGTGAGTCAGTGAGCCATCCTGGGAGTGGGTCCTCTAGCCCCTAGTCATGCTGCCCCAGCTGATGCCGTGTAGGGCAGAGACAAAAGCTCCTGCCAAGGTTTGCCTAAATTTTAGAGTTGTGACTTCTGGCCAAGATGGAGACATAGATAGACACACTGTGCCTCCTCACACAACCAAAAGAAGGTCAACAAAAATTTAAATACAAAAAATAACCAGAAATGACAGAACATCAAACTGTATGGAAGTCCAACAACCAAGGAGTTAAAGAAGCATTCATCCAGACCGGTAGGAGGGTCAGAGATGGACAGCTGGGCAGAGAGGACTCGTGACAAGGTGGTGGCTGGCAGACTCAGCAATGTGGCAGGTTGTAGAGCAAGGCAGCAGATGGCCAGCAAGGTGGCAGCTGGCGGATCCAATGAGGTGGAGGCTGGTGGAGTGGGTGGTCTCACATTTGTGAGCAGATAAACCGGGAGAAACAAGTGGGAAAAGAGAGACTGCACAACCCAGGGCTCTAGGGAAGTGAAATAAAGCCTCAAACATCTGATTGAAAACACTGGTGGGTGTTGAGGCAGCAGTGGGAGAAACTCCCAGCCTCATAGGAGAGTTTTTTGAAGAAACCCACAGGGTCCTAGCAATACACAAGCCCAACCACCTGGAAATCAGCACCAGAAGGGCTCAATTTCCTTGTGGGAAGTGGGGGAAGTAACTGAAAACCAGCAGAGAGCAGAGCAAGCAGCACTGTTCCCTCTCAGACTACTGCCCCATATACAGCATCACAACCCAGCGAGGTAGGTTCCCACACCCTAAGAATACCTAAGACTCTGCCCCTCCCTATTGCTGCATGTAATATTGCTGCATGTAATATCTGAGATTTTCTTGCTTATGTTCTCCTATAGGACTTTTATGTTGTCATGACTTATATTTAAGTGTTTTATCTACCTTGAATTTATTTTGTGTATGGTGTAAGCTGATGATCGAGTTCATGTTTTTGCATGTAGCGATCCAGATCTCTCAACACCATTTGTTGAAGAGACTGTTTTCACTCCATTTTATGTTTCTGCCTGCTTGGTTGAATATTAATTGACCATAGAGACTTGTTTTTGTTTCTGGGCTCTCTGATCTGTTCCATTGGTCTTTGCGTCTGTTCTTATGAAAGTACCTGACTGTTTTGATTAAAGTGGCCTTGTAGTACAGTTTGATATCAAGTATTGTGATCCCTCCTACTTTGTTCTTCTTTCTCAAAATTGCAGTAGCTATTGGGGGTCATTTATGGTTCCATATAAATTTTTGAAATGTTTGTCCTATATCTGTGAAATATATCATTGGTACTTTAATAGGGATTGCATTGAATCTGTAAATTGCTTGGGGTAGTATGGACATTTTGATGATGTTAATTCTTCTAATCCATGAACATGGTACATGTTGAATAGAAGTGGTGAAAGCAGACATCCCTGTCTTGTTCCTGATCTTAGTGGGAAAGCTTTTAGTTTTTGGCCATTGAGTATGATATTGGCTGTAGGTCTCTCATATATGGCCTTTATTATGTTGAGTAATGCTCCCTTTATTCCTAGTTTGCTGAGTATTTTTATCATAAATGGATGCTGTACCTTAACAAATGCTTTCCCCACATTTATTGATATGATCATGTGAATTCTGTCTTTGCTTTTGTTTATGTGATGTATTATGTTATTGATTTGCACATATTGTGCAATCTTTGCATTCTTGAGATGAATCCCACTTGGTCATGGTGTATGATGTTTTTAATGTATTGGTGGATGTGGTTTGCCAATATTTTGTTAAGGATTTTAGTGTCTATGTTCATCAGCGATAGTGGCCTGAAATTTTCTTTCTTTGTTGTGTCTTTATCTGCTTTTGGGATTAGAGTGATGCTGGCTCCATAGAAAAAATTTGAGACTCTTACATGTTCTTGGAGTTTTTGGAATAGTCTGTGAAGGATAGGGGTAGCTCATCCTTAAATGTTTTATAAAATTCTCCTGTGAAACCATCTGGTCCAGGGCTTTTGTGTGCTTGGAGTTTTTTTATTACTGCTTCAATTTTGTCAGTTGTTATTGGTCTGTTCATGATTTCTGCTTATTCTTCATTCAGTTTTGGAAGATTATTTTTTCTAGAAATTTGTCTATTTCACATAAGTTTTCAAATTTCTTGGCATTTAGATCTTCATAGTGATTTCTTACAATGCTTTGTATTTCTGTGGTATCAGTTGTAATTTTTCCTCCTTTATTTCTGATTGTCTTTATTTGGATCCTCTCTCTTTCTTGATAACCCTGCTTAAAGGCTTGTCAATTTTGTTTATCTTTACAAAGAACCAACTCTTGGATTTATGGATCCTTTAGTCTCTATATTGTGCAATTCTACTCTGATTTTGGTTATTTTTCTCCTTTGACTAACTCTGGGCTGTCTTTGTTGTTGTTCCTCCAATTCTTTTAGATGTAGGGTTAGGTTGTTCATTGAAAAGTTTCTATCTTTTTTAGGTAGGCCTTTATCGGTATGAACTTCTGTCTCAGGACTGCCTTCCCTGTGCTACATAAGTTTTGGGCTGTTGAGAGTTGATTTTCATTTGTTTCCAGAAAATTTTTTATTTCTTCCTTGATGTCATTCTTCACCCATTCATTGTTTATAGCATGCTATTAAATCTCCATGAATTTGAGTGTTTTTGAGTTTTTTTCCTTGAGACAGGTTTCCAGTTTCAGTCCTTGTGATTGGAGAAAATGCTTGATACGATTTCAGTTTTCTCTTTTGTTGAGACTTGCTTTGTGTCCTGCCCTTTGTGTCCTTTGGTCTATCTTTGAAAATGTTCCATGTTCATTTGAAAAGAACCAGTATTTTGCTCCTTGCGATGAAAGATTTTATATATATATCAGTTAAGTCCATTTGATCTAGGACATTGTTCAATGCCACAATATCTTTGTTGATATTTTGTTTAGCAGATCAGTCCATTTTTGACAGTGGGGTATTAAAATCCCCTACTATAATTCTGTTCCTGTCAATATCTTTCTTGAAGTCCTTCAAGATTTTCCTTGTATATTTGGGAGCTCCTATGTTGGGTGCATATATGTTTATCATGTTTATATCTTGATGGATTCTTCCCTTGAGTACTATGAAGTGCCTTTCTGCGTCTCTTTATATGGTCCTGTTTTTAAAGTATATTTTGTCTGATATGAGTATTGCTACCCTGACTTATTTCCATGTCCATTTGCTTGGAATATTTTTTTCAACCCTTTACTTTCAGTTTGTATAGGTCTTTTGTTCTAAGGTGGGTGTCTTGTAGGCAGTGTATATGTGGATCATGCTTTCTTATCCATTCAGCTAATCTATGTCTTTTGATTGGAGCATTAATTCATTTACATTTGATTATTATTCATAGATACTTATTCAATGGCAGTTTACTTCCTTCCTACCTGTTTTCCTGTCTCTCTCTCACTGTTTTTTTTCTTTTTTTTAAACAGTCCTTTTAGTATATTTTACAGTGCTGGTTTAGTGAAGGTGTATTCTTTGAAGCTTATTTTGTCTGGGAAATTCCTTATTTTGCCTTCCATTTTAATTGAGGGTCTTGCTGAATAGAGTAGTCTTGGTTGCAGGCCTTTGCTTTTCATTACTTGCCATTCCCTTCTAGCTTGTAGTGTTTCTATCTAGAAGTCAGCTGCTAGCCTAATGGGGGCTCCCTTACATCTTACTTCCCGTTTATCCTCTGCTGCCTTTAAGATTCTCTCTTTACCTTGTAATTTTGCTATTTTAATTATAATGTGTCTTGGAGTTGGACTCTTTGTATTCCTCTTATATTGGGACCCTCTCTGCTTCCTGGATTTGTGTGATTTTTTCTCTCATCAAATTAGGGACATTTTCCATCATTACTTTTTCAAATAGGTTTTCTATCCCTTGCTCTTCTTCTTCTCCTTCTGGTATCCCTATTGTGTGAATATTATTTCATTTCATGTTATCCTGCAGTTCCCTTAACTCTTCTTCATTTTTTTTAGTCTTTTTTCTTTTTCTTGCTCTTTGTGGATGTTTTTTTCTACCTTGTCCTCCAGCTCACTGATTTGATCCTCTGCTTCAAGATGAAAGCCTGCTTTTGATTCCTTCTGCTGTGTTCTTCAGTTCAGAAATTGTATTCTTCATTTCCTTTTGGCCCTTGTTTATAGTTTCTTTTTCCTTTTTCATGTTGATATAGTTTGTAGTTATTTCATCATAGCTTCCCTGTAATTTTTGGTAATTCTCAGTGAGCTCATTGAGCTTCCTTATGACCATTGCTTTGAACTCAATATCTGATAGTTGAGTTGCCTCTATTTCATTTAGCATTCTTTCTGAGGCTTCCTCCTTTCCTTTCATTTTGGTTTTGCTTCTTTGTCTTCCTACTGTTTGTGAGACTCTTCTTGTTAGCCTCTGTTTCTTAGCTTGATCTATTTTGACTTTCTGAGTTTGTGGTGTTTACTTGTATGGTAGGAGACCTGTGAGATTCAGTGGTGCAGTCTCCTTGACCTCCTGAACTTGCTGGTCTTAGGATGCTATTTATGCTATCTGGATGTAATTGGGTTTTGATTGTTGTTGGGTTGTTCTTTGGTGGGTCCATTCCTCCAGCTGTTTGACTGAGTGTCACTCTGCCCACCACATCTTGTATGCTGTTGTGCAGGTACTGCCAGAACAAAACAACAAAGCCCAGGTAACAAACTCATGTCCACAAAAATTTCCCCCCCCAACACTATCTGAGTATCAACAGCAAATGAACCAGTATTAATAAGTATGTAAAGAGATTAAGAGTGTTATAAGAAAGAAGAGAAATATATTATCAATTATAGTGACATTATGCATGAACTTTCTGAACAAGAAATGAATGTTAAAAAGTTATGCAGGAAATAAAATATTGTTGATCATGGAGAAGGCCACAGTGGATTTCATCTTGGTAGCCTTTAGTATTTAGCACTTTTTTTCCCTTCTAGATCTGCTTCTGATGGTGTCGGATGTTCACCCTGTCTGACCTTAGGCAGCCTGCTCTGAGACTGCCATAGACAGGCTGTCTATAGTTATCTCATACAGTTGTTAATTAGTTACTTTGCCCTCAGCAGTCTGTATTAAGCCCCACATGGTGGGGCAGAATGCCTCCTGGGGTTGGGGCTATTGTTTCCCCTCAGGCTGCTGCTCAGAGGGGAGAGGTGTACCTGAGTAGGATGGCTGCTGCAGTAAGAGAGACAACTTAGCACCAGGATCCTGGTGGTCACTGTCTCAGTTCTCTCCTCCAAGCTTCCGTCCCCAGTCTCTCCACAAATCACTGTAGTCTACTCTGCCCCCACCCTTTTTCAGGGATGTATGTCTGTGGCCTTCTCCTTTACTTATTAATTTAGTCTGTCTATACTGAGTGGTCAAGCTTAAGCACCACAGAGCCAGTGTAGAGTCTCTTTTGGGAGGTGCTGTTGTTTCCCTTCAGGCAGCTACTGCTGGGAAGGGAGTAGTCTGCCTGAGCAAGATGGTTGTCACTGTTTGGGGAATGACTCAGCACCAGTTTCCCTGCAGCTACTCTCTCAACACTCAGCACTCTCTCCAAAGATTTAGTCCCCAGTCACTCCTCAGGCATCTCCAGCGTACTGTGCTCCCACCTTTGCCTGAGCCCCAGGTAAGTGACAGCAAATGAAAATTTGTGCATTGGCCTTTTAAATGGCTTTTTGCATTTCCAGCCATCAATCTCTAGCAGAAAGCAACCCTGCCACTTTCACTGCCAGGTGTTATCTGTGTCATTTTTGGGGTTTGGTGTTCTAGCTGGGGATCCCAGCTTAGGGTTTACAGCCCATTCTTCTCAGGGGGTCTGACCTGCTGCTTAATTATCCCTCTGGCACTTCCACTTGTGGGCAATGAGCCAGCCCTCTCAAGTCTCCACTGCACTTCTTACCAGACAGGTTGTGCCGGAGCTGGTTCTTCTGTCTGAAGTTATAAGGCTTCTCTCTTGCTATTGTTCAGTTGTTTGTTCTGGGTTATTTCTCCACAATTTAGTTGAAATTGCAGATTGATCCTGGGAGGAGGTTAGTGTGGCTCCTACTCACTCTTCCACCATCTCTCTGCTAGTTGCATTTTGTAAATTTTTTGAAGAAAGTCCATACTGTTTTCCACAGTGAGTTCACCAATGTGCCTTCTCACCAATAGTGCATGAATGTTCCCTTTCCTCCATATCATCATCAGCACTTGTTGTTTATTGATTTATTGATGATAGCCATTCTGAAAGGTGTGAGGTGTTATGTCGTTGTGGTTTTACTTTGCACTTCTCTGATGATTCATGATGTTGAGCATCTTTTCAAATGTCTATGGGGCATCTAAATTTCTACCTTTGGAAAGCATGTATTCTGGTCATTTGCCCATTTTGAAAATTGGACTTTTTTGGTGTTCAGTTATATGAGTACTTTATAAATTTTATTTATTATTATTTTTAAAATATATTTTATTGATTATGCCATTACAGTTGTTCTATTTCCTCCCTTCATTTCCCTCCACCCTGCACACCCCCTCCCCCACCATTCCCCCCTTTTAGTTTATGACCATGTGTCTCAAGTTCTTTAGATTCTATATTTTCCCTACTATTCTTGCCCTCTCCCCTATCTATTTTCTACCTACCATTTATGCTACTTATTCTCTGTACCTTCTCTCCCCTTTCTCCTCTTCCCACTCCCCTGTTGCTAACCCTCCATGTGATCTTCATTTCCATGGTTCCATTCCTGATCTAGCTGTCCTCTTGGTTTGTTTTTGTTTTAGGCGTGGTTGTTAACAAAGGTGAGTTTGCTGTCCTTTCACTGTTCATATTTTTTATCTTTTTTTTCTTGGATAAGTGTCTTTAACATTTCATATACTAAGGGCTTGGTGATGATGAACTGCTTGAATTTGATCTTATCTGAGAAGCACTTTATCTGTCCTTCCATTCTAAATGAAAGCTTTGCTGGATAGAGCAATCTTGGATGTAGGTCTTTGGATTTCATGACTTGGAATACTTCTTTCCAGCCCCTTCTTGCCTTTAAGGTCTCTTTTGAGAAATCCACTGACAGTCTGATGCGAGCTCCTTTATAGGGCACTGTACCCTTATCTCTTGCTGCTTCTAGGATTCTCTCCTTCATTTTCATCTTGGCTAATGTAATGATGATGTGCCTTGGTGTGTTCCTTCTTGGGTCCACCTTCGTTGGGATTCTCTGAGCTTCCTGGATTTCCTGGAAGTCTATTTCCTTTGCCAGATTGGGGAAGTTCTCCTTTATTATTTGTTCAAATAAGTTTTCCACTCGTGGCTGTTCCTCTTCCCCCTCTGGTACCCCTATAATTCAGATGTTGGAACGTTTAAAGATGTCCTGGAGGTTCCTAAGCCTCTCCTCATTTTTTTAAATTCTTGTTACTTCACATTTTTCTGTTTGGTCATTTCTTCCTTCCTTCTGGTCCACTCCCTTGATTTGAGGCCCAGTTTTCTTTACATCACTATTAGTTCCCTGTGCATTTCCCTTCATTTCACTTACTTTAACCTTCATTTGTTCCTCTAATTTGTGACTAAAGTCAACCAGTTCTGTGAGCATCCTGATCACCAGTGTTTTGAACTGTGCATCTGAGAGGTTGGCTATTTCTTGGTTGCTTTGAGTTATCAGTTCTGTGGCTCTGATTTCTTGAGCCACATTTTGGACTGTTTGTGCCTGTTACCTATGAGGAGCAGAGCCCTAGGTGTTCACCTGGGCGAGGCAACTTAGTCACTGTTTGTGACACTGTATGTGGGGGCGGGGTCAAAGAGGGGCAATGGAGGTCCCCTCTGCTGCTTCCTGCTGCTGGAGCCTGCACGGTCTGTCTCACTGCTTGCTCCTTTGCTGGTTTATTGGTCTGGCTGATGGTTGTTGTTGTCCGACTTCTGTATAGTTCAATTTTCTGTGTTTTGGCTGCATTTTTGTTTACTAAAACTTTGTTGTCTTTAAACTTGGTTGTGGGAAGAGGCACAGTGTTTCCATCTATACCTCCATCTTGGCAGAAGTTCCTTCTTTATAAATTTTAGATATTAACCCTCTATCAGATGTATCATTGGTGAATATATTTCACCATTCAATGAATTGTCTTTGTATTTTGTTGATGATTTTCTCTGCTGTGCTGAGTTTCTTTAACTTTTTAGTTTGATGTATTCTCATTTATTTTTCCTTTTTTTCCTTTGCCTGAGAAGACAATTCAGAAAAAAATATTCCTGTGAAAAATGTTCAAGATTTTGCTGCCTGTGTTTGGTTCTAGGATTTTAATGGTTTAGACTCTTACACTCATGTCTTTAATCCATTTAAGTTTATTTTTGTGTATGGTATAAGAAAGTGGTCTACTTCCATTTTTTTTGCATTCATCTGTCCAATTCCTGAAGACCACTTATTGACTAGATTATTTTTAACTCTTTGTATGTTCTTGCTTCCTTTTTCAAGTATTAATTGAACATAAAGGTATTGGTTTTTTGGGGGGGAAATCTCTGTTCCAGTCACTGTCTCTTTTTATTAGAGTACAATGCTGTTTTGATTACTACCATATTGTAGTGTATTTTGATATCAGATAGCATGATTCCTTCAACATTGTTCTTTTGCAATACTGCTCTGGCTATTAGGGTTTTTATGGCTTCATATAAATTTTTTTTAATATTCTAGTTTTGTGAAATATGCCATCAGTGTCCTGATAGGAATTGCATTGAATCTATAAATTGCTTTGAGTAGCATGGACATTTTAATTATTTTAATTCTTGTTATTAAGCATAAACACAGTATATGCTTCCACCTATTTGTATTTTCTTCAATTTATTTTTCAGTGTCTTATTATTTTCCAATTACAGATCTATATATCCTTGATTAAATTTGTTCCAAGGTATATTTTTAATGGAATTGAAAATGGAATTATTTTCTTAGTTTACATTTCTGACATTTTATTACTGGTGTGTAAAAATGCAACTGATTTCTGATACTTAATTTGCATCTTATTACTTTACTGAATTCATTTATCTCTTCTTCTTTCTTCTCCTTCTTCTTCTCCTCCTTCTCCTTTTCTTTCTCCTTCTTCTATTTTTGAAAACCCTTTAACATTTCTTGTAGTACAGGTTATAACTCAGGAATTTGCAGTTCCCAGATGCTGCTGATGCTGCTGACACTGGTCTCCAGGGACCACAGAGAACTGCTAGACTAGATGATAGGGAAAGACAGCTAATCCTAGAGGGGAATGTCCTCTTGCTTCTCACTTCATGGTGTAGCAGGACCTCAGGAAAGCTAGTTCCCAAATGTACCCATGGGTACATTTTTAAAGAATGTTAACTGTAATATTCACCAATTTCTCCTGAGGTGAATAGCATACATTTTTCTCTCCTGTCTTTTCTTTCATCTTCTGTAGGCATTCTTCTTTAAAAATGATACATATTATTACCATAGCATGTACTGTGTGTAATTCTGTCGATTACAAGCATGTTTATTTTGTTCCATCTGACATTTACATAGTATCATCTTAAAAATTCATTTTACTGTATGTTTGTGTATATAGAACATCAAACAAACTCCTTGTTTTTTACTGAAAAAATTTGGGAGCAATGATGTGCAGTTAAGTCTTAAAACTTAGGCACAAGTAAATGAGCTTAATTTATTTAACTTAGAAACTGTTTAGAAATTTAAGCAATTTGGCAGCTGGGTGTGCAGAAGGGCATGTGGGTGTGACTAATGTGTTTTTACCAAAACTGAGTTTTTGCCTGATACATTTGGAATTGCAAAAATCAAATTGAGACTTTGGTAAATTTGCTTTAAACCACGATAGAATTAGTAAACTAGAGGCATTATGGTGTCTATCAACTCTTATTTAATTTAGATGCTCAGTTCCTTAAAGCTAGATCAAACCTACAGAAAAGTGACAAGTAGATGACACTTTCCAAATAGCTTGCAGTTATCTGCTGACATCTGTGTTCCCACCATAGCTGCCTGGGTCAATCAGTGATGGCTAATTTACTGCATCCCTCACTCATGGCATTCCCTCCCACTGGTCATAGCGGATCAGGGGACAACACAGGCTCAAGTCACCTTTCTTCCCATCTTCCAGCTACAGAATTATTTAATCCCTTGCTGCTATAAGGTTACATTTTCTACCTCCTCTTTCATAGGTGATGACTGTCTTGGTTCAGGTATGTATGAAATTTAAGCTTTGTTGCTCAACTTAAATGAATTTAGGCACAAAGACCGGGATGTCAACACCTTTGTGAAACTTGGAACAAAGCCAAGACATGATACTATTGTTGCTATGTTGTGTGTTAAGTAAATTTTGGTAGGCTGCCCTACTTACTACACTACTTTGTCTAACTTTTTATTTGGCAGGAAAAATTACACTCCAGTATCCAAATATTTTAAAATAATCTTCTGGGACATAATTTAGGTTTGATTATTATCCCTTTAGGCCCTCTTTTTATCTTCTCTCTTTCACTTTCCCCTTTTTATAGTATTTCTCAGTCCTACCTTGTTCCAAACACTTAGCTCCTTGCTAAGGATTACTGGCAAATCGGGAACTCCTAACATGTATCATAATTACTGAAATATCCTCTTCATAATGCTTTTCATTTTACTCCTTAATTAGACTGGCGCATCAATGGTTATTTATAGAGCTTTTATACCCAAATTGTTAGATTAAAAGAACTGTTTATGCCCTTATTAAGAAATAAGAAGAAAAATTAAAAAATAATCATGAGAGAAATATGGGTATGAAGGCATCTTTGTTTTTCTAGAGGTGACACTAAAATATGCTAGCTCATACAATTAGGCAGTGTTGGGAACCACTCTGCCTGGTTTCAGGAGTTGTAACTGCCCCCCATGGATAAGGTTGAGTGAGTGACCTCAGGACTGTGAGCCACTAAGGAGACAAAGCTTATCTCTGGCAGCAGCACTGCTTCTGCTTCATCCCCTGCCCCCAACTGTTGGTCGGTTAGTCAGAGATGGGTAAGACCCCTCAGAGGGGGGGCAACCTAAGCCAGACATGATCACTTGGGAGGCTCACTAGGAAGGACTCAAGGGGCTGCACCAAAGAGGGAGTGATAGACCCTCGCCCCCAACTATTCTGACATAGCCTGAGTCCCCATTTCCTCTGGGAGAAGCACTTCCTGGCTCTAATCCACTTAAGCCTAAAAATCTATAACTGGGAAGGTGGTGTAGCTCTTTGCAGACTAGAGTGAGATCAGGGTGATCAGGCATAAGAAAGAGTTCCTGGAGTCCTGTGAAGCCTGCTTTGCTAAGAGTGCTTTCATTCATATGATAAGGGTCCGAGCAGGAAATGAGTATGTCTCCCAAAGTTTTTGCAACCTCCTTACCTGACAGACACTGACTCAGACTAAACCCTCAGATTTCTTTGAAATGTTATCTGTTGTTTGATCCTTGCCACCTGACATTAATTGATGAGCTTTACCTGTATTCCTGTGTGTTCCAAACCTAATAAAAGCCATTGAAGAAGAGGTTCTTGGTCCTCCTACTGTGAGAGATTGACCACCTCTCCTCCCCAAGCAGATCATGTCTTGGCAGTTTCATTTCCATCCATGGTAGATGGGGGGACTTGTGGGCAAAGTTTCCCCCACAAGGCAGCATATCCAAAATCCTCAATGACCTGAATGGAATAAATTTTTCTTAATTTAAAGGCTTTGCTGAAGAACACCTATATCCATATACCATTTCACAATTGGCCTAGATCCCAGGAGTTCAATGGGGAAGAACTTTGGAGCATTGTACAGAATTGGAGGTTTAGATACATAGAGACATATTTCATAAAAATGGGGATGGAAGAGATTAATACAATTAATGAGGCACAGAAACATTGCCATTAGAAGGAGAAATTACCCTGGGCAGGGGCAAAGCTGAGCAAGGTAAGGCTTGATTTAGCACAAAGCTACCAGTGTTAGAGGTGTTTGTAGGTTTAGATATATGCAAGCATGAGCTCAAATACCACCTGACCCAGACTTCCTTCTTGAATAACCATTGTTTTGGGAAAGAGAAGGAAATATTTTAAAAAGAACCTCATAACTTCTTAAGCAGCACTCAAAGAGCACTAAACATAAAGGGGAAAATGATAAAATGAACTGTATAAAAATTAGAAAATTCTGTACATGAAAAGCCTCTGTTAAGGTAGTGAAAGGTATGCTGCAGCCTAGGAGGTAATATTTATGGTACTTATACCTGACAAAAGACTCCTATTCAGATTGTATAAACAATTTCTATACATTTCAAGGAAAAAGACACCCAACACAATAGAAAAGTGTGCAAAAGACCTGATCAATACTTCCAGTCAAAATAGATGTGTAGGTAAACATGGATTAACTCCTCATACAACTACATCAAAATTACAACTAAAATGTAGAACAACTATCACTCAGAACCATCATATATCAAGTCAAATGGAAGTCCAACAACTACAGAACAGAAGAAACTGCATCCATCCAGACTGGTGGTAGATGTAGATATGAGGAACAAGCTGGTCCCACATACTTGTGTGGCAGATAAAAATTTGGGAGGGATATCTCAGGAGTGAGGGTTCCCACAACACACCAAGTCCCACATCCCAGGGTTCCAGTGCCAGGAAGATAAACCCATATAACTTCTAGCTCTAAAAAACAGTGGGGATGGAGTCAGTGAAAAAAAAACTGGAGTCCCAGGCAGTTCCTCTTAAAGAACCCACACACAGACTCATCTACTCAGACTCACTCCCTCTGAGTTCTAGTACTGGTTTGAAGGGCACCAATTGCATATAGGGAAGAACTGAAGTGTCTGGCACCAGAATGAGAGCTGAGGGACAGCTTTCCCAAAGACAGAAAGGGGAACAGAGACCATTGTCCCTTTTCTGAGTCCTCCCACCACAGAGCCACAGAACTGGAAGGTGGGGGCCATATCTGAGACTCCATCAACCTGGATTACACAGATTGCTCCACCATTGGTAATCCTTGAGGCTCTGCCCAATCAAATTTATGGCCTATCTAAGATGTTAACAGTGGTTTTTCCATGTGAATGGATGTTCTCAGTTCAAGTTTTACATCTTTCTAAATCCTCTCAAACAAGTCAGAATCACCCTCAGTGAGCCCCCAGCCACTGTGCCTCTAGCTAAGTGGCCCACACAAAGGGTGCACCTTGAGTACCCAGCATGGGTGATAAAGAGGCTGTGCTTCTGGACTCTATAGGACACCTACTACAGTAGGCCCCTCTATCAAGCCAAGGAGTTATAGGAACTCTACTTGATACATACAAACACAGAGAAGTTGCCAAAATGAGGAGAAAAAAAACATGGCCCCCAAAAGAGATAAAAACTCCAGAAAAAAAGCTAAATGAAATGTAGATGAGCAATTTATCAGATGCACAATTGAAAAGACTAGTAATAAGGAAGCTCAAGGAACTTAGTGAGTACCTCAACAGCATAAAAAAGACCCAGGCAGAAATGGAGGATTTACTAATGGAAATAAAGAACAATGTACAGGGAATCAACAGCAGAATGGGAGAAACCAAGGACCAAAGCAATAATATGGAACATAAGGAAACAACAACAACAACAACAACAAAAACAATCAGAGCAACAAGAAGAAAAAAGGAGTCCAAAGGAATGAGGATAATGTAAGCAGCCTCTGGGACAACTTTAAGCATACAAGCATCTGCATCATATGGGTGCCAGAAGGAGAAGAGAAATAAGAAATCTATTTGAAAAAAGAATGAAAGAAGACTTTCCTAATTGATGAAGGAAAAAGAAACACAAGTCCGGGAAGTAAACAGAATCTCAAATAAAATGGACACAAACAGGCCTACACCAAGACACATCATAATTAAAAGGCCAAAGGTTAAAGATAAAGAGAGATCTTAAAAGGAGCAAGAGAAAAGCAGTTAGTTACCTATAGAGGAGTTCCCATAAGACGGTCAGCTGATTTCTCAAAACAAACTTTGCAGGCTAGAAGGGATTAACAAGAAATATTCAAAGTCATGATAAACAGAGACTTATAGCCAAGATTGCTCTACCTAGCAAAGCTACCATTTAGAATTGAAGGGCAGATAAAGAGCTTCCCAAACAAGAAAAAGCTGAAGGAGTTTATCACCACCAAACCATTATTATATGAAATGTTAAAGAGACTTATTTAAGACAAAGAAGATCAAAACTATGAATAATAAAATGGCAAAAAATACTTATGTATTAACAATTGAGTCTAAAAAAAACTAAGCAAACAAGAAGAACAGAGACAGACTCATGATGGTTGCAAAATGAGAGAGGGCTGTGAGGGAATGAGTGAAGATGTAAGGGGATTACGAAGTACAAATAGGTAGTTACAGAATAGCCATGGGGATGTAAAGTACAGTACAGAAAATGGAGTAGCCAAGGAACTTACATGCATGATCCACGGACATGAACAAAGGGTGGTGATTACCTGAAGGAGTTGGGGGTTCTGGATGGGAGGCTAAGGGGGGAAATTGGGACAACTGTAAGAGCATAATTAATTAAATATAATTTAAAAGTAACAGAAAGATCTGATTAGACACTTTACAAAAGAACATAACGAAAGGGCCATTAGACATTGAAAGAAGCTCAACTTCTTTATCAAGGAAATGCAAATTGATGCTTTAATGCAATGTCTATATAAACTCATCAGTGTGACTAAAATAAAAAATGCAAAAAAAAATCCAAGTGTTAGGGGGTTGAAGGAGAAAAACGGGACGACTGTAATAGCATAACGATAGAACATTTAAAAATAATGAGAAAAAATGATAAGTGTTATGACATCACAAGTATGTGGAGCAACCAGAACTTTCATATGTTGCTGTTAGGAGTGTAAATTTACAAATCCATTTTTAAAAACTCTTTGGCTATATATACTAAAACTGAATATATGTGTGCTTAAAATATGACACAGGGATTTCACTCCTAGATATGTACTCAACAAAATTGCACACATAGATTCACCCAAAGACATATTCAAGAAGCTTCATAGCAGCATACTCATACTAGCCCAAACTATAAAATACCTGTAGTGGTTACTTTTATATGTCAACTTGATCGGGACATGGGGTACTCAAATACCTAGTCAAATATTATTCTGGGTGTCCTTGTGAGTGTGATTTTCATAAGATTGGCACTTAAATTGGTAAACTGAGTACAGCATATTGTCCTCCCTAATGCAGGTAGGCCATATCCAATCAGTTGAAGGTTTGAATAGAACAAAAAGGCTGGTCCTCCCTCAAGAGAGAAAGAATTCCTCTTGCCTGACTTCTTGCTTGGGATATAGGCTTTTTTCATGCCTTCACATTTTAATGAAAACATTGGCTCTTCCTGGGGATTGAGGCTGCTATCCTTCAGACTGAAACTATACCACTGGCTCTGTAGAGTCTCCAACTTGCTGACTTAACCTGCATATCTTATTATTTGTCAGCTTCCATAATCATTTGAGCCAATTCCTTGTACACACGCACACACATACGGATCTATTGGGTCTGTTTCTCTAGAAAACCCTGCTTAATACAATACCTAAATGCCCATGCAGAATGAATGAATGGATTAATTAAATGTGATATTTTTACAAGACATAATACTGAATAACAATGAGAATAAACAAATTATAACTATACACAATAGAACAGATAGATTTAATGAACAGGGTGCTGAACAAAAATGTCCAGATACAAAAAGGAATAGGTAAACTAGTCTATACTATTAAAAACAGTTTAATGGTTACCTTAGAAAGGCAGTCAATGGAAGCAGGTGGAAACAAGCACTTCTGAGTATGCTGTTCATGTTCTGTTTCTTTTTTTAAAAGATTTTATGTATTTATTTTTAGAGAGAGAGTAAGGGAGGGAGAAAGAGAGAGAGAAACATCAATGTGTGGTTGCCTCTCATGTGGCCCCCACTGGGGACCTGGCCTGCAACCCAGGCATGTGCCCTGACTGGGAATCGGACTGGCAACCATTTGGTTCACAGCCCACGCTCAATCCACTGAGCTACACCAGCCAGGGCACATGTTCTATTTCTTGATTTAAGTGTGAAATGCATGGATGTGTTCTGTTTGCGAAAATTCATTGATTATTTCTCCATTTTTATGAATGCATATTATATCTTAATAAAATAAAGCTCTGTTTTAGTAAATTTAGAATACCTTATAAATATATTTAACAAGAAAAGGGCACTGAGAGATATTGGTAAAATGTTTCCAGGCCATATAAATTGGTAGGGTGCAAATAAAATAAAGTACTCAGGCCTAAACCTAAGAAAAAGGTACAGAATCTCTATTCTGAAAATAACAGTGTTAATTAAAGAAATCAAAGACATAAATAAATGGAAAGATATATCATAGCCATGGAGTGGAAAGAGAAAATATGGTAAAGATGTCAATTCTCCCTTAATAGGTGTGTAGGTTTAATGCAGTTTCTACTAAAATAGTAGAAAGTTTTTGTAGACAGCCCAGCTTATTCTAAAATTTAAATGGGAAGTATAGATCCTAGTATAACTAAATTGATATTTTAGAAAATTGTGTGAAGTGGGAGGAATTATTCTATCTGATATTAAAGGTTATTATATAGTTAGAATAATCAAGACAGTGTGGTCATAGTGGAGAGGTAGATACATTACTCAGTTGAGAATAGTAAACCCAGAGATGAACCCACTCAAATATGTTAAGCTGATTTTTGACAAAGGTACAAAAGTTAGTCATGAAATGGTGATAGAGCAATTGGATATTCATAGGCAAAAATTAACTTCAATGTAAGTCTCATGCCTTATAAAAATAACTCAAGATGGATCACAGATATAAGTGTAAAATGTGAAAGTATAAAAATTTTAGAAGAAAAAACAAAAACAACATTGTATAATTGTCGGGGGCGGAAATGGGAGGGAAGTGGGGAGCACTGGGGGGGCAGGGCTGGGAATATAAGACAAAAAACTGTACTTGAACAAGAATTAAATAAAAATAAAAATTAAAAAAACTTTGTATAATTAATAAAGAACTTTGAAAACTTATCTATAAAAAGTAACAATCAAATTAGAAAATAGGCAAGACATGAACAGACATTTTGATGACAAGTTTATATAAATTGTAGTAACACATGAAAAGATGTTCCGCATTATCTATTAGAGAAATGTAAATTAAAACACGAAGTATAAGTATACACATATCATAAAGGCTAAAATAGAAAATTGTGAAAACACTAAATGCTAGCAAGGAGCTATAGAAAGTGAGTCACTCATACTTTGCTGGTGGGAATGAAAAATGGTACAGTTTGACAGTTTATTAATATGCAAACATGGAATTACCATACAACCCAGAAATGGTTATTAGGCACTTATCTGAGAGAAATGAAAACTTATGTTCAGGACTTCCACCGAGATGGAGGTGTAGGTGGAAACACTGTGCCTTCTCCCACAACCAAGTCTGAATACAACAAAGGTTTAGTAAAGAAAGACGCAGCCAAAGAACAGAAAATTGAACTATATGGAAGTCCGACAACAACGAACCATTCAACTGGACCAGTAAGAGGGGCGGAGCCATCAGTGGAGCAGGGTCAGGCAGGAAGGATCCCCCAACCCCAGGCGCCCAGGAAGCCATGGACGAATCCCAGGTGTGGGGTAGCAACAGGCGGACCCAGTGAGAGTGAAAGGCCACAGGCTGACCCCGGTCACACATTCCCGCACACTGAGACAGACCACACAGGACCCAGAAGCAGGAAGCAGCAGAGGGGACCTCCATTGCCCCTCTTTGACCCCACCCCCACATACAGCGTCACAACTCAGTGACTGAGTTGTCCCACCCTGGTGAACACCTAGGGCTCTGCTCCTCATAGGTAACAGGCACAAACAATCCAAAATATGGCTCAAGAACTTAAAGCCCCAGAGCCGATAACTCTAAGCAACCAAGAAATAGCCAACCTCTCAGATGCACAGTTCAAAACACTGGTGATCAGGATGCTCACAGAACTGGTTGATTTTAGTCACAAATTAGAGGAACAAATGAAGGTTAAAGTAAGTGAAATGAAGGGAAATGCACAGGGAACTAATAGTGATGTAAAGAAAACTGGGCCTCAAATCAAGGGAGTGGACCAGAAGGAAGGAAGAAATGACCAAACAGAAAAATGTGAAGTAACAAGAATTTAAAAAAATGAGGAGAGGCTTAGGAACCTCCAGGACATCTTTAAACATTCCAACATCTGAATTACAGGGGTACCAGAAGGGGAAGAAGAAGAGCCACGAGTGGAAAAGTTACTTGAACGTATAATAAAGGAGAACTTCCCCAGTCTGGCAAAGGAAATAGACTTCCAGGAAATCCAGGAAGCTCAGAGAGTCCCAAAGAAGTTGGACCCAAGAAGGAACACACCAAGGCACATCATCATTACATTAGCCAAGATGAAAATGAAGGAGAGAATCCTAGAAGCAGCAAGAGATAAGGGTACAGTGCCCTATAAAGGAGCTCGCATCAGACTGTCAGCGGATTTCTCAAAAGAGACCTTAAAGGCAAGAAGGGGCTGAAAAGAAGTATTCCAAGTCATGAAATCCAAAGACCTACATCCAAGATTGCTCTATCCAGCAAAGCTTTCATTTAGAATGGAAGGACAGGTAAAGTGCTTCTCAGATAAGATCAAATTCAAGGAGTTCAGCCCTGGCTGGTGTAGCTCAGTGGATTGAACGTGGGCCTGTGAACCACACAATCGCGGTTGGATTCCCAGTCAGAACACATGCCTGGGTTGCAGGCCAGTTCCCAACAGGGGACTCACGAGAGGCAACCATACATTGATATTTCTCTCCTTCTCTCCTTCCCTTCCCCTCTAAAGATAAATAAATAAAATATTTTAAAAAATTCAGGGAGTTCATCATCACCAAGCCCTTAGTATATGAAATGTTAAAGGGACTTATCTAAGAAAAAGAAGATAAAAAATATGAAAGGTGAAAGGACAGCAAACTCACACTTATTAACAACCACACCTAAAACAAAAGCAAACTAAGAGGACAGCTAGATCAGGAGCAGAACAATGGGAATGAAGAACACATGGAGGGTTAGCAACAGTGGAGTGGGAGGAGGAGAAGTAGGGAGAAGGTACATAAAATAAGTAGCATAGACAGTAGGTAGAAAATAGATGGGAGGGGTAAGAATAGTATGGGAAATATAGAATCTAAAGAACTTGAGAAACGTGGTCATAAACTAAAGGGGGGAGTGATGGGGGAGGGGGTGTGCAGGGTGGAGAGGAGAGAATGAAACAACTGTAATAGTATAATCAATAAAATATATTTAAAAAAACTTATGTTCACACAAAAACCTGTATATGAATCTTAATAACAGCTTTGTTTGAAGTAACCAAAACTAAAAACAACCCAAAAGTTTTCATAGGGTGATTGGATAAACTAACTGTATATCCATGCAATGGAATACTGAGCAGCAATGAAAGGAATAAAATATTAGTACATGCAATAACATGAATGAACCTCCAGCAAATTATGTTGAGTGAAAATGTCAAAAGGTTACACATTATATGATTCAATTTATAGCCTTACTGCAATGACAAAATATAGAATGGAAATGGATCAATAATTGCCAGGAGACTCCTGGAAGATAGGAAGCAATGGGGAGGAAGAAAGTATGTGTTACTATAAAAAGGAAACACAAGAGAGCCTTGTGGTAATGGAACTGTTCTCTTTCTTGACTGCATCAGTATCATTAATCTAGTTGTGACATTGTTCTATAGTTTTGGAATATATTACCATTGAAGGCAATGGAATAGAGGGCACACGGATCTCTTTCTATTATTTCTAACAAGTGCATGTGAACCTACAGTGATCTCAAAACAGAAAGTTTAATTTAAAATTTTATAGGGATTGAACAAAAAAGAAAAAGGCTCATGGGCATGGACAACAGTGTGGTGATTGCTGGGGGAAGGGCAGAGTTTGAGGGGACTAAATGATAATGGAAAAACATAATAAAGATTATATATTTTTAAAAATAGGTGAAAATGCTTTCGGCCAAGATGGAGGCATAGGTAGACACACTGTGCCTCCTCGCACAACCAAAATAAGGACAACAACAATTTAGAAACAAAATAACAACCAGAACTGATGGAAAATTGAACTGTATGGAAGTGGGACAACCAAAGAGATGAAATAGACACATTCATCTGGACTCGCAAGTGGGGAGGAGTCAGGCAACCAGCCAGAGAGGGGTCCCCTCACACAAAAAAGTGGTGGCACTGTGTGCAAAAGTCACCTCAGGTGCACAAGACAGCAGCAGGTGGACTCTGGGCATGCAGGCAGCGGCTGGTAGAACTTGGGCACAGGGTGGCAACAGGCAGATCCAGTGCAGCGGTGATTGTGAAGCAAGACACTTGGCACAAGGTGGCTGACCTGGCTGTCCCACATTCGCACGTAGATGAACCAGGCGAAATTTGGGAGTGAGACAGACTGCAAAATCCAGGGTCCCAGTGCATGAAAATAAAGCATCAAAACACCGATTGAAAACACCTGTAGGGGTTGAGGCACAGGGAGAGACTCCCAGCCTCACAGGAGAGTTTGTTGGAGAGACACACAGGGTCCTAGAACATACACAAACCCACCCACACAGGAATCAGCACCAGAAAGGCCCAGTTTGCTTGGAGGAAGTGGTGGAGAGGACTGAGATCCGACAGAAAGTGGAGCAAGGGCCATTGTTCCCTCTCGGACCCTGCATCCACATACAGTGTCACAACCCACCAACTGGGTTGCCCTGCCCTGGTGAACACCTAAGGCTCCACCCCTCATATGTAACAGGTGCAACAAGACAAAAAAAATGGCCCAAACAGAAGAACAGATCAAATCTCCACAGCAAATACAACTAAGCGATGAACAGATAGCTAAACTATCTATCAGATGCACAGTTCAAAGCACTGATAATCAGGAAGCTCACAGAATTGGTTTCATTTGGTTACAAATTAGATTTAAAAAATGAAGGCTACACTAAGTAAAATGAAGGAAAATGCACAGGGAGCCAATAGTGATGGGAAGAAAACTTGGACTCAAATTAATGGAGTGGACCAGAAGGAAGAAACAAAAAAACCAAACAGAAAAGAATGAAGAAACAAGAATTCAAGAAAATGAGGAGAGGCTTAGGAACCTCCAGGATATCTTTAAATGTTCCAACATCCGAATTATAGGGGCACCAGAAGGGGAAGAGGAAGAGGAACAAATGGAAAAGTTACTTGAACATATAATAAAGGAGAACTTCCCCAGTCTGGCAAAGGAAATAGACTTCCAGGAAGTCCAGGAAGCTCAGGGAGTCCCAAAGAAGTTGGACCCAAGGAGGAACACACCAAGGCACATCATAATTACATTAGCCAGGATTAAAATGAAGGAGAGAATCCTAGAAGCAGCAAAAGACAAAGAGACAGTCACCTACAAAGGAGTTCCCATCAGACTGTCAGCTGACTTCTCAAAAGAGACCTTAAAGGCAAGAAGGGGCTGGAAAGAAGTATTCCAAGTCATGAAAGGCCAGGACCTACATCTAAGATTGCTCTATCCAGCAAAGCTTTCATTTAGAATGGAAGGACAGATAAAGTGCTTCTCAGATAAGGTCAAGTTCAAGGAGTTCATCATCACCAAGCCCTTAGTATATGAAATGTTAAAGGCACTTATCTAAGAAAAAGAAGATAAGAATATGTATAGTAAAATGATAGCGAACTCACAATTACTAACAACCACACCTAAAACAAAAACAAAAACAGACTAAGCAAACAACTAGAACAGGAACAGAATAACAGAAATGGAGATCACATGGAGTGGTAGCAACAGGGGAATGGGAGGAGGAGAGAGGGGGAAAAGGTACAGAGAATAAGTAGCATAGATGGTAGGTAGAAAATAGACAGGGGGAGGGCAAGAATAGTATGGGAAATGTAGAAGCTGAAGAACTTGACACATGGAGATGAACTAAAGGGGGGAATGTGGGTGGGACAGAGTGTGTAGGGTTGAGGGGAATGAAGCAGGGAATAAGGTAATTGTAATAGCATAATCAAGAAATAAATTTAAAAAACAAGTGAAAATAAAGTTTTACAATATTGTAGCATCTGAATATATATAACAAAAATTATATTAATATATTTAATTAGTTGGTGGATATGTAGCCCAATTGTTTGTCTCGATCAAAAGTTCTCAAAGAGTGCTCTGCAGAGACCTTTACAGATGGTTCCCGTGGACAATTCCATTTGCATGTTAATACTCAACCTAATTATTCTAAACATATAATAATATATTATTATACTAATTGATAGTAAGATTACTAATTCCTTTTTCACTGTGTTAACATTTTCATGAATGGTACAAATCCAAAGGTAAGCTGCTAGCATCTTAGCTTGAATCAAGGCACTGGTAAGAACTATACTATTAGTGTTCATCTTCATGTTCTTTACTGCTAATCATTACGGTAAACTAACAAACAAAAAGAAACACAAGCAAAGAAAACAAAAATAAATTTCTATTTAATAATAAAGGGAGAAAATTGGGACAACTGTAATAGCATAAACAGTAAAATATTTAAATAAATAAAATAAAAGAATATTCTTTTTAAGTGTATTTTATTGATTATGCTATTACAATTGTCTTTTTTCTCCCCTTTATGCTGCCTCTACCCTGAACTCCCCCAGAATCCTGCATTCCTCCCCTTAGTTCATGTTCCTGGGTTGTACATATAAGGTCTTTGGCTTCTCTAATTCCCATACTATACTTAACCTACCCCTGTCTGTTTTGTACCTACAAATTATGCTTCTTATTCCCTGTACCTTTCTTCCCCATCCACCTCTCTCCCCCTCACCACTGATAACCCTCCATGTGATCTCCATTTCTGCAATTCTGTTCCTGTTCTAGTTGTTTGCTTAGTTTTGGTTTTGTTTTTCAGGTCAGCTGTTGATAGTTGTGAGTTTGTTGCCATTCTACTGTTCATAGTTTTGATGTTCTTATTTTTCTTAGATAAGTCCCTTTAACATTTCATATAATAACAGCTTGGTGATGATGAACTCCTTTAACTTGACCTTCTTTGGGAAATACTTTATTTGCCCTTCAATTCTAAATGATAGTTTTGCTGGATAGAGTGATCTTGGATGGAGATCCTTGCCTTTCATGACTTCAAATACTTCTTTCTGGGGCCTTGTTGCCTGCAAAGTTTCTTTTGAGAAATCAGCTGATATTCTTATGGGCAATCCTTTGTAGGTACCTCTCTCCTTTCCTCTTGTTGCTTCTAAGATTCTCTCCTTATCTTTAATTTTGAGTAACTTAATTATAATGTGCCTTGGTATATTTCTTCTTGGATCCAATCTCTTTGAGACTCTCTGAGCTTCCTGGTCTTCCTGGAAGTCTATTTCCTTCAGCACGTTGGGGAAGTTTTCCTTCATTATTTGCTCAAGCAAGTTTTCCATTTCTTGCTCTTCCTCTTCTTCTAGCACCCCTATGATTCAGATGTTGGAACATTTAAAGTTGTCCCAGAGATTCCTTAGCCTCTCCTCATTTTTTTTTGAATTCTTCTTTCTTTCTTATGTTCTGGTTGAATGTTTATTTTTTCCTTCTCCAAATTGTTGATTTGAGTCCCTTCTCTTCACTATTGGTTGCCTTGCTTTATTTCACTTTGGGTAGCTTTCATTTCTTTAATTTTCCAACTTGAACTCAGTCATTTCTATGAGCATCCTGATTAGTATTGTTTTGAACTCTGCATCAGATTCATTGGCTATCTCCTTATCGCTTAGTTCTTTTTCTGGAGTTTTGACCTGTGCTTTCATTTGGGCCATATTTCTTTGTCTCCACACACCTGTTATGTTGTAAGGGGGAAGAGCCCTAGGTATTCATCAGGGTGGGGCAACCCTCTTTGCTGTGTTGTGGTGCTGTCTGTGAGGGAGAGGTCAGAGAGCGAACAATGCTGCTTGCTTGGCACTCACCCCATTTGCCATCTCTTCCCTCATTTTCTACAAGCAGACTGTATTTTTTCAGGTTCTGATTTCCAGATGAGTGGGTTTGTATATATTCTAGGATCCTGTGGGCCTCTCCAACAGACTCTCCTGTGAGACTGGAAGTTTCTCCCCTGGTGGCAACCCCCACAGATTTTTACAGCCAGAGGTTTTGAGTCTCTAGTGTGAGTATCTAGAGTATCTCACACTAGAGATAGGTTTTGCAGTCCATCTCTCTCCCCAGTTGTTCTTCCCAGCTTATGTGTGCATGAATGTGGGACCACCTGATGAGCCAATCCCTACTGAGCCCAAGCAGTGTAAAGCTTTGCCACACATTCTCTTTGCCCTGGCTGTCTATTTCTTCCCCTCCTACCAGTGTGGATGAATATTTCTTTAACTCCTTTTTTGTCAGACTTCCATGCAGTTTGATTTTCTGGAAGTTCTGGTTGTTTTTTAATTGGTTATTATCCTTTTTTTGGTTGTGCGAGAAAGCAAAGCATTTTTACCTATGCCTCTATCTTGGCCGGAACCCTCAAAAGAATATTGTTGATGCTAAGTCAAAGTTAAATAATTTTATTCTATCTCAACCTTTGAATACACAAAAAATACACTGTGTGAAGAAATGGAAAGCATTAATAAAACTATTCCACAGCACACAGAGGCATAATGTTGATCTCTAGGAAAAGCACTTCTGCAATTGACTTATGAGTGAAACTAGTCTCCTATTTCCTTGGACACCATTTTTACTTGGAAGAACAACTGACTACCAAAGTACAGTGATTTAGATATAGATATTTGGCAGTTATTTTCTTCAAAATGAACAAAAGGACCCTGTAATTTCAAGGAAAATAACTGATAGTATTTGTTCCCAATGATAAAATCTGAACTTAAACTGAAAATTAAAAATTTGGGCAACTTGTTTCTGCTACTGAGCTTGACAGCTTCCCAATACTTAAAGACTCTCTTCTGAGATTGGTGGTGGTATTCATTAATATAGGTTTTAGATATTGCCTAATAAAATGGGTCAGAATTTAGAAGATCTATATAACTGAGTGAACCAGTATTTTCCAAATGACCAATGTATGATGTTACAAAATCATACATAGGTAAAAGATCCATTCAAAGTACAAGTTAGAGCAATGGGTTGTAATGTAACAGTATATAAAAAGTTTATTAATACAGTTTCAGATTCCACTCTGCAACTAATCTGAAATAGTCACTTTGCAAATTTTGTTGTAATATTAAAGAAGAATATCCACAATGATCAGAAAGGCTCTTAAAATACTCTTTCATTTTCCAATGAGATATCTGTTTGATGCCAGATTTTCTTCATATACTCTACCCAACATGTGTCTTAGCAGCTGGAATGTAGAAACAAATATGAGAACCCTGCTTTCTTCTATTAAACCAGACATTAAAGAGATTTGCTAAATGTAAAACAATTCTATTCTTCTCACTAAATTTTTTGTTTTAAAAATGTGCTATATGTTAACATGCAATGGGTTTATCATTTTAAAATAAACTAACAAGTATATATATTTTTCAAGTTATTTTAATTTGTAACAGAGAAAATATTGATAGATATAACCCACATAAATAAAGATTTTTTGGAGTCCTCATCATTTTTTAAAGCAATCCTGAGACCAAAAAATTTTGAGAAATGCATCAAGCTGGACAAACAAAATGCTTTTCACCTGGATTCATATGTGATATCTATTCATGGAGTTACTATTACTGAGCTGAGTGCATCCAAGGCCTTATACCATTAGACTTACCCCCCTTTTCATTTCTTTTCAAGAATACTCTTACAAAACATGCCGTAATCACTGTGAAGATATAATGAGTACTTCATTTATTTTATTTCCCAATTGTTCTCTTCCAATGACCTGTGGAAGAGATATTTCATATATTAGTACTAGAAAAAGTATATTTCTGAGAAGCTGGTTTGTTATAATCTTATGAACATTTGTTGACATTGTATTAGTCATGTTTTTTTCCTTCACTTCAGCTGCTGAGTCTAGAGACAAGGGCCCAGGCTATCTCTAAATGTTTAGGGCTTTGTGGCTTTTATGTCTAATCATACTTCCAAATCATTCAATCTTCATTTCGCAATTTTCCCTTCATCTCTTTTGCCTCGTGTACTTGTTTTTGCCGATTTTGACAGTGTGAGAATGTTTTATTATGAGAAAAAGAGAATTTGAAGAGATAATTTGGAAAACAACCTATTGATTCATAATTGTGTTTCCTTTTCTCACTCTAATTAAAAGTATGTGTGCAGAAAGATAGTATATAAAGAAGCACAGGGAGAAACTTCAGTTCACTCCCCAGTAAAAGCGACTAAATAACTGGCAACAAATACCTGCCAGCATCAATATTTTTGGAGTTCTGGAAACTAACCAAAAACTTGTAACAACCCGGGCATCACTTACTCAAGAAAAACTGCTGAATCTTGCTAATTATAGTGAGCTTTGTGGCATTTTAATTTACACTAGTTCCATCTTTTCCTCCTTAGTTCAGCCTTGATTGAATTACTAGTTTATATTCCCCATACCAGCACTGGAATAGAATAGAACCCATTTGCAAAGATTATCACTGGTTAATCTGTTGGTTCTTTTTCCTTGGAAGACTGGTTCAAAAGATTTGTTTTACCTACCTCAGAACTCACCCAGCACTAAAGCCACTACCTGGGAAATACTCTTCAAAAATATTTACATGCAAATGTTTTTGTCACTTTTACATGAGAGAATGGATAACAGTTGGGACCACAATATGTTATTAAAATGATTTAAAGGAAAGGGGAATTGATGGACACAGATAACAGTGTGGTAAATTCAGGGGGGGTGAGGGAATGGGTGAAGGTGGAAGGATGTGGAGGGATAAATGGTGATGGAAAATAAATAAATAATAAATCAATAACAAAGAAAGGGAAGGGGAATGAAATACTCTGGGGAAGAAGGGCCTTAAAAAGTTCCAACATATTCCAGGAATCTAGAAGGCTCCGCATAAGGCTATCACACAAAGAATCTGTCCCTACCAACCACATTCTATTCCACACAGGGTGAGCTCAGGCAATCTTACTAGTTTCCATTTAACATGTCCAATTAATATTGCTTGAAAGATTTACATGCCTATGTTTTCCAGTCCTAGATAGAAGAAATATTTCCGGTTAGATACAGTGTCCTTGTCCATAACACAATCAAGTAAAAGTGATACAATCAGTTCACATAAAGCTTGTTCAAACATACCAATTCTACAAACTTTTACCCTAATTCCATTAAGCTTTATGTCCTTAACTGTAGCCTTAATCAGAACTTCAACAACAGGTCTTGGTTTTACAATACTAGTAGAGGAAGTATTCCCCAGCCAGATATAATATCCATTCCCATAAAATATTCAAGTAAAGGAGACATAACCACTTTATATAATGTTTGTTTAAATATTCCAACTTTCATAACATCAGCTCTCACATCTAAATGTTCTTTCAATGTAATTGTAGCCCACATTAGGGCTTCATTTATGGGTTTTGGTTCCGAAATTCATGGAACTCCTGTATCAAGGAATCCTAGAAACAGCTTTTTTGCACCCCCTGACCATTTTACTCACTCTTGTGCAGAAGGCTTTGGGTCCCAGGATAGATCAAGCCAAAAGACTCTGGCCCTTTTGTCAATCTTTAACTTGATTAACCTGCTTTTGACCACTGACATGAGTAGTTGGTCAGGTTTCTCATTATAATCTCTGCCTTAGGGCTTTTAATTTTTTTTCAAACTGGGAGAAATGCACTGTAGTTGTTTGAAACCCTTTAATATTGGGTGACCAGCAGGGGCTGCCCCAGCCCACCTAACCTTTGGCAATACTGTATTAAAACATTTCAGTATCTGTTTTATTCATATCATTTCTTAATAGCAATCTAAAATTTCTTAATCTCCAGCTTGCTAGGGTGAGTCCTGTGATTCTCCCCCTTATGTTTCCTTTTAATTTTGCCATTATCAATATTTCCTTTTGTTACCTAATTCCTTTATAACCATTTAAAAATTTCCACCTGGCTTGGACTAGTTTTTTTTTTATCCTTTCCCCATTCTCTTATTAATTAGTTAATATTTTATTAGCATTTTTAAGGTCCATGAGGGGAAGTTGAGATAGCAAATTCAATAAAGTTTCCTGAACTATTCTTTCTTCAGTTTTATAACAATAAGATTATGTCAGGTACTACCCTGGCTGGTGTGGCTCAGTGGATTGAGTGCCAACCTGTGAACCAAAGGGTCTCTGGTTCTATTCCCAGTTAGGGCACATGCCTGGGTTGCAGGCCAGGTCCCCCCCCCCAGTGGGGGGCATGTGAGAGGCAACCACACATTGTTGTTCCCCTCTCTATCTCCCTCCCTTCTGCTCTCTCTAAAAGTAAATAACATCTTTTTAAAAAAGATTATATCAGGTACCTGTGTGAAAGGGGACCCCTTAACCATGACATTTACCATGATCTGAGTAACAGATACATTCAGTGAGTGAATAGCTCGGTCATTGTAAACTGAGTCTCACAGGGCTTTCATACAAAATGTGTCAGCTGCTTCATCTGGCTTGTTCCATTTGACACTTATAGCGGAGACAGACAATTCCCATTGTCAGAGTAAATACACCTTATAGTGGCTTTTATCCAGTCTATCAGTTTGGTTGTTTCCTCAGAAATTGTGTGTCTGGATCATGTATAGTCATCTGTGATTATTTCATAGTGAGCTAAGGGTCCTGCTCAACCCAAATATGCTCTTCCAGTCTGCAGCATTCAAAACCAAAGACACAGCCCCCAAATTGGTGATTTTCAGAATCCATTTCAAGAAGGTTTCCTCAGACAGCTGATGATATTGATGTACAGAATGAAACAACTCTTTCAACTATGATTGATCATTAACTCCAATTTCTTTTGATTATTATTTTTTTATTTAACTTTTGTTCAAGTACAGTTTTCTTTCTTGTATTCCCAGCCCTGCACCCCCCCCAGTGCTCCCCACCCCCTTCCCATCTCCGCCCCCCGTCTTAGTTATTGTCCATGTGTCCTTCATACTTATTCATGTGAGTCCATCCCCTTTTACTCTGTGCTTCTCTCCCCTCTACCCTCTGGACCCTGTCAGCACATTCTATATTTCAGTGTCTTTGGTTACATTTTGCTTGTTTATTTGTTTTGTTGTTTAGATTCCTGTTAACGGTGATATCATATGGTATTTGTCTTTCACTGCCTGGCTTATTTCGCTCAGCATAATGCTTTCCAGTTCCATCCATGATGTTGCAAAGGGTAGGAGCTCCTTCTTCCTTTCTGCAGCATAGAATTCCATTGTATAAATGTACCATAGTTTTTTGATCCAATCATTGACCAATGGGCATCTAGGTTGCTTCCAACTCTTGGCTATTGTAAATTGTGCTGCTATGAACATCGGGGTGCATAGGTTCTTTTGGATTGGTGTTTCAGGGTTCTTAGGATATACTCCCAAGAGTGGAATTGCTGGGTCAAAAGGTACGTTCATTTTTAGTTTTCTTAGAAAATTCCATACTGTTTTCCATAGTGGTTGTACCAGTCTGCAATCCCACCAACAGTGAACTAGAGTCCCCTTTTCCCCACAACCTCTCCAGCACTTGTTGTTTGTTTCTTTGTTTATGATAGCCAATCTGACTGGTGTTAAGTGGTATCTCATTGCGGTTTTAATTTGCATCTCTCTGATAGCTAGTGATATCGAGCATCTTTTCATGTGTCTCTGGATTCTCTGTATGTCCTCCTTGGAGAAATGTCTGTTCAAGTCCTCTGCCCATTTTTTGATTGGGTTGCTTGTCTTCTTTGAGTGGAGCCGAATGAGTTCTTTGTATATTTTGGAGATTAAACCCTTATCTGAGGTATCATTGGCAAATATGTTTTCCCAAGCTGTTGCTTCTCTTTGTATCTTGATACTGTTTTCCTTAGCCATGCAGAAGCTTTTAATTTTGATGAGATCCCATTTGTTTATTCTTTCCTTTATGTTCCTTGCTCTAGGGGACGTATCAGTAAAAATATTGCTGCGTGGAATATCTGAGATTTTCTTGCCAAGGCTCTCCTCTAGGGTTTTAATGGTTTCACGGCTTATATTTAAGTCTTTTATCCACCTTGAATTTATTTTGGTGTATGGTGTAAGTTGGTGCTCAAGTTTCATTTTTTTGCATGTAGCTGTCCAGTTCTCCCAACACCATTTGTTGAAAAGGCTGTCTTTACTCCATTTTATGTTATTGCCCCCTTTGTCGAATATTAATTGACTGTAGAGAGTTGGGTTTATTTCTGGGCTCTCTGTTCTATTCCATTGGTCTATGTGCCTGTTTTTGTGCCAGTACCAGGCTGTTTTGATTACAGTGGCCTTGTAATACAGTTTGATATCAGGTATTGTGATCCCTCCTACTTTGTTCTTCTTTCTCAAAATTGCAGCAGCTATTCGGGGTCTTTTCTGGTTCCATATAAATTTTTGAAGTGTTTGTTCTATGTCTGTGAAATACGCCATTGGTACTTTAATAGGTATTGCATTGAATCTGTAAATTGCTTTGGGTAGTATGGACATTTTGATGATGTTAATTCTTCCAATCCATGAACACGGTATATGTTTCCATTTATTTGTGTCTTCCTTGATTTCTTTCTTCAGTGTTGTGTAGTTTTCTGCATACAGGTCTTTTACCTCCTTGGTTAGGTTTATTCCCAGATATTTTATTTTTCTTTTTGCTATATCGAATGGGATTTTTTTCCTGATTTCTGCTTCTGCTGCTTCATTGTTGGTATACAAAAATGCCTTTGATTTCTGGATATTAACTTTGTATCCCGCTGTTATGCCAAATTCATTTATTAGTTCCAGCAGTTTTTTGGTAGAGGCTATAGGGTTTTCCATGTACACTATCATGTCATCTGCAAACAATGCCAGTTTTGTTTCCTCCTTTCCGATTTGGATGCCTTTTATTTCCTTTTCTTGTCTGATCGCTGCAGCTAGAACTTCTAATACTATATTGAATAGAAGTGGTGAAAGTGGGCAACCTTGTCTTGTACCTGATCTTAGTGGAAAAGCTTTTAGTTTTTGCCCATTGAGTATGATGTTGGCTGTAGGTCTTTCATATATGGCCTTTATTATATTGAGGAATGTTCCCTCTATTCCCACCTTGCTGAGTACCTTTATCATAAATGGGTGTTGTACCTTATCAAAAGCTTTTTCCGCATCTATTGATATGACCATGTGGTTTTTGTCTTTGCTTTTGTTTATTTCGTGTATTACATTTATTGATTTGCGTATATTGAACCATCCTTGCATCCCTGGGATGAATCCCACTTGGTCGTGGTGTATGATCTTTTTGATATATTGTTGGATGCGATTTGCCAATATTTTGTTGAGGATTTTAGCATCTATGTTCATCAGTGATATTGGCCTGTAATTTTCTTTCTTTGTTGTGTCTCTATCTGGCTTTGGAATTAGGGTGATGCTGGCTTCATAGAAAGAGTTGGGGAGTTTTCCCTCCTTTTGGATTTTTTGGAATAGTCTGTGAAGAATAGGGGTTAGCTCTTCCTTAAAAGCTTTGTAGAATTCTCCTGTGAAACCATCTGGTCCAGGGCTTTTGTGTGATGGGAGTTTTTTGATTACTTCTTCAATTTCATCTGCTGTTATTGGCCTGTTCAGGTTTTCTGCTTCTTTTTCATTGAGTTTTGGAAGATTATATTTTTCTAGAAATTTGTCCATTTCACCTAGGTTTTCAAATTTCTTGGCATACAGTTCTGCATAGTAATTTCTTACAATCCCTTCTATTTCTGTGGTATCAGTTGTAATCTCTCCTCTTTCATTTCTGATTGTGTTTATTTGGGTCCTCTCTCTTCTTTTCTTGATGAGCCTACTTAAAGGTTTGTCTATTTTGTTTATCTTTTCAAAAAACCAACTCCTGGATTCATTGATCCTTAGAATTGTGCTTTTAGTCTCTATGTCATTTAATTCTGCTCTGATCTTGGTTATTTCCTTCCTTCTACTTGCTCTGGGCTGTCTCTGTTGTTGTTCCTCAAGTTCTTGGAGGCGTCGGGTTAGGTTGTTTGTTTGAAATGTTTCTATTTTCTTTAGGTAAGCCTGTATTGCTATGAACTTCCCTCTCAGGACTTCCTTGGCCGTGTCCCATAAGTTTTGGGTTGTGGTGAGTTCATTTTCATTTGTTTCCAGAAACTTTTTTATTTCTTCCCTGATTTCTATCTTGACCCATTCGTTGTTTAATAGCATACCATTCAGTCTCCATGATTTTGGGTGTTTTTGGTTTTTTCCTGTGGGGTTAGTTTCCAATTTCAGTCCCTTGTGATCAGAGAAAATGCTTGGTATGATTTCTATTTTCCTAAATTTGTTGAGTCTCGTTTTGTGTCCTATCATGTGGTCTATCTTGGAAAATGTTCCGTGTGCATTTGAAAAGAATGTGTATTTAGCTTCTTTAGGGTGAAGGGCTCTATATATATCAATGAGGTCCATTTCATCTAGAGTGTCATTTAATGCTGCAATATCTTTGTTGATATTTTGTTTGGAAGATCTGTCCATTTTTGACAGTGGGGTGTTAAAATCCCCTACTATAATTGTGTTGCCGTCAATATCATTTTTGAGGTCCTCTAGGATTTTCTTTATATATTTGGGTGCTCCTATGTTGGGTGCATATATATTTACGATGTTAATGTCTTCTTGCTGGATTCTTCCCTTGAGCAATATGAAGTGACCTTCTGGGTCTCTCTTTATGGCCCTGTTTTTGAAGTCTATTTTGTCTGATATGAGAATTGCTACCCCGGCTTTTTTTTCTTGTCCATTTGCTTGGAAAATTTGTTTCCATCCTTTCACCTTTAGTCTGTGATGGTCTTTTGACCTGAGGTGGGTCTCTTGTAGGCAGCATATGTGTGGGTCATGCTTTCTTATCCATTCAGCTATTCTGTGTCTTTTAATTGGTGCATTTAATCCATTTACATTTAAGGTTATTATTGAAATGTACTTATTCATTGCCATTTATGTACCTGTGTTCCTCTCTGTCTCTCTCTCTTCCTTCCTTTCCTTAAAGCAGCCCTTTTAGTAATTCTTGTAGAGCTGGTTTGGTGGAAGCGTATTCTTTTAGACTTCTTTTGTCTTGGAAGCTCTTTATTTGGCCTTCTATCTTGATTGAGAGCCTTGCTGGGTACAGTAGCCTTGGTTGTAGGCCTCTGTTTCTCATTACTTGGAATATTTCTTGCCATTCTCTTCTTGCTTGGAATGTTTCCATTGAGAAGTCAGTAGCCAGCCTTATTGGGACCCCCTTGTATGTCACTTCTTTTTTCTCCCTTGCTGCCTTTAGGATTTTCTCTTTGTCTTGGAGGTTTGCCATTTTAATGATGATGTGTCTTGCAGTAGGCCTCTTTGGGTTCCACCTGCTGGGGACTCTCTGTGATTCCTGGATCCGTGCGACTTTATCTCTCCTCAACTTAGGAAAATTTTCCGTTATTACTCTTTCAAGTAGGTTTTCTATCCCTTGTTCCTCTTCCTCTCCTTCTGGAATTCCTATTATTCGGATATTATTACGTTTCATGTTGTCTTGCATTTCTCTTAAATTCTCTTCATTTTTTCTGATTCTCTTTTCCCTTACTTGTTCCGTCTGGGAGATTTTTTCTAACCTGTCTTCAATCTCACTTATGCGATCTTCCGCCATATCGATTCTATTCTTCATACCTTCTACTGTGTTCTTCAGTTCAGAAATTGTATTCTTCATTTCCTCTTGGCCTTTACTGATGGTTTCTATTTCCTTTTTCATGTTGGTATAGTTTGCAGAGAGTTCATTGTAGCTCCCCTGTAGTTTCTGGTAGCTCATTGTAAGCTCTTTGAATTTCCTGATAACCAGTGCTTTGAATTCCACATCTGATAGTTGACTTGCCTCTATTTCATCTAATATTCTTTCTGAGGCTTCCTCTTTTTCTTTCATTTGGGGATTGTTTCTTTGTCTTCCCATTGTTTGTGATACTCTTCTTGTTGTCCTCCACTTCTTAAATTGATCTCTTCTGGTTCGCTGGGTTTATGGTGTGAACTTCTGTGGTAGGATACCTGTGAAAGTCACCGGTGCAGTTTTCTGCAGGTATCTTGTTGTTCTCCTCTTCCACCTACTCCTTTCTTTATTGTGCGTGTGTGATCAGTTGTGGGGGAGGCAAAATGGTTTATGATAGCAGAAGGTTATTTTATGTTATTTACAGACACAGTGGGCAGAGAAGAAATAGACAATCTCTAGGCTATGTATAGAGTTAACTGTGCTCCTCAACCCAACTTACCACTTTTAGGAAAGGGCGGGCATAAGTTAAGTGTCTTGTTAAGAAGGGGGGCTTGCGAGTTGTATCTAGAAAGCAGTGTGGTTACGGGTGGTCAGATTTGAGGTAAGGTGACAGTACAAGTTAGTAACTGGGTGTAGCACGTCAGTAAATAGAGTAATAGAAGTCAGGCACCTGCAAGGTGGTCTAAGGTCCAAGAGATGTGTTATGAAGTATTACTGTTGTACAGAACAGCCCTTATTTACACTAATATTAGAAGAGCACTCAAGTGATAAATTCTATGTGATCTGTCTAAATGGGGTTATAGAGCTTGGGTAGTATAGCAAAGGAAAGCACGTGAAGTATAGAAAATCAGCAAAACACTGTGGAGGAAGGAGCAGTGGGAACCTGTCAGGTAGTACAGTATACCCAGCCAGGAGTAAAAAACCTGTAGAGAAAGAGGTGGGATACAAAGATATTCTTGAAATGAAAAAAGGAGTAAGAATAATGCAAAAATAATAATAATACACCTCAAAAGACAACTAAGCAATGCACAAACAAACAATCTGACACACACACACACACACGCAAAAGTCAGGAGAAAAGGAGAATAAGTGGAAAATTTGGGAAGAACAGAAGGACTAAAACCGGACAAAAAGGAAAAGAAATGAGGGACAGAGTATTGAAAGATAGAGCAACAATACAGTTTACAATACATAAGATTAATTACAAAAGAGGTTGAGAGAGAAAAAGAAAAAATAAAATAAATAAAAAATAAAATAAAATAAAAATGAAAAAATAAAAAATACAAAAAAAGAAAGAAAAAAAAGAGAAAAAAGGGGGGGGGGGAGGGACAACACACACACACACACACTAGAGAAGGAGGAAAAAAGAAAAAAAAGGAAGCACCCTGCCTTTGTTGGTTTCAAACTGTCCAAACCGATTTTTCTGGTTGCCGAGTCTCTGAGGGCAGGTTTGCAGGCACAGGCTAGCAGGCTGCTGATTGGTCTGTGGTCTCGCACAGCCCCGTGGGGCTGCCTGTGTCCCACGGTATCCGGCACCGTCCTTCTCCCTCCTGTGCAGGTCCACAAAGCCTGTCTCTCAGCCCAGCCCAATCCCAAAAGACCAGCAATGACAGTGTCCTTCTTAAATCTCTCGGGCTGGCTGGCTGGCGGGCTGGCGACCGCAGTGTCCGCAGTTGCCACCCTTTAGGTTAACTTAAGCCCAGGGGTCTCTGCCCGGTACTAATCTGCCTGCCTAGACGGGGAGGGAAGAGTCAGTTCTCTCCTGCGGAGTGCGTTGCCGGTCCACTGGATGCCGGTTCTCCAGCGTTCACTCTGTCACCGGCGCCCCAGCCCTGGATTCAGACGGGGCTCCTGTTTCCCCCTGATGGTGCCAGCCCCCATTGCACGCCAATTCTCGTTGGTACTCACGCTCCACCAGAGTTCGCCTGCCCTGGGCGCACCCGGCCAGGGTGCAGCCCATGGCCCCTTTGGGCGGGCAGCCGCTTTTGTCTTTATTTGCCTTGTGGATTCCTTGCCGACCTGCTGCTGTTTGGTTCCTCTGTTACACTCTCTGGCCTCCTATTTTCATAAATGTTGGGGAACTGTTGGTTGATTATGCTGTTCTTCGGTAGATCTGCCCGGATTTTCCACCAGATGCACGAGAGCTGGGTTCCCTCGGTGGTACTCTGTCGCCATCTTAACCCTCCCCTCCTCCAATTTCAATTGTTCTCTTTTCTCAGGAGAAAGGGGGATGGGGATGAAATTTCCAAGCTTCTAATCATGGCTTGGTCTTTTTTTGGGGGGACAAGCCCTCATCCAGCAGTTATCCAGGAGCCCACCAAGAATTGCTTCATTAGAAAAAGAAACATTTTTAGCACCCAGGAAATTACAAGGGGTTTCAGGAGCTCCAAGTCAGGAACCAAGGTCAAAGACCAATATTAAAACAAAATATGCTCCTAGTACCATTATCAGTAAAGAAAATAAAAGGGTTTCAGAAGTCTGTGCCAGGAACCAGGGAATGCAATCAATAAACACATTTTTAATTATCTCATAAAAAGACAAAACAACCTGAAAGCCATTAACCATATATAAGTCCTTACCTATCAATACTTTTACTAAATACAAATTTTTAAATTCTTCAATTAAAAAGCATAGAGTGGCTGAGTGGATAAAAAGTTAGACCCAGTTATATGCTGACTGCCAAAGACTCACTTTTACATTAAGTACTATGATAGGCTGAAAATAAAAGGATGGAAAAAGATATTATTACATGTAATGGATACCAATGACATCTGGGATAGCTATGCTTATATCAGAAAAAACAGACTTTAAGGCAAAAATAGTAACAAGAGACAAAGAAGGGCATTAGATAAGGACACAGGAGTTAAGTCATCAAGAGTATGTAATCATTATAAATATATATGTACCCAATATGGGATCATCTAAATATATTAAACAATTGTTAACCTATATGAAGGCAAAAATAGACAATGCAATAATTGTAGGAGATTTCAATACCCAACTCTCAGCAATGGATAGACACCTAGCTAGAAAATCAAGAAAGAAATGATAGACTTAAGCTGTATTTAGGATCAAATGAGCCCAATAGGCATATACAGAACATTTCATCCAACAGCAGAAGAATACACATGCTTCTCAAGCACACACAGAACCTTTTTTAGGGCATATTATATGCTAGGGTACAAAATAAGTATTAACAAACTTAAGAAGATTGAAATAATTTCAACTATTGTTTACAACAATGGTATTAAACTAGAAACCAATAACAGAGGAAACCAGAAAATCCAACAATATGTGGAAGTTAAGTAGTACACTCCTAAACAACCAATGGGTAAATGAAAAAATCCAAAAATATCTTGAGACAAGTGAAAATGAAAACATAACATACCAACACTAATGGGATGCAGCAAAAGCAATTCTAGGAGGGAATATTATATGATAAATGCTTACATTAATAGAAAAGAAAGATCTCAAATAAACAACCTAGAAGTTGTTTAGAAGGGACTAGAAAAGAAAGAATAAACTGAACCCAAAGCTAGCAGAAAGTATAAAATAAAGATTACATTAGAAATAAATAAAATAGATACAAGAAAGATAATAGAGAAGATCAATGAAAAAAGTTGTTTTTTAAAAGATAAACATAATTATCAAAACTTTAGTTAGACTATGAAAAAAGACTAAAATTAATAAAATTATAATGAAAGAAGAGACATTGCAATTGATACCACAGAAATACAAAGGATCATAAGAACCTATGACAAATAATTATGTGTCAATAAATTGGATAACATAGAAGAAATGAATAAATTCCAAGAAACATACAACATGCTAAGACTGAGAAAATAATTAAGAAATAGAGAATCTGAACAAACAAATAATGAGCAAGTAGATTGAATCAGTAATCAAAACCCCCCAACACAGAAAAGCCGAGGATCAAGTGGCTTCACAGGTAAATTCTACAAAACACTTAAAGAAAAATTAATACCATTTTCTCCAACCATTCCATAATTTTGAAGAGGAAGAAATACTTCTAAATTAACTTTATGTGGCCAACATTATCCTGGCACTGGATTCAGAAAAGGACACTACAAGGAAAGAAAATTACAAGCCAATATCCCTGATTAACACAGACTAGAAAATCTTCAACAAAATACTAGGAAATTGAATTCAAGAACATATTAAAATATTATGCACCTGATTAAGTATGACTTATTCCTTGGATGAAGGTATTTTAACACCTGCAAGTAAGTCCACGTGATACACTATATTAACAAAATAAAAAATCAAAATCATGTGATTGGCTCAATAGATGCATAAAAGACAGGGATGGGATGGGAGTAATAGACAGAAAACTGTACTTGAAAAATAATTAAATAAAAAAATTGGAAAAAAAAAGACATTTAACAAAATTCAACTTCTTTTTATCATAAACTCTAAAAAAATTAGGTACAGAAAGAATTTAGATCAACCTAACAAGGGTGAAGTACCATAGGCTTACAGGTAACACTGCACTCAACAGCGGAAAGGTAAAACCTTCCCTCTAAGAGCAAGGCAATGATGACCATTCTCCCCATTTCTATTCAACATTATACTGAACTTCCTAGCCAGAACAAACAGGCTGGAAAAAGAAACAAAAAGCATCCAAATCAGATATGAAGAAGTAAAATGACTGTTTTCTGCAGTGGCTGCACCAGTCTGCATTCCTGCCAACAGTGTACTAAGGTTCCCTTTACTCCACAACCTCAGCAGCACTTGTTGTTTGTTGATTTGTTTATGATGGCCATTCTGACCTGTGTGAGGTGGTGTCTCATTGTGGTTTTAATTTGCATCTCTCTGATGACTAGTGATGCTGAGCATCTTTTCCTATGTTTCTCAGCCCTCTGTATATCCTCCTTAAAGAAGTGTATGTTCAGGTCCTTTGCCCGTTTTTTAATTGTGTTGTTTGTCTTCTTAGAGAGGAGTCATGTGAGTTCTTTATATATTTTGGAGATCAGACCCTTGTCTGAGGTATCATTGGAAAATATATTTTCCCATATGGTTGGTTCTCTTTTCATCTTGCTGATGTTTCCTTTAATTGTGCAGAAGCTTTTTAATTCAATGAAGTCCCATTTGTTTATTCTTTCCTTTATGTCCCTCGCTCAAGGGGACATTACGGCAAAAATATTGCTGCTTTTAATATTACATCTTCTTCTCTATGTTCTCTTGCAGGACTTTCATGGTATCACAACTAATATTTAAGTCTTTTATCCACTTTAAGTTAATTTTTGTATACAGTTTAAGTTGGTGGTCGAAATTCATTCTTTTTGCACGTAGCTGACCATATATTCGAACAGCATTTGTTGAGGAGGCTGTTTTTATTCCATTTCATGCTTTTGCCCTCTTTTATAAATATTAATTGACCATAGAGATTAAGATTATTTCCTGGCTCTCCATTCTGTTCTACTGGTTTATGTATCTGTTCTTATGCCACTACCAGACTGTTTTGATCATCTTGGCCTTGTAATATAGTTTGATATCAGGTATTGTGATCCCCCCTACTACTGAAGCTATTCAGGGTCATTTATGGTTCCATATAAATGTTTGTTCTATGTCTGTGAAATGTGTCCTTGGCGCTTTAATAGGGATTGTGTTGAATCTACAAATTGCTTTGGGTAGTATGGACATTTTCATGATGTTAACTCTTCTAATCTATGAACATAGTACATACTTCCATTTGTGTTTTTCTTAATTTCTTTCTTCAGTGTTGTGTAGTTTTCTTAGTACAGGTCTTTTACGCCCTTGGTTAGGTTTATTCTTGGGTACTTTATTTTTATTGTTGCTATAGCAAATGGGACTTTTTCCTGATTTCTGTTTCTGATATTTCATTGTTGGTGTACAGAAAGGCCTTTGATTTCTGAATGTTGACTTTGTATCCTGCTGTTTTGACAAATTCACTTATGTGGTAGAGTACTGTTTTGGTGGAGTCTATAGGATTTTGTATATACACTATCATGTCATCTTCAAAAAGTGAAAATTTTACTTCTTCCTTTCACATTTGGATGCCTTTTATTTCCTTTTCTTGTCTAATCATTGTGGCTAGAACTTCCAATACTATGTTTAATTGAAGTGGGGAGAGCACACATCCTTGTCTTCTTCATGGTGTAGTTGGAAAGATTTTAGGTTTTGCCAATTGAGTATGATGTTAGCAGTAGGTCTCCCTTTAATATGGCCTTTATTATGTCAAGGAATGCTTCCTGTATTTCCACTTTGCTGAGTGTTTTTATCACAGATGGGTGCTATACTTTATCAAATGCTTTTTTCTCCATCTATTGATATAATCATGTGATTTTGTCTTTGCTTTGTTTATGTGATGTATTACGTTTATTTTTTTCATGACTTTATTTTTAAAATATATTTTATTGATTATGCCATTACAGTTGTCCTGTTTCCCCCCTTCATTGCCCTCCACCCTGCACACCCCCTCCCCCAACATTCCCCCCCTTTAGTTTATGTCCTCATGTCTCAAGTTCTTTAGATTCTATATTTTCCATACTATTCTTGCCCTCCCCCCTGTCTATTTTCTACCTACCATCTATGCTACTTATTCTCTGTACCTTCTCTCCCCTTTCTCCTCTTCCCACTCCCCTGTTGCTAACCCTCCATGTGATCTCCATTTCTATGGTTCCATTCCCAATCTAGCTGTCCTCTTAGTTTGCTTTTGTTTTAGGTGTGGTTGTTAATAACTGTGAGTTTGCTCTCCTTTCACTGTTCATATTTTTTATCTTCTTATTTTTAGATAAGTCCCTTTAACATTTCATACAATAAGGGCTTGGTGATGATGAACTCCTTGAAGTTGACCTTTCCTGAGAAACACTTTATTTACCCTTCCATTCTAAATGAAAGCTTTGCTGGATAGAGCAATCTTGGATGTAGGTCTTTGGATTTCATGACTTGGAATACTTCTTTCCAGCCCCTTCTTGCCTGTAAGGTCTCTTTTGAGAAATCCACTGACAGTCTGATGGGTACTCCTTTGTAGGTGACTGTCCCCTTATCTCTTGCTGCTTCTAGGATTCTCTCCTTCATTTTCATCTTGGCTAATGTAATGATGATGTGCCTTGGTGTGTTCCTTCTTGGGTCCAACTTCTTTGGGACTCTCTGAGCTTCCTGGATTTCCTGGAAGTCTATTACCTTTGCCATACTGGGGAAGTTCTCCTTTATTATTTGTTCAAATAAGTTTTTCACTCATGGCTGTTCCTCTTCCCCTTCTGGTACCAGTATAATTCAGATGTTGGAATGTTTAAAGATGTCTTGGAGGTTCCTAAGCCTCTCCCCATTTTTTTGAATTCCTGTTTCTTCATTGTTTTCTATTTGGTCATTTCTTCCTTCCTTCTGGTCCACTCCCTTGATTTGAGTCCATTTCCTTTCCATCACTATTGGTTTCCTGTGCATTTCCATTCATTTCAATTAGTTTAACCTTCAATTTGTTCCTCTAATTCGTGACTAAAATCAACCAGTTCTGTGAGCATCCTGATCACCAGTGTTTTGAACTGTGCATCTGAAAGGTTTGCTATTTCTTGGTCACTTAGAGTTAGCGTCTCTGGGGCTTTCAATTCTTCTTGAGCCATGATGTTTTGGTCTCTTTGCACCTGTTACGTGTGAGGGGCAGAACCCTAGGTTTTCACCAGGGCAGGGCAACTCAGTAGCTGGGTTGTGATGCTGCATGTGGGGGCAGGGTCAAAGAAGGGCAATGGCGGTTCTGTCTGCTGCTTCCCGCTGCTGTAGCCTGCACAGTCTGTCTCACTGCTTGCTCTGTCTCGCTGCTTGCTCTGTCTCACTGCTTGCTCCTTCACCTGGTTTATCTGTGTGCGAATGTGTGACCGCAGTCAGCCCACTGCCTTACGCCCTCACTGGGTGTGCTGGTTGCAACCCCATGCCTGGGATCTGCCAACCACTGCCTGTGTGCCTGGGTCCCTGGGTTGGTCTGGCCAAGTTTTCCTGCGCGACCCTGCTCCGCCAGTCGCTGGCTCCATCCCTCTTACCGGTCTGGCTGAACGGTTTGTTTTTGTCAAACTTCCATATAGTTCAATTTTCTGTGTTTGGTTGCGTTTTTGTTATTAAAAGTTTGTTGTTTTTAAACTTGGTTGTGCGAGGAGGCACAGTGTTTCTACCTATGCCTCCATCTTGGCCAAAAGTCCCGTATTACGTTTATTGATTTGCGACTATTGTACCATCCTTGTATCTCTGGGATGAATCCCACTTGGTCATGGTGTATGATCTTTTTAATATATTGCTGGATGTGGTTTGCCAATACTTTGTTGAGGATTTTAGTGTGTATGTTCGTTAGTGATATTGGCCTATAGTTTTCTTTCTTTGTTGTGTCTTTATCTGGTTTGGAATTAGAATGATGGTGGCTTCATAAAAAGGGTTTGGGAGTCTTCCCTCTTGTGGATTTTTTGGAATAGTCTGTAAAGGGTAATGATGAGATCTTCCTTGAATGTTATGTAAAATTCTTTTCTGAAACCATTTGGTCCAGGGCTATTGTGTACCAGGATTTTTTTTTTTTATTATTACTGCTGCTGTTTCACCAGCTGTTTTCAGTCTTTTTAGGCTTTCTGTTTCATCTACATTCAGTGTTGGAAGATTATATGTTTCTAGGAGTTTGTTCATTTTACCCAGGTTTTCAAATTCCTTGGCATGTAGTTGTTTGTAGTAATTTCCTACAATCCTTTTTATTTCTGTGGTATCAGGTATAACCTCTCCTCTTTCATTTCTGATTTTGTTTATTTGGGTCCTCACTTTTTTTCTTGATAAATCTGCTTTAAGGCTTGCTGATTTTGTTTATCTTTTCAAAGAAGCAAGTCCTGAATTTATTGACCATCAGAATTGTGATTTTAGTCTCTATGTAGTTTAATTTTGCTTTGATCTTGGTTATTTCATTCCTTCTACTCGCTCTGGTCTTTGTTTATTGTTGTTCCTCCAATTCTTGTAGATGTAGGGTTAGGTTGTTTATTTGAAATGCTTCTTTTTTATGTAGGTCTATATTGCTATGAACTTCCATCTCTGCATTGCCTTCGCTGTATCCCATAAATTCTGGACTGTTTTGAGTTAATTTTCATTTGTTTCCAGAAACATTTTGATTACTTTCTTGATCTCATTTTTAAGCAATTCATTGTTTAAGAGCATGGTATTCAATCTCCATGAATTTGAGTGTTTTTGAGTTCTTTCTTTGAGCTTGGTTTCTAGTTTCAGTCCTTATGGTCAGAGAAAATGCTTGATATGATTCCAATTTTCTTCAATTTGTGAGGCTTGTTTTGGGTCCTATGATGTGGTGTAGCTTTAAAAATGTTCCATATGCATTTGAAAAGAATGTCTATTTTGCTTCATATNCACACTGTGCTCTGACATCTACATTCATTGAAGTGGCCCTTCTGCATCGAGACTGTGGATATTAACTGAGCATCTGATGGGGCTGATTGCATCGTTTCTGCCCTATGGCTGAACAGAAGGTTTCAGTTTCCACTGCCTGCTAGGCTACCTAACCCTTCTAAGCAGAAATATTCAGATAGAGAAACCCAACTGTTACTATAATTTTGTAGATGTAGAACATCTGCATGTGACTTTGTGGCATCTGGCACTATTTGACACATGCAGAATTCAGTGCTGCAATTTTTTTGTTGATATTTTAGTTGGAAGTTCTATCCATTTTTGACAGTGGAGTGTTAAAGTCCCCTAGTATAATTGTGTTGTTGTCTATATCTTTGTTGAAGTCTTCCAGGATTTTCCTTATATATTTGGGTGCTTCTATGTGTGGTACATATATGTTTATAATGTTTATGCCTTCTCCATGAATTCTTACCTTGAGTATTTTGAGGGACCTTTCTGTGTCTCTTTGTATGGCCTTTGTTTTAAAGTCTAGTTTGTCTGGTATAAGTATTGTTATCCCAGATTTTTTTTTTCTTTTGCTGTCCAGATGCTTGGAATATTTTTGAACCCTTCACTTTCAGTCTTTATAGGTCTTTTTTTGACATGTGTCTCTTTTATGCACTGTATGTGCAGGTCATGTTTTCTTATTCATTCAGCTACCTTATGTCTTTTTTAAAGATTTTATTTATTTAGTTTAGAGAGAGGAAGGGAGGAAAAATGAGAGAGAGAAAAACATCAATGTGTGGTTGCCTTTCAAGCACCCCCAACTAGGGACCTGGCCCCCAACCCAGGCATGTGCCCTGACTGGGAAGTGAACCAGTGACCCTTTGGTTCACAGGCCGGCACTGAATCCACTCAGCCACAGCAGCCAAGGGAGTTACCCTGTGTATTTTGATTGGATCATTTACATTTACATTTATGGTTGTTATTCATAAATATTGTCATTTTACTCCCTTCATACCTGTGTTTCTCTGTCTCTCACTCTTTTTCTTCTTTTTCTTCAAGCAGTCCCTTTAGCATATCTTGCAGTACTGGCTTGGTGGAGGTGTATTCTTTCAGCCATCTTTTTCCTGGGAAACTCCTTATTTCACCTTCCATTGTAATTGAGGGCCTTGCTAGAGTAGTCTTGGTTGCAGGCCTTTGCTTTTTCATTACTTGGAATATTTCTTGCCATTCCCTTCTGGCTTGTAGTGTTTCTGTTGAGAAGTCAGCTTGTAGCCTTATTGGGACTCCCTTGTATGTTACTTCCTTTTTCTCCCTTGCTCCCTTTAAGATTCTTTCTTTGTGTTTGGATTTTGCCATTTTAATTATGATGTGTCTTGAATTGGGCCTCTTTGGGTTTTCTTGATTGCGACTCTTTATGCTTCCTGGATTTGTGTGACATTTTCTCTCATGAAATTAATAAAGTTTTCCATCATTGCTTGTTCAAATAGGTTTACTATCCCTTGCTCCTCTTCTCCTTCTGATATCCCTATTTTATGGATATTATTACATTTCATCTTGTCTTGCATTTCTCTTAACATTTCTTCATTCTTTTTTTAAAGACTTTATTTATTTATTTTTAGAGAGAGGGGAAGGGAGGGAGAAAGAGAGAGAGAAACATCAATGTGTGGTTGCCTCCCATGTGGTCCCCACTGGGGCCTGGCCTGCTACCTAGGCACATGCCCTGACTGGGAATCGAACCAGCAACGTCCCGGTTCACAGCCCTCACTCAATCCACTGAGCCACAACAGCCAGGGCTCTTCATTCTTTTTGAGTCTTTTTTCCTTTTCCTGCTCCTTCTGGGAGGTTTTTTTTTTTTTAATAAATTCTTTTTAAAAATATTTTATTTATTAATCTTTAGAGGGAAAGGGAAGGAGAGAAGGAGAGAAATATCAATGTATGGTTGCCTCTCATGAGTCCCCTGTTGGGAATTGGCCTGCAACCCAGGCATGTGCACTGACTGGGAATTGAACCGCGATCTTGTGGTTCGCAGGCCCGCACTCAATCCGCTGAGCTAGACCAGCCAGGGCTGGGAGGTTGTTTTTTCTTTTTTTTGTGGAATATCCCATGTTTCACCTACCCACCCCTTCCTTAACCCTGACTCCTGTAAAAAAATAGGTAATTTTTATTGTCTTTATAGTTTTACTTATTTCCAGAATGTCTTATAGTTCAGATTATGCAGTATGTAGCATTTTCATGCTGCCTTCTTGTATTTAGCAATATGCATGTAAAATTCCTCTATGTCTTTAGTGGCTTGACATGTCTTTTCTTTTTATCACTGAGTAATGTTCCATTGTACTGATATACAACAATTTGTTTATGAATTAAAGGATATCTTTGTTAATGCAATTTTGGCAATTATGAATAAAATTATAAACATTAATGTGTAGGTTTCTGTGTGGGCATAAGTTTTCAGTTCATTTAGATGAACAGTTAGGATTGTTATTATTAGATTTTATTGTATTGCTATGTTTAGTATTTTAAGAAAGTCCCAAACTGTCTTCCAATGTGGCTGTACCATTTTGCATACATGATAGTTACACTGCCCTGGATCTTCTGTATTCTACCTATTCATTTCTCCTGCTGCCCCTAGCAACCACTGATACGTTTACTGTCTCTATAGTTTGGGCTTTTCCAGAATGTCATATTGTTGTAATCATGCCACATGTAGCCTTTTCTTATTGACTTCTTTCACTTAGTAATATGCATTTCAGTTTCTTCCACGTCTTTGGTGGCTTGATAGCTCATTTCTTTTTAGCACTGAATTGTACTAATGTGTCACAGTTTGTTTATATATGTACTTATGGAAAGACATGTTGGTTGCTTCCAAATTTTAGTAATTGTGAGTAAAGATTCTATAAACATCCATGTCAGGTTTTGTGTGGACTTAAGTGTTCAACTCATTTCAGTAAATACCAGGGAGCATGATTATTGGGTTGTATCAAAAGTGTATGTTTAGTTTTTTAAGAAACTGCCAAACTATCTTCCAAAATGGCTATGCTCTTTTGAATTCTCACCAGCAGTGAATTCCTCTTACTCTACATTCTTGTCAGCATTTTCTGTTGACACTGTCCTGGATTTGGGCCATTCTAACAGATGTGTATGGGTATGTCATTGTTTAAATTCTTAGACTCCTAATGACGTATAATATTGAGCACTTTATATGACTCATTTGCCAGATGTAGATCTTGTTTGGTAAGTTGTCTGATCAGAACTTTTGCTCATTTTCAAATCAGAGTGTTTGTTCTCTTATTGTAGAGTTGTTAAAATTCTTTATATTTTTTAGATAAAAGTCTTTTAACACATGCATATTTTGTAAATCATAAGTTTTAAGGTTTTATGAAATTCAATTTATTATTTTTTTCATGCATTATGTTTTTGCTGTTGAATCTAACAACTTATTGCTAAACCCAAGTCACCTAGATTTCCTTTTATGTTACCTTCCAGAAATTTCAGTTTTGTGCTTACAAATGTGTCGGTCATCCATTTGAGCTTAATTTTTGTAAAATATATAAGGGAAGGTGTCTAGATTCATTTATTTGCATATGGGTGTCCAGTTATTTCAACACCATACATTGAATAGACTATCATTTCTCCACTGAATTTCCTTTGCTCCTTTATCAAAATCAGAAGACTAGGTCTTTATGGGCCTATTTCTGGTCTCTCTTTTCTTTTCTTTCACTTATTTATCTATTCTTTCATTCTCTCCAGATTACTATGGCTTAACTTTATTTCTGAGTTTATTTTAGTTCTCTCTCTTTTTTCTTTGTTAGCCTAGCTAAAGTTTAATGAATAAAAGAGGTGTTAGTTTTGTTATTTTTTTCTATTGCTTTATAGTCTGTATTTCATTTATTTCTGCTCTTATCTTGTTTTTTTTTCATCCCTTGTGCTAACTTAGGGCTTAGCTCATCCTTTTTTAATTCTGTGAGTTGTAAAGTTGGGTTGTTTATTTGAGATCTTTTTTTCTTTAATGTAGTTACTTGTAGCTATATAATTACCCCTTAGAACTGCTCTTTCAACATTCCATATGTTTTAATATGTTCTGCTTCCATTTCAATTTCCTTAAAGATACTTTTAGATTTCCCTTTTGATTTCTTTTCTAACATATTTTATTGATTATTCCATTACAGTTGTCCCATCCCCCCTTCATTCCCCCCTACCCTGCACACCCCTCCCCCACCATCACCCCTGCTTTTGTTCATGTCCATGTGTCACAAGTTCTTTAGATTCTATATTTCCCATACTATTCCTTCCCTCCCCCTATCTATTTTCTACCTACCATCTATGCTACTTATTCTCTGTACCTTCTCCCCCCTTCTGCTCCTCCCACTCCCCTGCTGCTAACCCTCCCTGTGATCTCCATTTCTATGTTTCCGCTCCTAATCTAGCTGTCCTCTTAGTTTGCTTTTGTTTTAGGTGTAGTTGTTAATAACTGTGAGTTTGCTGTTCTTTCACTGTTCATATTTTTTATCTTTCTTTTCTTAGATAAGTCCCTTTAATATTTCATATAATAAGGGCTTGGTGATAATGAACTCCTTGAACTTGACCTTATCTGAGAAGGGCTTTACCTGCCCTTTCATTCTAAATAAAAGCTTTGCTGGATAGAGCAATCTTGGATGTAGGTCCTTGTCTTTCATGACTTGGAATACTTCTTTCCAGCCCCTTCTTGCCTGTAGGATCTCTTTTGAGAAATCCGCTGACAGTGTGATGGGAACTCCTTTGTAGCCTTAGTAATTTTAGTAATTGTGAGTAAAGATGCTATAAACATCCATGTCAGATTTTGTCCCCTTATCTCTTGCTCCTTCTAGAATTCTCTCTTTCATTTTAATCTTAAGTAATGTAATTATATGTGCCTTGGTGTGTTCCTTCTTGGGTCCAACTTCTTTGGGACTCTCCGAGCTTCCTGGACTCCTGGAAGTCTATTTCCTTTGCCAGATTGGGGAAGTTCTCCTTTATTATTTGTTCAGATAAGTTTTCCACTTGTTGCTCTTCCTCTTCCCCTTTTGGTGCCCCTATAATTTGGATGTTGGAACATTTAAAGATGTCCTGGAGCCTCTCCTTATTTTTTTGAATTCTTGTTTCTTTATTCTTTTCTGTTTGGTTGTTTGTTTCTTCCTTCTGGTCCACTCAATTGATTTGAGTCCCAGTTTTCTTTCCACCACGATTGGTTCCCTATGCAGTTTTCTTCATTTCTCTTAGTGTAGCCTTCTTTTTTTTTCATCTAATTTGTGACCAAATGAAACCAATTCCGTGAGCATCCTGATCACCAGTATTTTGAACTGTGCATCTGATAAGTTGGCTCTCTCTTGGTCTCTTAAAATTATTGGCTCTGGGGCTTTGATTAGTTCTTCTGGTTGATCCATTTTTCATCAGGTTGTGCCTGTTACATATGAGGGGTGGAGCCTTAGATGTTCACCAGTGTGGGGTAATCCAGTGGCTCAGTTGTGATGCTGTATGTGGGGGTGGGGTCAGAGAGGGAATAATGGCACTTGCTCCACTCTCTCTCAGATTTAGGTCCTCTCTGCCACTTCCCACAAACAAATTGGGCCCTTCTGATGCTTGTTCCTGGGTGGGTGGGCTTGTGTACATTTTAGGATTCCATGGGTCTCTCCCACAAACTCTCCTGTGAGGGTGGGAGCCACTCCAGGCACCTCAACCCCCCAAAGTTTTTTCAATTGGTGCTTTTAGGCTTTATTTCTTTTTTTTTTTGAAATTTTCAAAAGTAATTTATTCTGGGTTCAAAATCCTGGTTCCGCTGCTTACTAGCTACATGCCTCTGAGCAAAAATATATTTTGACCTTTATCTTCTCATAAATATATTCACTTAACCCACAAGTTTAATATGAAGTTCAAGCAACTTAACACATATAAATCATATACCAGCAGTGACTGGTACTCATCAAATGTTAGTTTTTTTCTGCCTCTAACTTTTCTGATTAAAACCAAACATTTCTATTTTGCTATCTCATTATATATATAAGTATATATATAATGATATACACACACACACACACACACATATATATGAACAAAATATATGTTTTGTCCAGAAAGTATCCAGCCATGTAATCAGCTAAAGGGACATTTATTGAAAAAGATACAAGATACAAGAATCATGGTACATAGGACAATGATGTCTCATTCCCCTTCAAAGTAGGCAACTTGAGACCTCACACAGTTTTCCAATCGCCAACAGCTGCCCCATCATACGATAGGCTTTATTTCTTGGCACAGGGGCCCTGGGTTGTGTGGTCTGTGTCACAGCCCATTTTTTGCCTGGTTTATCTGCACGCAAATGTGCATCTGCGGTCATCCAACTGCTTTGTGAGTCTTTCTGGGTTTGCTCGCTTCCTCCCCGTGCCCAGGTCTGCCAACCACCGCCTTTTCTTGCTGGGACCCCTTTCCACTGGCTGCCAACTCTGCACTTCTTACCAGTCTGGATGAATGGTTCATTGTTGTCGGATTTTGGTATAGTTCAATTTTCTGTCTGTTCTGGTTGTGTTTTTGTTTCTAAATGTTTGTTGTCCTTAAATTTAGTTCTGCGAGGAGGTACAGTATTTCTATCTATGCATCCATCTTGGCCGGAAGTCCCTCTAGTTACTGATTTCCAGTTTTATACCGCTGTGGTTAGAAAATATACTTGGTATGATTTCACTCTTGTTCAATTTGCTGAGTTGTTTTGTGGCCTATTATATGATATATCCAGAAGAATGTTCTGTGGCACTTGAGAAGAATGTGTATTCTGGTACTCTTGGAGGGAATGTTCTGTATATGTCTGTTAGGTCAATCTGACCTAAAATATGGTTCAACTCCAATGTTCCCATATTGATTTTATGTCTGGATGATTTATTGATTGTTGAATTTGGGGAATTAAAGTCCCCTAGTACTCTTGTGTTGTTCTTTGTCTATTTCTTCCTTCAGATCTCTTAGCATTTGCTTAATATTTTTGGTCCTCCAATGTTAGATCCATATATATATTTACACTTATCATATCCTCTTGATGAAATTACCCTCTTATCATGATACAATAAACATCTTTGTCTCTTGTTACCATTTTTTTTATTAAGGGCAATTTTGTTTGATATAAGTATAGCTACCAGTGCTTTCTTTTGGTTTCAACCTGTTTATTGCATCTTTTTCCATTCCTTGACATTTAACCTTAAAGTTGAAGTGAGTCTCTTGTAAACAGCATATATTTGGGTCCTGTTTATTTCATCCATCCAGCTACTCTATATCTTTGGAATAGAGAATTCAATCTATTTATATTTAGAATAATTATTGATAGGTACGAACTTACTAATGATGTTAAAAATTAATCTGATTATTTTTTACTAGCTGTTCCATTGTTCTTTTCTTCCTCCTTTGCTATCTTCCGTTGTGAATTGGTAATTTTTACAATGATATGGTTTGATTTTCTTCTCTTTGCCTTTTGTGAATCTACTGTGTGTTTTTGTTTTATGGTTACCATAAGGCTGACATAAAACATTATCTAGATATAACGATGTATTTCATGCTGATTAACACTTGAACTTTGACTGCATACAAGGACTCTACCCTTTTATTCCCCCTTTTATGTTTTCAATGTCACCATTGACATATTTTTATATTTTGTGTCTACTAACATATTGTTATAGCTATAGCTCTTTTTAATACTTTTGTCCTTTAACCTTTATTGTAGAGTTAAGTAGTTAACGCATTACCATATTAAAATACTAGAGTGTCCTGACTCTGACTCTATGATTAACTTTAGCAGTCTGTTATATATTTTCACATTTTTATAGAAAAGCTTTTTATTTTTTAAAGATTTTGCTTATTTATTTTTAGAATAAAATAAATAAATTTTTATTTTTAAATAAAAAGGAAGGGAGGAATAAAGAAAGGGAGAGAAAATCCATTTGTAGTTGCCCCTTACTCACCCCCAACTGGGGACCTGGCCTGCAACCCAGGTGTGTGCCCTGACTGGGAATCGAACTGGCAACCCTTTGGTTTGCAGGCCCACACTCAATGCACTGAGCCAGAGCCATATATTTATGTTTATATGTTACTCATTAGTGTCCTTTCATTTTAGCTTGTATAACTCCTTTCAGTATTAATTTTAAGGCAAGTTTTAGTGGTAATAAAATTCCTCAGCTTTTGCAGTATGGAATTTTCTAAGAACACTAAAAATGGACGTGCCTTTTGACCCAGCAATTCCACTGCTAGGAGTATGTCCTAAGAACCCTGAAACACCAATCCAAAAGAACCTATGCACCCCGATGTTCATAGCAGCACAATTTACAATAGCCAAGAGTTGGAAGCAACCTAAATGCCCATCGGTCAATGACTGGATCAAAAAACTATGGTACATTTACACAATGGAATTCTATGCTGCAGAAAGGAAGAAGGAGCTCCTACCCTTTGCAACATGATGGATGGAACTGGAAAGCATTATGCTGAGCAAAATAAGCCAGGCAGTGAAAGACAAATACCATATGATATCACCTTTAACAGGAATGTAAACAACAAAACAAACAAGCAAGCAAAATGTAACCAAAGACACTGAAATACAGAATGTGCTGACAGGGTCCAGAGGGTAGAGGGGAGAGAATCACAGGGGAAAAGGGGAAGGACTCACATGAATCAGTATAAAGGACACATGGACAATAACTAAGGTGGGGGGCAGAGATGGGAGGGAGGTGGGGAGCACTGGGCGGGGCAGGGCTGGGAATACAAGAAAGAAAACTGTACTTGAACAAGAGTTAAATAAAAAAATCTTTAAATTAAAAAAATTCCTCAGCTTTTGTTTAATTGATAAAGTGTTCATTTTACCTTCATTTTTTTTGGACAGCCTTACTGGGTAATGTGTTCTTGGATTTCAGTTTCTTTCTTTTAGCACATTGAATCTATCATCCTACATTGTATTGGAGTGCAAAGTCTGTTGAGAAATTTGCTGATACCTCTGGGAGTTCCCTCGTGTAAGAGAAAATTTCTGTCAGTGCTTTTAAAATTCTATCCTCATCTTTGTTTTAGACAGTTTTATTAGTATGTTCTCTTGGAGAAGATTGTTTTGTATTGAAGTTATAGGAGTTCTTTGCTTCATGAAGTTGAAAGTCCAAATCTCTCCCCAGGTTGGAGAAGTTCTCAGCCATTATTTATTTTATTTTATTTTTTCATATTTTTATTGTTGTTCAAGTACTGTTATCTAAGTTTCCCCCCCACCCTCCCCCATTCCAGCCGTCTCCATCCCCCCCCCCGATTCTACCCTCCTTTGGTTTTGTCCATGTGTCCTTTATACTTGTTCTTGAAAACCCTTCCCACTTTTGCCCCCATTATTCCTTCCCACCTCCCCTCTGGTTACTGTTACTTTGTTCTTTAGTTCAATATTTCTGGTTATATTTTGCTTGCTTGTTTGTTTTGTTGATTAGGTTCCACTTATAGCTAAGATCATATAGTATTTGTGATACCACCTGGCTTATTTCACTTAGCATAATGTTCTCCAGATCCATTCATGCTGTTGCAAAGGGTGGGAGCTCCTTCTTTCTTTCTGCTGTGTAGTATTCCATCATGTGAATAAATATACCATAGTTTTTTTATCCATTCTTTTACTGATGAGCACTTAGGTTGCTTTCAAGCACTATTTTTTAAAAAATAGACTTTCTATCACTTTCTTACTCTTTTCTCTTCTTGAGATTTCATTATGTGTACATTATTTTTCTTGATGATGTCCCATAAATCCTGTAGGCTTTTTCATTCCTTTTTCTTTTTGGTCCTCTGATTGGATAATTTCTACTGGTTTATCTTCTTGCTTAATGGTTCTTTCTTCTGCTTGATTAAATCTATTACTGAAGCTCTCTATTGAATTCTTCCATTCAATAATTATATTTTTCAGCTCCAAAGTTTTTGTTTGTCCCTTTTATGTTTTCTTTCTTTCTGTTAAACTTCTCATTTTGTTCTTGTATTTTTATTTTTATGATAGTGTTATATTATTTATCTTTGTTCTCTGTAACTCTTTAGGCATCTGTAAAAACAATTATGTTTAATTCTCTGTCAGACAGTTTCTGGATCTCTATTTCTTTTGGGCAAGTTACTAGAGGTTTATTGACTTTCTTCATGCCCACTTTAAACTTGTGTGCCTTTAAAAAAGTAGTCACTCTTCCAGACTTTATGGATTCAGTAAGGAAAGACTTTCACCTGTGGGTGGAGCAGGTTTCAGCATGCTGTGACCCCAGGTGTAGTCGAGTCAGGCACCAAGTGCAGTGTCTACAGTGGTTTCAAGGCTTATTGGGGTCCTCAGTGGCATCTGCAGGTCTAGAGGCTAAGAACCAGAGGAGGCAGTGATGGTGGCTAGAGATGGTGTTGTATATACACTCAGCTGTAGGATCTGTTGCAAGTGCCTATATAGTAGAGTGCTGGTTACAGACTCATACATAGTGGTGGGAGCAGGGCAGGCACCAAGGACTGAGGCATTGTCTGTTTACATGGTCTCCCATGGCTATACACTCTCTCCCCAGATATGTGCACTGCAGTGGAGACTGATGGCAGTGTTTGGATCAGGGGCATGATGGTGCACAGCAGAAGGCACTAGCTAGAGGTGAGCATGGTAGTACAGGTCAGTGACAGAAGACAGGGACTGATCCACACCAACAAGCAGTTGTGGGGGTCCTGGATGTCGGTATGCTCTCTTGTGACTGTTCACGTAACCATGGGCATGTGGGCTACAGTGGAGGCTAATGATGACATTAAGCTGTTGGCATGCATGTGCACCTAGCTATGACTGTGCACACAAGTATTAAACAGAGTTGTAGCTATAGCAATTTGATAATGACACCATCTGGTGCACAGCAGTTGGGGGAACCTGGGGGGCTTAAGCTGGCATCCAGTACTTGCACATTCACAGAAGCCTGATCTGGCTGCTGGTGTGAATATAGGCCCCAGTGAGGGCAAGAAGGGACTCAAGTGGCTGGTTTTTTGCACTAATACAGCTGTAGAAGCATGGGCTGGCTGCTGATGAGTTTCCTGTGTTCTATCAGGGGCAAGGGAGAGTGAGCACAGAGGGACCTTGGATGGCTGGTATCCATAAACACAAATACCTGTGGGGAAAAAGCTTATGGAATCCTATGGGGTCTGCAGTAACTGTGTTGGACATTGGTTCCTTCTTCAGTGGCAAAATCTGCTACATTTTTGTCAGAAAAGGTATCAGTATATCTCTATCACTTCTGCAGAATGTCTGGTATTAATAACCCCTGGTTTTCTTCCTTGTTCCCAACAATCTCTGTATATCTCAGCTTTTTTGGTCTGGGTGGGGTGAAACTGAAGTGGAACCTTTGTGCAGGGCTCTAAAAGTGTGGGGAAGCTGGTTACTTACCCTGCTCTTTATTTCCCTGGTGAGGAGAAGTTTTCTAGCTGGAGGGTTCCCAATTGGTCCTGAATAATGCTAGCTTGGGGAATGGGAAGATGCAGGCAACAAATAAAATTAAGCTATCTTCCTTCTGTGATTATTCTCAGGTTTTTTCTCCACTGCTACAGTTTCTTAAGAGGACCCTGGAATTCTCCCAGAGTTTTTGTTTGTTTGTTTGTTTGTTTGTTCCTGAAGAGCATTTAATTATTGATCTTTGTTGGAAGGTTAGAGAGGTTGGAGTCCCCTATGTCACCATTTTGGTCCCTTATAGTAAGTCTTGAAGTTGTGTCATGTCAGTTCTCTGATTTAGTTCTTTTTCTTCAGTATAATATTGGCTATTCTGAGTCATTTGCTTTTTCATATAAACTTTAAAATCAGTTAGTTGGTATTCACCAATTAAATTACTGGGATTGCATTGAAGATAAAGTTGGGAAGAATGGACATCTTAACAGTATTGAGTCTTCATATCCATGATAATGGACTATATCTCTAGTTGTTAAAATATTCCTTGACATTTTTCATAAGAGTTTTTCTTATGTATATATCTTTTACATTTTTCTTAGATTTATCTTTAACGTTTTTGGTTTTGGTGCTAATGTAAATGGTACTGTTTTTTATTTCAAATTCCAATTATTTATTGCTGGTATATAGGGAAGCAGTTAAAATTATACATTAACCTATCATCCTGAAACCATTCTATATTTCTTCGTAGTTCCAAGAGATTTTTATTATTCTTTTGGTTTTCTATATGGACAATCATGACATCTGTAAATAAAGACAATTTATTTTTTATTCCCAATCTGTATACCTTTTATTTCATTGTTCTGTCTTATAATATTAGCTGGCATTTCCAGGACAATAAGAATGGTGCCCTGACCAGGCAGTTGGTTGGGCATCATCCTGCCAAGTGAAATGTTGCTTGTTCAATTCCAGTCAGAGTTGTGGGTTTGGTTTAAGTACCAGTTAGGCCACATGCCTGGGTTGTGTGTTCTGTCCCTGGTCTGGGTATATACAAGAGGCAACCAGTAAGTGTTTCTCTTTCACATTGATGTTTCCCTCCCTCTTTTTTTTCCTAACTCCCCCTTCTCTAAAAATATTTAAAAAATAATGGTAAAAAGGAACACCTTTTTTTTGGATCCAGTTCTTAGGAAAAAAGCATCTAGTTTATTATTATTAAGTATAATCCTTGCTGAAAGTTTCTGTAGATGCTCTTTTCTAAATTTATTTATTTTTAGAGAGAGGGAAAGGGAGGAAGAGAAACACCAATGTGGTTGCGTCTTGTGTACCCCCTACTGGGGTAGGGGGACCTGGCCCACAACCCAGGCATGCCCTAACTGGGAATCAAATTGGTGACCCTTTGGTTCATAGGCCCACACTCAATCCATTGAGCTGCACCATCAATAGCTAAACTTTCTTAATAAAGTTGTGATGATGAACTTATTGAACTTGACCTTATCTGAGAAGTGCTTTATCTGCCCTTCCATTCTAAATGAAAGCTTTGCTGGATCAAGTTCAAGGAGTTCATCATCACCAAGCCCTTATTATATGAAATGTTAAAAAGACTTATCTAAGAAAAAGAAGATAAAAAATATGAACAGTGTGAAAGGACAGCAAACTCACACTTATTAACAACCACACGTAAAACAGAAGCAAACTAAGCAGACAGCTAGATCAGGAGCAGAACCATAGAAATGGAGATCACATGGAGGGTTAGCAACAGGGGAGTGGGAGGAGGAGAAGGTACAGAGAATAAGTAGCATAGATAGTAGGTAGAAAATAGACAGGGGGAGGGCAAGATTAGTGTGGGAAATGTAGAAGCTAAAGAACTTATGACACATGGACATAAACTAAAGGAGGGAAGGTGGAGGAGGGCAGGAGTGGAATGAAGGGGGGAATGGGACAACTATAATGGCATAATCAATAAAACATATAGAAAAGAAAAAGAAAAAAGAAAATTGTGAAAGTTTTCTTCTATTTCTAGTTTTCTGAACACTTTTATCATGAATAGATGTTGGATTTTGTCAAATGTTATTTTTGCAACTATCGATATGATTATGTAATTATTTTCTTTAGATTGTTTATGTAGGATATGTTAATGAACTTTCAAATGTTTAACTAGCCTTGCATACCTGTAATAAATCCAGGTATGGGATTTAACATATAAATGATAACTTTTCATTTTAATGAAAAAAACTATTTTTTTGCAAATGAAAAAAATATCATTTGGCTATAATGAAAATGAAAATGAAAAATTTGCAATGAAAAAATATCATTTGCAAATGATATTGGCTATAGGTCCTTGCTTTTCATCACTTTGAATATTTCTTGCCAGTACCTTGTAGCCTGCAAAGTTTCTTTTGAGAAATCAGTAGACAGTCTTATGGGAACTCCACTATCAATAAGACCCTCATCTTGTGAATTCACAGAGAATATTTGTTATCATATTCTATAGTCTTCCAAAAATGAGGATCAAGAATACAAAGAGGATTTTCCAAGAATATGCTGAAGCAGTGATCAAGCATATTACGGAGACTATAAATACTCTTTCAGATGAGGTATATTCTAGGGTGAAGCTATATTAAAATGGTTACAGTATTCTTATATGAAGTTGGATGTTGCTCTAATCATGAATGCAAATCAGTATGGAAAGCAAACCCAATATCATGTTGAAATTTGACTCCAAAATTTTCCCAGGAAACGCAGATTTTGACTATTGAAGAGATAGGTACACGTTTGAGGATAAGAGGCCCATATATTTATTCACATGTGATACATAAATAAAAGGCACAGAGTTACTGACAAAGATTCATCAGAAGGCTCATAGGACACCTTTATTTTTGGTACAGAAGTTACAAAAGGAGTTTCTTGCAGAACCAAAGGAGTGATAATCTTTTCCAGTTGACATAAGGCAAAGGAAATCTTTTCTCATATGTGAGGGCAAAGAGAACCTGGAAACTCCATTCTTTCTTTTCCCCATTACCTCTAATACCAATAATCTACAAGTTTTGAAACTGGAAAGAGACCCTCAATTTCTATGTAATTAAATCATTAAATATCCCGGCATCTGTGATTGCATGATAACTGTTAGCAAGCCAATGCCATCTTAAACCTTTTTATAAATTATTTTTCTCACTATTTTCAGCTTGAACACTACAAATATTGCAAGAACTTGCAATTACAGTACTGCCATAAAAATATAAAGTTGATAGAGTCTTCCGTTAGAACAGATGGGCCTCTAGAATTCCAACCGATTCAGATTAATAGCTATTATAATGTATAAAATCAGGTCACTGTGCGTTTTAATAATACTTTCTAACAGAAAGCTGTATTTCATGTGGTCACGCTGACTTGTAGAGTCTGCAGCTTTGCATCTCATGGAAATTAAACTTTAGCTTGTTGATGCTTGACTAGTTATTTGGTTTTATACAGAAATGAAGAAATATATGTAATTCTCAGATAGAGAATATTACTCCATAGATTTCCATGGTATATGCTATAGTAGAATAATTACTTGGTTTGGCAAACTTAAATCTGAAAAACCTATCCAAGTCTAAGATCAAAATATGAGTTTTAGTAGGAAGCAGAGCTATCTCTCCTTATAGAAGGTGAAAATGCCAAGAACTTTTTAGATTCCTTTAATGCCTTGATTCGGGCATGCGTCTTAGGCTCAGATAATCATATGCAGCCATAGTTGATGCTAAATCTAGAGTAAATGATAAAATGAACCAGAATTTGATGGACTTGCAATTAAAATTCCTCAGTGACTCCTTTCTTTGAAAATCCTTTCTGATGCAAACAGAGCAGTGATATATAAGATATGGAAAGTAAACATAAAAAAGATATAGTTGAGATCAAATACAAGGGACATATACATGATCCAGAATTACACCAAGGCTATGGCCTTACTGAAGTCAGGGCCCAACAACAGGAAGTGGTAGCCAGAAATTTAGCTTGTGCATGGCCAAGGAGACTGGAGTGATTCACGTAAGTCAGGGAAACAGAGGGAGGTTCACAACATGAACCTAGAAGCCAGGATGTGGATCCCAATTTATCCCCTTCACAGTAGTCTAAATAAATTATTCCAAATGTTGCCTGAGATTAGGACTAGAATAAAACTGCAGTCTTAGGCAGGTAAAAGGACAGATACACAGCCTTGAAACCTGGTATTGAACCAAGTGACATGCTAGCTTTAAACTGGATCTGTCAAGTTCCCCAAGATCACTGTGAGACAGGACCCCCAAAATGTCATTATTAAACCTAGTGTTAGATGGAGCCTGGGACAAAAATAAACTATAAAACTGTCAAATATGAAAATGCAGAGGTAAGAGAAAGAGGGAAAAATGAGGTTACAAATCAAGATTCCAAAATACAAGAAGAAATCCAATGTTATGAAATAAAATAAAAATGGTAAATTGATTAAAGCAGAAATTTACTCCACAGGGAATGATTCTTATAAAAGAAATTGGCAAAGTGTTAAAATTTTTCAAAGACATAAATCAAAGTGTGACTTTGACTAAAAGAATTAAGAAATAAAAATACATAGATATTTTAGAAGAACTGGTATATTTGGAAATAAGTCCACTAGAATCCTGGAAATTAGACATCTAATCTGAAAATATTAAAAATAGAATAATCTAAAGACTAGATGAAAATTATTGAAATATGAAATAATTCTTAGAAATAGTAAAGTAAGGGTAAAATGTGGATGGATTGAAATTATTCTACATTTGTAAAATACGATTTTTAGAGGAAGAGAATGGAGGCATTGGTGAGATGTAATAATTTGAAGATATAATTATTGAGAATTTTTTAATAAAAAATAGAAATAAATGTAAACACATCTAGACATTTCATAGTAAGGATGCAGAATTTCAAAGATAAAGAGATCATAGTAAAGTTACAAACAACAGATTATCTCTATATTAATAACAATTTGAGCAAAAACCTCACCCGCAGCACTTAATGGCAAAGAAAAATGAGTAACGTCTTTGGGGGGAAAATATCTCTAAACTTATTATTTTTATGCAGCTAAACTTACAATGTAAGCTTAAGAGGAGGGATGAAGAAATTTAAAGTAGGAAAATACTAAGGCAGCTGTCTATAGAAGATCTGACAGAGGATAAGAGCTTCTTTGCAATAGTAAAAAATAAATTAAATACCCACTCTTAAGGACCAAAGATAGACTTGAATAAATAGAAATATGTACCACATTCTTGTGTTTAAAGAATAATGCCCAGGCTAGTTTGGCTTGGTTGGTTGGGTATCATTGCACAAACCAGGTCACTAGTTCAGTTCCCAGTTAGGGCATATGCCTGGGTTGTAGGCCAGGTCCCCAGTTGGAGGTGTGTGAGAGGCAACAGGTCAATGTTTCTCTGGCATATCAATGTTTCTGTCCTGCAGTTTCTCTCTCTCTAAAAATAAATAAATAAAATTTAAAATGATATAAGGAACAGTGTGGTGATTGGTAGGTGGAGTAGGGTATAATGGAAGTAAATGGTAATGGGAAAATACAATAAATATTAAAAAATAAAGAGTCAACATAATAAGGTATTGGGCCTTCTTAAATTTATTTATAAACTTAACCCAATCCTAACTGCCTTGATTTGTTTGGGCTTCTGTAACAAAATCTTATAGACTGGGTAGCTTATAAACAACAGAAATTTATTTCACACAGTTCTAGAGGCTGGAAAGTTTGAAATCAAGGCACTAGAACATTCACTCTCTGGAGAAAGCCCACTTCCTAGGTGGCCATCTTCTCACTATATCCTCACATGGTAAAAGGGGCTCTGGGATCTCTTTTATAAGGTCAATGATAAAATTTATAAAAGCTTTACCCTCACGACCTAATCACGTAGCAAAAGCCCACTTTCCTAATACCTTCATACTGTAGGTTAGTATTTCAAGATATAAATTTGCAAGTACACACATATTCAGTCCATTGCACCAACCAACAGAAAAAAAAATACCCATGGTTATTTCTCTGGAGCTTGACAAGGTAATCTTAAAATTCATTTAGAATGACAAATAAGTAAGAATAGTGAGAAAAACCTGTAAAATAAAAATGATGGCCCTGGCTGGTGGAGCTCAGTGGATTGAGCATGGGCCTGCAAACCAGACAATCGCGGTTCAATTCCCAGTCAGGGCACATGCCTGGGTTGCAGGCCAGTTCCCGGCAGGGGCCAGTTCCCAGCAGCGATGCACAAGAAGCAACCATACATTGATGTTTCTCTTCCTCTCTCCTTCCCTTCCCCTCTAAAGATAAATAAATAAAATAAAATAAAAAGAAAAAAAGAAAAATGATGGAGGGGAGTTGAGTACTACCAGACATTAAGACATAATAGATACCCTTTAAAATTATAACATTTTGATATAGGTACATAGATACATCAAAGAAAAAGAATATAAATCTACAAAACATCTTATTGTATATGCAATTTAGGTGTACATTAAAAGCAGTGTCTCAAATCAGTTGGAGAAAAGATGGACTTTTATTTAGCTGTTGTGAGCTAATGTGATAGCCTTATTGAAAAAAATAGAATGGGACTTTCGGTCAAGATTATGGTGTATGCAAACATGGCTTTCCTCTTTGCACAACCATATCAAAATCACAGCTTAAATGTAGAATGACCATTACTCAGACCTGTCAAATATCGAGTTGAATGGAAGCCTGACAACAACAGAATTAAAGAAACAAGACTGATAAGAGGGGCTGGGACATAAAATAGGCTAGTCCCTCACCCACATGTGGTGAATAAATGGGACGGATATCTTGGGAGCTTAGAGTCCCAGCTCCACACCAGCACTGCAAGCCAAGGGTTCCAGTGCCAGAAAGATAAGCCCCCACAACTTGTGGCTACAAAAACCAGTGAGGGTTAAGTTGGTGGAAGAAAATTCTGGAGCTCCAAGCACTTCCTCTTGAAGAACCCACAAATGAACTCATTTACTCAGATTTACTCCCTCTGAACTCTAGTACCAGAGTAGCAGCTTGAAAGGCACCAGTGGCATAAAGGGAAGAACTGAAGTGTCTGGCATCAAGGCAAGCAGAGGCCATTGTCCCTTTCCTAATGCCCACCCCACCCCCGACAGAGCCAGCAAGCTGGAGCCATTTCTGAGAATCCAGTAACCTGGCTAATGCTGTTTGACCCACCTTGGAGATCCCCAGAGACTCGACCCCACCCAAATTACCAACCTACCCAAGCTGCTTCTCCATATAAATGGCTTATCTTGGCTCATGCTTCACAACTTCCTAAACCCTATCAAACAAGCAGTAGCTGGTCTCAGTGAGCCCAGGGCCTGGCACTGGCAGCACCCAGCCTAGATTCACAGCTTGGTTTTGCCTGGGAATCTCCAGTTCAGCACAACTAGCAGCCATCTCAGAAGGCTTTATAGCTCAGGAAGGGTGACTTTGGGCAAAACACAGCTGGGTGATGGACTTGGAAACTACAGAAACAGTGCACCCAATGGACAGCTACAGATCATGTTGAAGCATCACCACCCTCCCAGTGTACAGCTGATCCTCCATAGAGGGCAGAGATTGGTGGTCAGTGATCACAACCAAACCTTGCAGCTGACTAGCCTGAGTAAATCCCTCCCATTGATCTGCCAAGAGCAACCAAACTTAAACTATAAGAAGAGGGTGTACTCAGCCAACATGGAAGGCACAACTCGAGTATCCAGCTTGGGTAATAGGGGAGGCTGTGCCACTGGGCCCTATAGGACATCTACAACATTAGACCACACTACCAAGACACAGAGGCAAAGCAGCTCTACCTAATAAATAGAAATATACACAGGGGGATGCCAAAATGAGGATACAAAGAAACATGGCCCAAATGAAAGAATAGATGAAAACGCCAGAAAAATAGCTAAACAAAATGGAGATAAGCAATCTGTCAGATGCAGAGTTCAAGAGGTTATTAGAATGCTCAAGGAATGTACTGAGGACCTCAACAGCATAAAAAAATCTAGACAAAAACAAAGGATACACTAATTGAAATAAAGAAGAGTTTACAGGGACACAGCAGTGGAGTAGATGAAGCTGAGGCTCAAATCAATGATTTGGAACATAAGGAAGAAAAAAGCAACCCATCACAATAGGAAGAAAAAAGATTTAGAAAAAAAGGAGATTAGTATGTGCAGCTTCTGGAACAACTTCAAGCATTCCAACATTTATATCATAGTGGTGCCAAAAGGAGAAGAGAAAGAGCAAGAAGTTGGACATCTATTTGAAAAAAAGAATGAAAGAAAACATTTCTATTTGATGAAGGAAATAGATATGCAAGACCAGGAAGCACAGAGAGTCCCAAATAAGATGGATGCAAAGAGGCCCACTCAAAGACACATCATAATTAAAATGCAAAAGTTTAAAGGTGAAGAGAAGTTCTTAAAAGCAGCAAGAGTAAAGCAGTTAGTTACCTACAGGGGAGTTCCCATAAGACTGTCAGCTGATCGGTCTCTCAAAAGAAACTGCAGGCTACAGGGATTGGCAAGAAACTTTCAAAGTCATGAAAAGCAGGGACCGGTAGCCAACATTGCTCTAGTCAGTAAAGCTATCATTTAGACTAGAAGGGTAAATAAAGAGTTTCCTGGACAAGAAAAACTGAAGGAGTTCATCATCACCAAACTATTATTCTATGAGTTGTTAAAGGGACCTATTTAAGAAAAAGAAGATTAAATCTATGAACAATAAAATGGCAAAAAAATATTCAACCAAAACAGAATGAAAGAACAAGAATTCAAAAAATGAAGAGAGGCTTAGGGACCTCCGGGACAACTTTAAATGGTCCAACATCTGAATAATAAGGGTGACAGAAGAAGAAAAGGAAAAGCAAGAAATTGAAAACTTATTTGAAAAAATAATTAAAGAGAACTTTTCCAGTCTAACAATGGAAATACACTTCTAGGATGTCCAGGAAGCCCAGAGAGTCCCAAAATATTTGGACCCAAGGAAGCACACACCAAGGCACATCATAATCACGTTACCCAAGATTAAAGAGAAGGAGAGAATCTTAAAAGCAACAAGAGACAGTTACCTACAAAGGAGTTCCTGTAAGACTAGCAGCTGATTTCTCAAAAGAAACCTTGCAGGCAAGAAGGGCAGGAAAGAAAAATTCAAAGTCATAAAAGGCAAGGACTTACATCCAAGATTACTCTATCCAGCAAAGCTATAATTTAGAATGGAAGGGCAGGTAAAATGCTTCCCTGATAAGGTCAGGTTAAAGGAGTTCATCATCACCAAGTCTTTATTATATAAAATGTTAAAGGAACTTATCTACAAAAAAGATATGAACAGTAAAATGACAACAGACTCACAACTGTCAACAACTGAAGCTAAAAAGAAAAACAAAAACAAACTAATTAAACAACTGGAACAGGAACAGAATCACAAAAATGAAGATTACATGGAGGATTATCAGTGAGAAGGGGGAAAGGTAGAATGTGGGAAAACATATAGGGAATAAGAAGCATAAATGGTTGGCACAAAATTGGCAGGGGAAGGTTAAGAATAGTATAGGAAATGCAGAAGCCAAAAAATTTATATGTATAACCCATGGGCATGAACTAAAGTGGGAGAATGCTGGTGGAAGGGGAGTTACAGAGCAGAGGGGAATAAAGTAGAGAAAAAAATAAGACAACTGTAATACCATAATTTAAATATATTTTAAATGAGAAAAAGATAAAAAAGAAATACAAATTGGTAGTTACAGAATAGGCAGGGGAATGTTAAGAGGAAGTACTGGAGATGGAATAGCCAAATAATTTATATGCATGACCCATGAACATGAACAAAGGAGGGGAGATCACCAGAGTGAGTGGGAGATGCTGAGTGAAGGGGACAAGCAGAGGAAATTTGGACAGTTGTAATAGCATAATTGATAAAATAAATAAATTAAATGTTAAAATAACATATGTCTATCAACAATTGAATGTAAAAAACAAACTAAGCAAACAAGAACAGAGACAGAATGAGGGATACAGGGAGTGTTTGGTGGTTGCCAGATGGGAGCTGGGTATGGAGGAATGGTGAATAGATGATGGAATTAAGAAGTACAAATAGTTACAGAATAGCAATGGGGGTGTAAAGCACAGTATAGGAAATGGAGTACCAGAGAACATATACACCTGACCCATGGACATGAACAATGATGAAAGGATTGTCTGAGAGTGTGGAGGATGCTGAGTTGAGGGGGGCAAAAGGGTAAAAATCAGGACAACTGTAATAGCATAATGAATAGAATATAATTTAGAAGAAGATAGAATGGGATCCAGTCTTTGCATTATGTCTTAGAATAAGTTCTTAATGTGTCTGAGATTTAAATATAGGAAATAAGCATATAAATACCAGAGGAAAACATGGTGAATTCCTCTATAATCTAATATTAAAGAAAGCCTTCCAAACTATGTTATTTTTAAAGTTTTTTTATTGTTCAAGTAAAGTGTTTCCATTTTCACCACACCTTGGCCCCCAACCCACCCATCCCCTCCTCCCACCCATGAACCTAACCCCTTTCAATGCAATCCCTATTAAAATACCAATGACATATTTCACAGATATAGAACAAATATTTCAAAAATTTATATGGAAGTATAAACAACTCCAAATAGTCACAGCAATTTTGAAAAAGAAGAAAAGTAGGAGAGATTACAATGCCTGATATAAAACTATATTACAAGGCCATAAGTATGAAAACAGTCTGGTAGTGGCATAAGAACAGATACATAGATCAATGGAACAGAATAAAGAGCCCAGAAATAAGCCCAAGTCTCTATGGTCAATTAATATTTGACAAAGGGGACAGAAGCATATAATAGAGTAAAGATAGCCTCTTCAACAAATGGTGTTGGGAGGTCTGCACAGCTACATGCAAAAAAAAAAAAAACCCACCAAAACTTGATCACCAACTTACACAAAAATAAATTCAAGGTGGATAAAAAACTTAAATATAAGTCACAACACCATAAAAATACTGGAGGAGAACATAGGCATGAAAACCCCAAACCATGTTTTCAAATCCAGAAATAATGAGGAAAAAGATTGACATGCTAGATTTCATTGTAAACAACAACAACAAAACATCATAACTAAAGAAATAACTAACTTGGAAAAATATAAAACTTCTAAAAGTAGAGAAAGAAAATGCCATCACTCCAAGAGAAAACTGGGATAGAGATATAAACAGACAATTAACAGAAAAAATGCTATTGAATCTTAACATTAAGATTACACATTCATAGGTAGGTAAACCAGGCAGAGGAGCTAGCAGTGAGACAGATTGTGCAACCCAGGGCCCCAGCACCAGGAAATAAAGCCTAAAAGCACCAATTGAAAAAACATCCAGGGTTGAGGTGCAGGGAGAGGCTCCCAGGCTCCCAGAGAGTTCATTGGAGAGACCCACATGGTCCTGGAGGGTGCAAAAGCCCACACACCTGGGAACCAGCACCAGAAGGGCAAAATTTGCTTGAGAGAAGCAGCCGAAATCCAAGAGAGAGGAGAACAGGTGCTATTGCTTCTTCTCTGACCCCGCCTCCACATACAGCATCACAACCCAGCAACTGGGTTGCCCCACCCTGGTGAACATCTAAAACTCAGCCCCTCCTACGTAACAAGCATAAACAGACTAAAACATTATGGCTCAAGAAGAACAGCTTAAAGCCCCAGAGCCAATACTTCTAAGCCTCCAAGAGATAGCCAACCTACCAGATGCACAGTTCAAAATACTGGTGATCAGGATGCTCACAGAAGTGGCTGATTTTAGTCACAAATTAGAGGAACAAATGAAGGCTAAACTAATTGAAATGAAGGGAAATAGTGATGGAAAGGAAACTGGGACTCAAATCAATGGAGTGGACCAGAAGGAAAAAATGAGCAAACAGAAAAGAATGGAGAAACAAGAATTCAAAAAAATGAGGAGAAGCTTAGGAACCTCCAGGACAACTTTAAACGTTCCAACATCTGAATTATAGGGCTACCAGAAGGGGAAGAGGAACAGCAATGAGTGGAAGAATTATTTGAACAAATAATAAAGGAGAGCTTCCCCAGTCTGGCAAAGGAAATAGACTTCCAGGGAGTCCAGGAAGCTCAGAGAGTCCCAAAGAAATTGGACCCAAGAAGGAACACACCAAGGCATATCATACTTCCATTAGACAAGATCAAAATGAAGGAGAGAATCCTAGAAGCAGCAAGAGATAAGGGGACAGTCACCTACAAAGGAGTTCCCATCAGACTGTCAGCGGATTTCTCAAAAGAAACCTTCCAGGCAAGAAGGGGCTGGAAAGAAGTATTCCACGTCATGAAATCCAAAGACCTACATCCAAGATTGCTCTATCCAGCAAAGCTTTCATTTAGAATGGAAGGGCAGATAAAGTGCTTCTCAGATAAGGTCAAGTTCAAGGAGTTCATCACCAAGCCCTTACTATATGAAATATTAAAGGAATTATCTAAGAAAAAGAAGATAAAAAGTATGAACAATGAAAGGACAGCAAACTCACACTTATTAACAACCACACCTAAAACAAAAGCAAACTAAGAGGACAGCTAGATCAGGAGTGGAACCGTAGAAATGGAGATCACATGGAGGGTTAGCAACAGGGGAGTGGGAAGAGGAGAAGGGGAGAGAAGGTACAGAGAATAAGTAGCATAGACGGTAGGTAGAAAAGAGATGGGGGGAAGGCAAGAATAGTGGGGGAAATATAGAATCTAAAGAACTTGTGACACATGTACATAAACTAAAGGGGGAGAATGGTGGGGGAGGGGGTGTGAGGGTGGAAGGGAGTGAAGGGGGATAATGGGACAACTGTAATGGCATAATCAATAAAATATATTTAAAAAATAAAAAGATACATATCCTGTTACCTGTGAAAAAAAGAAAGATTGTTAATTCAAGATGAAAGAAATACAGTGTGCAGAAAGACCATTTCATACTTATCAGACTGTCTCACCTTATCAGGCAACATTACCAGTGGTAGTAGAAAGTGAAAAATTTCTATAGGAAAACCTGGCACTATCTTGCAAAATTACATATGCATTTACCCTGTAGCCCAGAAACCTCATTTCTAAATAGGTTTCAAAGACACATTGGCAAAAATGAAAAAAAAAAGATGTACAAGGCTACTCACTGAAATGTTATTTATAATGATAAAAAATCAGTAAATGATCCTAAATGCTTATCAATAGGGAACTGGTAAAATAAATGTGGTATTGAAAAGTGAATTGAGGTGAAAAAAGGAAGGAAATATCTGTATAATACTATGGAGTAATCTTAGGTATGTTGTTTAGAAAAGAAACGCAAAAATAAGGAAACAGTGCAGATGCCATTTTTTAATCTAGGAAAGCAGAAATGTTGACTATAAATGTGTGTATAATTATGTTCATGCATACATTTTAAGAACATGACATATCAAAATATGTAAAATGGTTATTTATAGGGAGAGTAGGGTCAGAAAAGATAATAGGAGCTAGATTTCATTTAATATATCTTGTTTTGTATAGTTGACTTTTCAAAATTTTTTAAACATTAATAAAGAAAAATTAGATTTTAAAAAAGCAATTACTGAAACTGAAATTAAGATGACATAATCATTTATGTGTACAGTTGGTGGTATAAGCACATAGAGAGGACATATACTAATTAACTTAAAACACAGAAATGTGACCATATATCCTTAGTGGGAACAAAACCTAAGGCCAAAAAAAAACCAAAACCCATCTGCAAAATAAACTAAATCTAGTTAGTAATTATATTGTTGATAGTAGTGTTGATATTGTTATTCTGAGACTTAAACATTTATTGATAGATAAAACATGTAATTTGTTGGTGTCATTAGCAGTTTTGAAATGAAAAAAGAAAATACACATGCAAGTTCATTGAGGTTAGATAAAACCCATACCCCTGACTTTGTCCTGGAAGTATCATTATGAACTCAAGATGCATTTTCTGATTGATTGATTGATTGATTGATTACTTTCTATTACAGTTGTCCCAATTTTACCCCCTTTGTCCTCCTCTGCCTAGGCAACTCCTAGCTCCCAAAGTCAATTCCCACACCATTTTCCATGTCCATGGGTCATTCATATATGTTCTTTGACTAATCTCTTCCCCTTCTTTCCACTATTATGGCCTTCTGCTCTTCCCTCCAGCCCCTGTCAGTGTATTCCATGTTTCCACATCTCTGGTTTTATTTTGCTCATTAGTTGATTTTTTTTTTGTTCTTTAGATTTCTCTTATAAGTGAGATCATAAAGTAGTTGTCTTTCACTGACTGGTTTATTTCACTTAGCATAATATTCCCCATTCCATCCATGCTGTCACAAAAGGTAGGAGTTCCTTCTTTCTTTCTGCTGCATAGTATTCCATTGTGTAAATGCACCACCATTTTTTGCTCCACTTATCTACTGATGGGCACTTAGGCTGTTTCCAGCACTTGGCTATTGTAAATAGTCCTGCTAAGAGCATAGCAATGCATAAGTTCTTTGGAATTGGTTTATTGAGATCTTCAGGATATATTCCCAACAGTGGAATCACTGGGTTTAAAAGCAGTTCCATTTTTAATTTTTTGAGGAAATTCAATACTGTTTTCCAGAATGGCTCCACCAATCTGCATCCCCAACAACAGGGCACTAGGGTTCTCTTTCTCCACATCTTTGCCAGCACTTGTTGTTTGTTGATTTATTGATGATAGCCATTCTGACAGGTGTGAGATGATATCCCACTTTAGCTTCAATTTGCATTTCTCTAATGGCTAGTGATGTTGAGCATCCTTTCATATCTCTGTGGGCTATCTGTATGATAGCTTGGACATCTGTATGATGTCCACCTTGGGGGTGTCTATTGAGGTTCCTTGCTCATTTTTACCAGATTATTGTCTTCCTGGTGATGAGTCATAAGCATTCTTTATATATTTTGGAGATTAAACCATTGTCCAATGTATCATTGGCAAATATGTTCTCCCATATAGTTGGTTCCCTTTTCATTTTAATGATGGTTTGTTTAGCTGTGCAGAAGATTTTTAACTTGACATAGTCCCATTTGTTTATTTTTCCTTTGTTTCTCTTGCCTTATGAAATATATCAGCAAAAATATAGGTACATGGGTATCCGCATTTTTACTGTCTATGTTTTCTGCTAGGACTTATATGGTATCGTGACTCATATTTAAGTCTTTTATCCATTTTTAGTTTTTCTGGTATATGTTGTAAGTTGGTGGTCTAGTTTCATTTTTTGCATGTATTAACACAGTTCTCCCAACACCATTTATTGAAGAGAATATTTTTAGTTCATTGTATGCTCACTCCCCCTTTGTCAAGTATTAATTGGCAATAGACATATGGTTTTATTTCTGGGCTCTCTATTCTGTTCCTTTTATCTGTGTGTCTGTTCTATGCCAGTAACAGATTTTTTGGATTGCAGTGACCTTGTAGTATAGTTTTATATCTGGTATTTTGATCCTTCCAACTTTATTCTTCTTTCTCAAGATTTCTGAAGCTATCCTGGGTCTTTTTGGTTCCATATTAATTTTTAGAGTATTTATTCTATATCTATGAAATATGCCATATGTATTTTAATAGGGATTGTATTAAATATATAGATGGCTTTTAGGTAGTATGAACATTTTAATCATGTTAATTCTTGCAATCCATGAACATGCTATATGCTTCCACTTATTTTTCTCTTTCTCAGTTTCTTTCTTCAGAGTTCTATAGTATTCCAAGTATAGGTCTCTCACCTCCTTGATTAAATTTATTTTTAGGTACTTTATTTTCCTTGTTGCTACCATAAATTGGGATCTTTCCCCCTTGTTTCTCTTTCTGATAGGTCATTGTTGATGTACAAAAATGCTATTGTCTTCTTTTTAAATTTTATTTTATTGATAATGCTATTATAGTTGGCCCAATATTCTCCCTTTACCCCCTCTACCCAGCACCACACACTTCATCAGGCAATCTCCAACCAATGTTCATGTCCCTGGGTCATGCATAGGTTCTTTGGCTACTCCATGTACTATACTGTACTTCACATCCCCATGGCTATTCTGTAACTACTAATTTGTACTTCTTAAACCCCTCTCCTCTTCATCCATTTCCCTATATGCCTTCCCTTCTGGCAACCATCAAAACAATCTCCATATTGATTATTCTGTTTCCATTCTTCTTGTTTGCTTAGTTTGTTTCAGATTCACTTGCTGATAGGTATGTGTTTATTGCCATTTTACTGTTCATTGTTTTGATCTTTTTGTTAAATAAGTTCTCATAACATTTCATATAATGGTTTGGTGATGATGAACTCCTTCAGTTTTTCGTGTTTGGAAAGCTCTTTATCTGTCCTTCTAGTTTAAATGACAGCTTTGCTGACTAGAGCAATGTTGGCTACAAGTCCCTGCTTTTCATGACTGAAAGTTTCTTGCCAATCCCTCTAGCCTGCAAAGTTTCTTTTGAGAGATCAGCTGACAGTCTTATGGGAACTCCCCTGTAGGTAACTAACTGCTTTACTCTTGCTGCTTTTAAGATTCTCTCTTTGCTCTGGCTAGTGTAGCTCAGTGGATTGAGCGTGGGCCTGCGAACCACACGATCGCAGTTTGATTCCCAGTCAGGTCACATGCCTTGGTTGCAGGCCAGTTCCCAAGAGGGGACTCATGAGAGGCAACCATACATTGATATTTCTCTCCTTCTCTCCTTCCCTTCCCCTCTAAAGATAAATAAAATCTTAAAAAAAGATTCTCTCTTTACCTTTAACCTTTGGCATTTTAATTATGATGTGTCTCTGAGTGGGCCTCTTTGCATCCATCTTATATGGGACTCTCTGTGCTTCCTGGACTTACATGTCTATTTCCTTATAAATTGATTTCCTTCATCAAATAGGGAAGTTTTCTTTCATTCATTTTTCTAATAGATGTCCAACTTCTTGCTCTTTCTCTTCTCCTTCTGGCACTCTTATGATGTAAATGTTGGCCTGCTTGAAGTTTTTCCCAGAGGCTGCTTACCCTAGCCTCATGTTTTGAATTATTTTTTCTTCTTGTTGTTCTGATTGGTTGTTTTTTGCTTCCTCATGTTCCAAATCATTGATTTGGTACTCAGCTTCATCCACTCTACTGTTGTTTCCCTGTAAATTGTTCTTTATTTCAGTTTGTGTATCTTTTTATGTTGTTGAGGTTCTCACTAAGTTCCTTGAGCATCCTAATAACCAGTGTTTTGAACTCTGCATCTGATAGATCGCTTATCTCCATTTTGTTTAGCTATTTTTCTGGCGTTTTCATCTATTCTTTCATTTGGGCCATGTTTCTTTGTATCCTCATTTTGGCAGCCCCCTGTGTTTGTTTCTATTTACTGGGTAGAGCTGCTTTGCCTCTGTGTCTTGGTAGTGTGACCTAATGTTGTAGATGTCCTATAGGGTCCAGTGGCACAGCCTCCCCTATTACCCAAGCTGGGTTCTCGAGTTGTGCCTACCATGTTGGCTGGGTACACCCTCTTCTTGTAGTTTAAGCTTGGTTGCTCTTGGCAGATCAATGGGAGGGATTTACCCAGGCTATTCAGCTGCAAGGAGTGGCTATGATCACTGAAAACCAACCTCTTACCTCTATAAAAGATCAGCTGTGCAGGGGCACTTGGTGGTGCTCCGGTATGGTCCCTCACTGTCTGTGTGCACAGACTCTGGATTTTTCCAGGTGGTGCAGGGCCAGGTCAATCCCTTCTGTGTTTTACCTCCAGCTACCCTGCCTAAGCTATAAAACAATCTGAGATGGCTGCTACTTTTTTTGTCTTGGAGATTCCCAGGTAAAGGCAAACTGTGAATCTAGGCTGGCTGATGCTAGTGCTAAGCTTCAGGCCACTTAGCAACACATATGTAGGCTGGGGGCTCACTGAAGCAGGCTATTGTTCAAGAGAATTTAGAAAGTTGTGTAACATGAACCAAGAGCAGCCATTCATATATAAAAACAGCTTGTGTGGGCTCATAAGTTAATCAGGATAGAGTGACTGGGGATCTCTAAGGTAAGACAAATAGTGATAGCTTGGTTGATGGAGTCTCAGATGTGGCACTCACCTGCCAGCTCTGTGGATCTGTGTGGGGATAGTCTAGAAAAGAGTCAATGGCCTCTGATCACCTTTCTGTCTGGGAAAAAGCTATCTTCTAGCACTAGCCTTGTTGCCAGACACTTCATTTCCTCCCTTTATGCCACTGGTGCCTATCAACCTGCTACCCTGGTGCTAGAGCTCAGAGGGAGTGTGTCTGCACAAGTCTGTGTATGGATTCTTGAAGATAAAATGCTTTGGACTTTTAAAGTTTCTTCTATGGACTCAAGCCCTCCTGGGTTTTGCAGCCAGAAAATATGGGCACTTATCTTCCTACCACTGGAACACTGGACTGGATGGCCTCATTTGGGGCTGTGATTCCTTGCTCCTGAGATACCCTCTCAAATTTTTATACACCACATGTGGATGTGGGCCTAGCCTGTTCCATGTCTCTACCCTTCCTACCAGTCTGGATGGGTGTGGTTGCTTTAATCCCATAGTTGTCAGACTTCCATTCAACTCCATTTCTGACAGTTCTGAGTGATGATTGTTCTATATTTTAGTTGTAATTTAGATGTGGTTGTGTAAGGAGTTGAGCTGTGTTCATCTATGCTGCCATCTTGACCCAAAGGCCCCCATTGATTTCTGAATATTGACTTTGTATCCCATCACTTTGCCAACTTCACTTATTAGGTCGAGTAGTTTTTTGGTGGAGACTATAGGATTTTCTATGTACACTATCAAGTCATCTGCAAATAGTGATAGTTTTTATTTCCTCCTTATTTGGATGGTTTTTATTTATTCTACTTTTTTGATCACTGTGGCTGATATTCCAGTACTATGTTGAATAAGAGTGATAAAAGTGGACATCCCTGTCTTGGTCTTGATCATAAGTGAAAGGCGTTTAGTTTTTTCCCATTCAGTATAATGTTAGCTATAAGTCTCCCATATATGGCTTTTATTATATTGAGATATGCTTCCTCTATTCCCACTTTGCTGAGTGTTTTTATCATAAATGGGAGCTAGGTTTTATCAAATGTTTTTTCAGCATCTATTAATATGATCATGTGGTTTTTGTATTTCATTTTATTTATGAGGTGAATTATGTTTATTAAAGAGAAAAAAGTTTTAGCTTTGCCCAAGAAAATGTCCAAGAAAAAAATCAACAAACCAGTATTGATAAGTACAATCCTTAGATCCCAAATTGTAGTCTCTAATTTCTCATTGAAGGAAACAAAGATACTGGGCAGGAAATGTGTGAGATGAGCCTGAGTATCATGTAATAGCAGTAAGCAAGAGGTAATCAATGAATATTAAGATTGTATCTTTAGGACTCAGAAACCAATGTGAATAGGCCCTCACTGACCAAAGATGGGTCTGTCTGAACACCATGAAAGACAAAATGACACTATAGATTTAAATCCACTAGTTTATAAAGATATTTTAAAAATGCTCTTGGTCATCCTCAACATACTAGATACTAGAGAATCAATGTACTATTTTGAAATGACAGAAAAAGGTGAAAATCAAAAATTAATTATGTTTTTCCTGTATGAACTGTACCTGAAGATAAACGAGTGCAACCTTTATTCTATAGAAGTGTTCTAACTAACAAATGAAGAAAGAATAATAAAACAACATCACCATTCTGTAGCCCCCTTTAAAATATGGTTATAGAGAGTTCCAGCCAAGATGGAGGCAAAGGTAGAAACCCTTTACTTCCTTGCACAACCAAAAGGGGGATAACAACCAGTCTAAAAACAATATACAACCAGAAGTGGCAGAAAATCAAACTGCATGGAACTCTGACAGCAAAGGAATTAAAGAAACATTCACCCAGAATGGTAGGAAGGAGAGAGGCAGCCAAGCAGAGGACAGAAAAGACATGCAGCAAGGCAGAGGAATGTCTGAGCAGGGCAAGCTGAGAGATCCTGTGGCAAGGTGGCAGACAGCACAAGTGAAGTGGGAAACTAAGACTCAAGGATAATGGTAAAATACAGTGGGGGTTGCCACAGTGGGAGAAACTCCCAGTCTCACATGAGAATGCATTGGAAATTGGGGCCAGAGACAAGCAAGCAAGCCGCATTATTCCCTCTCTGACCCCTCCCCCCCAGACAGCACCACAACTCAGCAAAGAAGGTTGCCTTGCTCTGGAGAATACCTAAGGCCCTGCCCCCTTATAACATAACAGGTGTGCTGAGACAAAGAAATATGGTCCAAATGAAAGAACAGATCAAAACTCCAGAGAAAAAGCTAAGTAAAGAGGAGAGAGCCAATCTATCTCATAGAGAGTTCAAAACACTGGTAATCAAGATGCTCACAAGACTGATTGAGCTTAGTCACAAAATGAAGGAACAAATGAAGGCTACCCAAAATGAAATAAAGCAAAATATTCAGGGAACCAACAGCAACAGGAAGAAAACCAGAACTCAAATCAATGATTTGGAGCAGAAGGAAGAAATAAACATCTAGCTGCAACAGAATGAAGAAACAAGAATTCAAAAAAAATGAGGAGGCTGAGAAACTTCTGGGACAACTTTAAACATTCCAATATCAGAATGCTAGGGATGCCAGAAGGAGAAGAGAAAGACCAAGAAATTGCAAACTTACTTGAACAAATAATGAAGGAATATTTCCCCAAATTGACAAAGTAAATAGACTTCCAGGAAGTCCAGGAAGCCCCAAAAGTCCCAAAGAAATTGAACCCAAGGAGAAACACACCAAGGCACATGATCATTAAGTTACCCAAGATTAAAGATAAAGAGAGAATCTTAAAAGTTTTGAGAGAAAAGGGGACAGTTACCTACAAAGGAGTTCCCATTAGACTATCAGGTGATTTCTCAAAAGAAACCTTACAGGCTAGAAAGGGCTGGAGAGAAGTATTTGAAGTCATGAAAGGCAAGGACCTACATTCAAGATTACTCTATCCAGCAAAGCTTTCATTTAGAATAGAAGGCCAGATAAAGTGTTTCCCAGATAAGGTCAAGTTAAAGGAGTTCATCATCACCAAGCCCTTATTCTATGAAATATTAAAGGGACTTATCTAAGGAAAAGAAGATCAAATCTATGAACAGAAAAATAACAACAAACTCACAACTATCAAAAAATGAACCTAAAAGAAAAGAAAAACAACAAAAACAAAAACTAAGTAAACAATTAGAACAGGAGCAGAATCAGAGAAATGGACATCACACAGAGTTCAGTGGGGAGGGGAAGGGAGAAATAGGGGAGAAAATGTACAGGGAAAATAAGCATAATTAGTAGGCATAAAATAGAGAAAGATAAAAATGGTATAGGAAACAGAGGACTCTAAGAACTTATATGTACAACCCATGGACATGAACTAAGAGGGGGATGTTGGAGGGTTGAGGGGGGCAGGGTGGAGGGGGCATTAAAGGAGGAAAATTGGGAAAACTGTAATAGCATAATCAATAATAATACTTAGCCCTGGCTGGTATAGCTCAGTGGATTGAGCGCGGGTCTGTGAAGCAAAGCGTCGCTGGTTCGATTCCCAGTCAGGACACATGCCTGGGTTGCAGGCCAGGTCCCCAGTAGGGGACACATGAGAGGCAACCATACATTGTTGTTTCTCTTCCACTCTTTCTCATTTCCTTCCCCTCTCTCTAAAAATAAATACACAAAATACTGAAAAATAATAATAATACTTAAACAAGAAAAATAAAATGTAAATACAACACGAAAGAGCAATGGGAACAATGGGGTAAGAAAATGGAAGAATATACTATAAGGTTTGAAGTAAAATTGAAAAGATACTGGACCAACGCAAGCAAACATTGCTATCAACCCAAACATGCAGGGTTGATAGCAATGACTACTGAATGAAGTTTAATAGAGTTGAAATGAAATAATAATATTGTAGAAAAGCAGAAAGTAAATATGAGATGTCTATCACAAAGAAAAATGATTTTGAGAGAATGGGACAAACAAACTAATAAGAGCAAGGATTAAAGCCCAGCTTGATGGAGGGTAAAAAAATGGGGTGGGGGAGAAAACAATGAAATAAAATTCCTTACTCAACTGATCAGACAGCATTATGCTAAGTGGATAAGCCAGGTGGTGAGGGACAAATACCACATGATCTGTTGCTCCTTTTAATATTCTCTCCTTCTCTTTAAATTTGGGTAATGTAATTATAACATGCCTTGGTGTGTGTTTCCTTGGGTCCAACTTCTCTGGGACTCTCTAAGCTTACTGGATTTCCTGGAAGTCTATTTCCTTTGCCAGATTGGGGATGTTCTCCTTCATTATCTGTTCAAATAAGTTTTCAATTTCTTTGTCTTCCTATTCTCCTTCTGGCACCTATGATCTGGATGTTGGAACATTTAGAGTGTTCCCAGAGTTTCCTAAGCCTCTCCTTATTTTTCTGAATTCTTATTTCTTCATTCTGTTCTGATTGAATGTTTATTTCTTCCTTCTGCTCCAAACCATTGAGTCCCAGTTTCCTTCCCATTACTGTTGGTTGTGTACATTTTCCTTTATTTCACTTTTCATAGCCTTCAGTCTCTCCTCTATTTTGTGATCATATTCCACCAATTCTGTGAACATCCTGATTACCAGTGTTTTGAACTCTGAATCTGATAGGTTGGCTATTTCTTTGTCATTTAGTCGTATTTTTGTCTGGAGCTTTGATCTATTCTTTCATTTGGGACTTTTTTTTTTTGTCTTCGTGCACTTGTTATGCAGTAAGGGACAGAGTCTTAGACATTTTCCAGGGCTAGGCAACCCATGTTGCAGTGTGTGTAGTCCTGTATTATCTGAGAGGGAATGATGCTGCTTGCTTGGCTCTCAGCCAAGCTCTCTAGCTTCCAATCTCTTCCACTGCTACCCACAAGCAAATTTGGCCCCTGTGGTGCTTATTCCCATGTGGGTGGGTTTGTGTACATTCTAGAAGCCTGTGGGTCTCTCCAGTGAACACTCCTGTGTGGCTGGGAGTTTCTCCAGCCACTGCAACCCCCACAGAATTTTTCAGTCAGAGGTTTTGAGGAATTATTTCCCTGAATTGGAGCCCTGGGTTGTGAGGTCTGTCTTGCTCCCCAGTTGTTTCGCCAGGCTTCTCTACATGGAAATGTAGGACTGCCCACTCTGCTAGCTGCTGCCTTGCCCATCCCATGCTTTCAGCTGCCACCTTGCCATGAGTCCTCTCCACCCAGTCACCCTTCTCTACCCTCCTACTGGCCTGGATAAATGTTTTTTCTTTAACGCCTGGGTTGTCAGACTTTCATACAGTTCAATTTTCTGTCACTTCTGTTTTTTTTTTTTAAATTTGCTGTTATCCTTTTTTTGATTGTGGGAGGAGGCACAATGTATCTACCTATGCCTCCATCTTAGATGGAAATCAAGACATTCTTTTAGCATTTCTTGCAGAACAAGTCTACTAATAACAAGTTCCCTCAACTTTTGATTGCCTGAGAAAATCATTCTTTTTCACCTTTCAATGGTAAAAGTCAATTACACAGCATACAGAATTGTAGGCTTTTTCTCTCAATGCTTTAAATATTGTCTTTCACTCTTTTCCTGCTTGCATGGTTTCTGATATTTCTTTCCTACACTGTAGATAATGACTCCTCACTCCTCCCACCCTGTGGCTTTTTCAAGGATTTCCTTTATCTTCGATTTTCTGTAGTTTGAAAATGATATACCTGGATGTTTCATTTTGCTTTTTTTTTTTTTCATTTATCCTACTTGGAGTTCTCTGAACTCCCTGGATCTTGGTTTCTTGTTTAACATTAATTTGGGAAAATTTTAAACCATTATTCTTCCAAATATTCAATATTTATATCCTATTCCAACTATAAAAATGTCCTTAGCCTGCTTTTCCTATCCAATAAATACCATCCCTTGATCTTGATTTTGTTTACTGTTTTAATTTTATGTCCACTTTAAATACAAAATATAATGATACTAATTTTAATTAATAGTTAAATTTAATCACATACCTTATCACAGGTGGTGCAATATACTTCTATTAGGAAGCACATACTGTCTGGTTGTTTACCTTTATGTCACTAACAGCCACTGATGATCATTATCTATATCCATATTTACTTTTTAACTATATTTTATTGGTTATGTTATTACAGTTTTCCCAACTTCCCCCCTTTTATCCCTCCTCTGCCCTTCACCCCCCAATCCTCCAGAATTCCCCTCCCCTTAGTTCATCTCCATAGGACATACATATAAGTTCTTTGACTTCTCTGCTTCCTATGCCATTTTTAACATCTCCCCATCTATTTTATGCCAATCGATTATGCTTCTTCTTCCCTGTACCTTCCTCCCTATTCTTCCCCTCCCCTTCCCCACTGAAAACCCTTTATGTAATGTCCGTTTCTCTGATTCTGTTCCTATTCTAATTGTTTACTTAGTTTTGTTTTTGTTGTTTTTGTTTTTTTTTGGGGGGGGTTCAGTTGTTGACAGTAGTGAGTTTGTTTTCATTTTACTGTTCATAGTTTTTTATATTCTTTTCCTTAGATAAGTTCCTTTAACATTTCATAGAATAAGGGCTTGGTGATGATGAACTCCTTTAACTTGACCTTATCTGGGAAACACTTTATCTGGCCTTCTATTCTAAATGAAAGCTTTGCTGGATAGAGTAATCTTGGATGTAGGTCCTTGCCTTTCATGACTTCAAATACTTCTCTCCAGCCCTTTCTAGCCTGTAAGGTTTCTTTTGAGAAATCACCTGATAGTCTAATGGGAACTCCTTTGTAGGTAACTGTCCCCTTTTCTCTCAAAACTTTTAAGATTCTCTCTTTATCTTTAATCTTGGGTAACATAATGATCATGTGCCTTGGTGTGTTCCTCTTTGAGTCCAACTTCTTTGGGACTTTCTGGGCTTCCTGTACTTCCTGGAAGTTTATTACCTTCACAAGATTGGGGAAGTATTCCTTCATTATTTGTTCAAATAAGTTTGCAATTTCTTGGTCTTTCTCTTCTCCTTCTGGCACCCCTATAATTTGGGTATTGGAACATTTCATGTTGTTCCAGAGGTTTGTCATAGTCTCTTCCCTTTTTTGAATTCTTGTTTCTTCATTCTGTTCCAGCTAGACATTTATTTTTCTTCCTTCTACTTCAAATTGTTCCTCTGACACCTGGTTTCCTTCCTGTCACTATTGTTTCTCTAAATATTTCACTTTGGGTATCCTTCACTTATTTTTTTGTTTTTCAACCAAACTCAATCACTTGTGGGAGCATTTTGCTTAGCAGTGCTTTAAATTCTCCATCAGATAGGTTGGTAATCTCCTCATTGCTTAGTTATTAGGTTTTTCTCTGTTGTTTCATTTGGGCCATATTTCTTTGTCTTGGTGCAATTGGTAGGTTGTAAGGGGGTGGGGCCTTAGGTATTGACCTGGGCAGGGCTATTTTTTTTGATGTGCAGGGGCACTGCCTGTGGGAGGTGCCAGAGAGGGAAGAGTGCAGCTCACCTACCTGCTCCTCTCTAGCATCCTTTCCAAGGGACTCTCATGTGAGACTGGGAGTTTCTCTCACCACTGGAACCATTGTAATCCACAGCCTCCCCCCCCCCCCCGTATCTGTTTTCCCCTTAAGTAAGCCCCTCCCTCACAGCTCAACCAGCTTGGTAGCCAGCCCCACACCCATGGTCCCCTCCTCACCAAGGTTTTTCTGATGTGGCCTGTATGATCCAACCGCCTTATCAGTTTGGTTGTTCTGGTTGATTTTTTCTTTAAGTTCCTGGTTGTTGGAGTTCCATGCAGTTTGATTTTATGGCAATTTTGGTTGTTTATTAATTTTAGATTGGTTGTTATCCTCCTTTTAGTTGTTTGAGAAAGTGAAATGTTTCTACTTATGCCTCCATCTTGGCCGGAACTCTTACTTACATTTTACATTTTGCTCTTTCCCTTTCTGCACCTTAGTTCTATCCCAATTCTTATCAATTATCCTCTCTCTTAGGAAGGAATAACATTTCTCATCTTTTAGTCATTTTATATTCCCCTTGACATATTTTATTATATCCACAATCTCTCTTCATGTAAATTTTTTAAATATGCAACACAATCATTTTATTTTTTAAATACTTTATTTATTTATTTTTAGAGAGAGGAGAAAGGAAGGAAAAGGAGAGGGAGAGAAATATCAGTGGATGGTTGCCTCTTGGAAAACCCCTACTGGGAACCTGGCCTGCAACTAAGGCATGTGCCCTGATTAGGAATGAAACCAGCGACCCTTTGGTTCATAAGCCCACACCCAATCCACTGAGCTCACCAGCCAGAGCTCTTCACCTTTATTAATCTTACATCCATTGCAGGTAAGATTGCCGATGTGGTAGGGGGGTTCTTTTTGCTGGCCTATGTTTAGTTGTCAGATAATACTGTTTTGTTAATCAACACCTGTATGACAACATACAAGACAGGGTGGGGGTTGTGACTACCAGTAAGCCTGCTGGAGGGTAGAAATCACCAACAAAGAAATTACTAACAGGTAAAGCCTAAGTATAACAAGAGAACCCACATAAACAGAAGAAAGGGCAATGCAAGAGCTTCCAGACAAGGCAATCAAAGAGACCACACTATTGAGTCCCACAGAACTCCTACAACAGAAGTTTGTCCCACAGAGGCAGGTGGCAAAGCAGAGCATCTGGAAGCACAGAAACAAGTGAAAAGAATCACCTAAAAAGGGGGGACAAAGAAAGAACTGGCAGTTGAAAGGAATGGAAGACTCCCCACTAAATGAAATGAAGCTAAATGAGCTAAATGAAATGAAGGCAAGCAAAGTATCAGATATAGAATTCAAAAGAATGGTTATAAGGATGCTCAAGGAACTCACAGACAACTACAAGGAACTGAGTGAGAACTGCAAGAGTATGAGAAAGGAGATAGAAACTATAAACAAGAATCAGGAAGAAATGAAGAATACAGTATCTGAAATAAAAAATACACTAGAAGGATTTACAAGCAGGCTGGATGGAGCAGAGGACCAAATTAGTGAGCTTAATAACAGGGTAGAAAGAAATACCCAGGTCGAGGAGCAGCACAAAAAAACACTAAAAATTATGAAGATAGCTTAAGGGAACTGCAGGACAACATGAAATGCAACAACATTCAAATTGTAGGATTACCAGAAGGAGAAGAAAAGGAGCAAAGGATAGAAAACCTGTTTGAACAATTAATGAGAAAAAAATGTCCCTAACCTGGAGAGGGGAAAAGCCTTGCAAACTCAGGAAGCATGGCAGGTTCCAATCAAGATGAACACAAAGAGGCCTAATCTAAATCTCATCATAATTAAAAGGCCAAATTTTAAAGACAAACACAAAGTCTTAAAGGCAGCAAGGGAGAAACAGGAAGTAACATACAAGGGAGCTCACTTCTCCACAGAAACACTATAAGCCATAAAAGAATGGCAAGAAATATTCCAAGTAATGAAAAGCAAAGACCTGAAACCAAGACTACTCTACTCAGCAAGGCTCTCAATTAAAATGGAAGGCCAAATAAGGAGTTTCCCAGACAAAAGAAGCCTTAAGCCCTGGTTGGTGTGGCTTAGTGGATTGAGCGTGGGCTGTGAGCCAGGGAGTCGCCAGTTTGATACCCAGTCAGGGCACATGCCTGGGTTGCAGGCAGGGTCCACAGTGGGGGCCACATGACAGGCAACCACACATTGATGTTTCTCTCCCTCTCTTTCTCCTTCCTTTCTCCTATCTCTAAAAATAAAGAAATAAAATCTTTATTTTTTTAAAAAAGAACCCTCAAGAAATACAATTCCCCCAAATCAGCTCTGAAAGAAATGCTAGAGGGTCTGCTTTAAAAAAAGGAAAAAAGAGTGAGAGAGAGGAACACAGGTATGAAAAAATGGCAATGAATAAGTACCTACCAAGAATAACCTTAAATGTAAATGGATTCAATGCTCGAATCAGAAGACATAGGGTAGCTGAATGGACAAGAAAACATGACCTGCATATATGCTGCCTACAAGAGACCCACCTCAGAAAAAAAGACTTACAGAGAATCATGGTGAAGCACTGGAAAAAATATTCCAAGCAAATAGAGAGGGAAAAAAAGGCAGGGTAGCAATACTTATATCAGACAAAATAGACTTCAAAACAAAGGCCATAAAAAGAGACACAGAAATACACTTCATACTACTCAAGGGAATAATCAATCAAAAGAGCATAAACATTGTAAGCATATACAAACCCAACATAGGAGCACCCAAATATATAAGGAAAATCTTGGAGGACTTAAAGAAAGAGAAATACAGCAACACATTATAGAATGGGGCATTCCTATATAGAATGGAATTGTAATGCCCCACTGTCAACAATGGAGAGATCTTCCACACAAAATATCACCATGGATTTTGTGGCACTAAACGATGCATTAGATCAAATAACTTAACTGATATATGTATAGAACTCTTCATCCCACAGAAGCAAAATACACTTTCTTTTAAAATGCATAAGGAACATTTTCAAAGATAGACCATGTGAGAGGACACAAAACAAGCCTCAACAAATTAAAAAAAATTAAAAATTTTTCAAGAATTTTCTAAGACCACAAAGGCCTGAAACTAAAACCTAACCTCAAGGAAAAAACTCAAAAACATTCACTCATATTCAAGGAAAGAAAAAAATCAGTTGATCATATCAATATGCAGAAAAAGCATTTGATAAGGTACAGCATTCATTTATGATAAAAACACTTAGCAAAGTGGAAGAAGATGGAACATACCTTAACATAATCAAGGCCACGTACAAGAAACATACAGCCAACACCATACTCAATGGGCAAAAACTAAATGCTTTCAACTAAGATCAGAAACAAGACAAGGATGTCTGCTTTCACCACTTCTACTCAACACAGTATTGGAAGTTCTAGCCACAGTAATCAAACAAGAAAATGAAATAAAAGGCATCCAAATGTGAAAGGAAGAAGTAAAACTATCATTGTTTGCAGATGACATGATAGTGTACGTAGAAAACCTTATAGACTCCACCAAAAAATTACTTTACCTAATAAGTGAATTTGGCAAAAGAGCATGATGTAAAGTCAATGTTCAAAAATCAAAGGCATTTTTGTATACCAACAATGAAATATCAGAAACAGAAATCAGGAAAAAAAATCCCATTTGCTATAGCAACTAGAAAAATAAAGTATATAGGAATGTACCTAACCAAGGAGGTAAAAGACCTATACTCAGAAAACTATACAACATTGAAAAAAGAAATAAGGAAGACACAAATAAATGGAAGCACACAACATGTTCATGTATTGGAAGAATTAACATCATTAAAATGTCCATACTACCAAAATCAATTTATAGATTCAATGCAATCCCTATTAAAATACCAATCACATATTTTACAGATACAGATTAGTCACTTCAAAAGTTTATAGGGAACCATGAATGACCCCAAATAGCCTCAGCAATCTTGAGAAAGAAGAACAAAGTAGGATTATAATACCTGTTATCAAACTATATTACAAGCCCACTGTAATCAAAACAGCCTGGTACTGGCATAAAAACAGACATATAGGTCAATGGAAGAGAATAGAGATCCCAGAAATGAACCCAAGTCTCTATGGTCAATTAATATTTGACAAAGGGGGAAGAAACATAAAATGGAGTAAAAATAGCCTCTTCAACAAATGGTATTGGGAGATCTGGACAGCTACATGCAGAAAAAAATGAAACTCAACCACCAACTTACACCATACACAAAAATAAACTCAAGGTGGATAAAATACTTAAATATAAGTCATGACACCATAAAAATCCTAGTGAAGAACAGAGGCAGGGAAATCTCATATATTCCACACAACAATATTTTCATTGATGTGTCCTCTAGAGCAAGGGATACAAAGAAAATAATAAATAAATGGGACTACATCAAAATAAAAAGCTTCTGCATAGCTAAAGAAAATACCAGCAAAATGAAAAGGGAATGAATCATATGGGAAAATATATTTTCAAATGATACCTTGGACAAGAGTTTGATCTCCAAAATATATAAAGAACTCAAATGACTCCACTCCAGGCAGGCAAACAATCCAATTTAAAAAAGGGGAAAGTACTTGAACAGACACTTCTCCAAGAAAGACATACAGAGGGCCCAGAGAAATGTGAAAGGATGCTTAGTATCACTAGCCATCAGAGAGATGAAAATTAAAACCACAATGAGATACTACTTCACACCGTTCAGAATGGCCAATATAAACAAATCAGTGAACAATAAGTGCTGGTGAGGTTGTGGAGAAAATTTGCACTGTTGGTGAAAATTCAGACTGGTGCATCTACTGTGGAAAACGGTATGGAATTTCCTCAAAACACTAAAGATGGAAGTGCCTTTTGATCCAGTGATTCCACTGCTGGGATTATACCCTAAGAGCCCTGAAACAGCAATCCAAAAGAACCTATGCATTCCAATGTTCATAGCAGCTTTATTTACAATAGCCAACTGCTGGAAGCAGCCTAAGTGCCCATCAGTAAAGGAGTGGATCAAAAAACTGTGGTACATTTATACAATGGAATACTATGCAGCAGAAAGTAAGATGGATCTCTCTTCCTTCACAACAGCATGGATGGAACTGGAGAGCATTATGCTATGTGAAAAAAGCCAGGCAGTGAAAGACAAATACCATATGATCTCACCTATAAGTGGAACCTAATCAACAAAACAAATAAGCAAGCAAAATATAACCAAAGACATTGAAATAAAGAAGAAACTGACAGTAACCAGAGAGGAGGGAAGAGGGAGATAATGGGGAAAGGAAGGGGGGAGGCTCTCTTCAAGGAACTTATATAAAGGACTCATAGACAAAGACAATGGGAGGAGGGGAGGATTGAAATGTGGAGGATGGAGGCTGTGGGCAGGGCAGGAGAGAGTAATGGGGGCAAATGGGGGAAACTGTGGTTGAATAACAATAATAAAAAAATTTTTTTAATGAAACTCAAGGGGACTCATAGAAGTATGATTTAAAGTGAAGGGACTTAAGCTTCTAGCTGGGTCAGATAGAATTCTATCCAAAAGCTCATCATTGGAACTAGTAGGAGCAAAGCTAACCACCATCTATAAGTCTATGTATGTGGAATGCTTTGAAGAAACGCCTTCCTCTTATACCAAAGCATCTGCAGAATAGACACAGATGACCAGAATAGTTTTGGCCAGAACAAAACTGGCCAAAAGCTAAAGTGGCATCTTAACTCCTGAGTACTTCCTATTTTAAGGAAACTGATCAGCTAATAGGAACTGAGGTGTTAATGTCCAACATAAGGCTATCTAACTTCTTGTTCCAAAATAGATGTCATTTTTATTTAAACAGTTGTGCTTAATACTGTATAACTGAAGGAGTGACCAAAGTTGGAAAATTGAGGCACAGGGGCAGTCTGGTGAATCCATGAAATATTTTGTTAGGAACAGTTGGGACCCCTCAAACCTATGTAACTGTGGGATCCTAGGGGCTAATTCCACTTACGAAGCAACTGGGGACACAACCAGGTCTTTGGAAACATATGGATAAGTGACCTACCTCTTGATCTATACTGTGGAATCAATCCAAATCTTTATTTCCAACTGTCCTAGACTTTTAACAGGCTGTCATCCCATTTCTTCCCTTCCTAGAACTGCCCATTCCTGTCTTCCCCTGTACTCTGACCTTATCCAAATATTTTCAATGTCTAATTTCTACCCTCCTCTTTAAAAAAATCCTACAGATCTCTCTGGCCAGGTTGCTCAGTTTGTTGGAGCATCATCCCATACATCAAGAAGGTTGCAGCCCCGGCTGGTGTGGCTCAGTGGATTAAGCATGGGCCTGTGAACCAGATGATCGCGGTTCGATTCCCAGTCAGGGCACATGCCTGGGTTGCAGGCCAGTTCCCAGCAGGGGACCCACCAGAGGCAACCATACATTGATATTTCTCTCCTCCCTTTCCCTTCCTCTCTAAGAGATAAATAAATAAAATATTTTAAAAAAGAAGGTTGCAAATTTTATCCCTGGTCAGGGCACACATCTAGGATGCAGGTTTGATCCCTGGTCAAGATACATACATATGGGAGGCAACTGATCTATGTTTCTCTGTCACATCAATATTTCTCCCCCTCTTCTTTTCTCTATATAAAATCAATAATCAAGTCCTCAGGGGAGGATTAAAAGATGAATAAAATCCAACAGATATTTGTCAATTTCCTTCTATAATTTCCATAGCTTTTATTCTATGATTAGTTATTTTTGTTCATTAACTTTAAAAATATTTTCTGAGCACTCTAGAGGCCTGTCTTGTAGAGGTTTAATTCACTTCACTTTAGCACTGTAGAAGCCACATTTAGCTTCCATTTGCACATTCATTTGAACATTCCAGATTCATATATGTGTCTGTTATTGTTATTCTCTTTGAATTGGTTGTAACATGTGTCTGGTTTTCTCATTGTGAGTTAAATAAAATCTTTAACCTATGTTTATTTTTATATTTCTATAAGAGTCAAAACTTTATAATATTTAAAAAGTTATCTTCAGCCCTGGCTGGTGTAGCTCAGTGGATTGAGTGCGGGCCTGCAAACCAGAGGATCGCGGTTCAATTCCCAGTCAGGGCACGTGCCTGGGTTGCAGGCGGGTTCCCTGCAGGCCAAATCCCAGCAGGGGATGCACAAAAGGCAACCATACATTGATGTTTCTCTCCCTCTCTCCTTCCCCTCTAGAGATAAATAAATAAATAAATAAAATCTTAAAAAAAATTATCTTCAACAGGCCAGATACCATTCTGGAATGGAAATAGACATAGGGTACAAAAATTAAATAAGACATAGTTTCTGTATTTTTAGTTCACTTTGAAATCTCTCCAGAGTAAATTCCTTAAAGCCAGAAACACCTTGTGTCTCCTTCAATGAGGACTTGCTGGTTAATTACTTACTAATTAATTTCCTTCTATAGAACTTTTTCTCTCTGCTCTAAACCAAATGTTGCTGTAATTTGATGAAAAGGTGAAAAGATTTCATTTTAGAGTATAGTTAGGAAAACTTTTGGGAACTCAAAAAAACTTCCTCCAATCAGGGGCTTAACATTGCTGGAATAATGAACATTTTTGGCCTTGGCAGAAATGAATATCACATTTTTGCCTTCTCAAACCTACAAAATTAAACTTTGTGGTTTTATCTACTTTTCAGGTTTTCCAGAAATAACAAAAGGCGGACAAAACCTTTCTTTCATTTTTGCCAACAAAAATTATTTATGCTTATATTGTGTATTACCTTTCAACTCGAGGTGCTTTAAATGCCTGGAAAATATTTAACCTTGTAACCATGTTGGGATTTGTATGAGAATCATTTATTCCCATTTTGAAGACGAGAAAACTAAGGAGTGTGTTGCCAAGATTTTCCCAGTATACCAAAGAGGGTTATAGAAAAGGAAGGCAGAATTCTTAATCTCCAGACCAGTCCTCTAATATCAAGGCGGCAAGCACTCACTCTACCCCTTGACATTCTTTGTACCCATTGGAAATGCTAAATTTGCTGCCAGTGGATATGGAAATGGTACAACCTAAAAGTTCTCATAAATCCCCAAATTTCTACAAAATCCTTGGGAATTTATACAAATTTTTATATTAGCTAGCATTATAATTATGAGCAATTTTGTGAAACTGCCATTTAATCTGCAAATACCACAAGCTCCACTAATAACAGTATTCTGGCTGAAGGTGAGGGTCTAAACTGAGTTTTAATCTGCTTTCACTAAATTTAACATAAATTATTTATGTTTACACAAAGTCTTGTTGTTAATGTTTATATTGAGGTTAGTCATAATAGCCAAAATGTGAAACAACCCAAATGTCCATAAAGTGATAAATGGATAAACAAAACTGTGGTATACCCATATAATGGATACTATTTGGCCATAAAAAGGAAAGAAGTACTGATGCATTTTACAACTTGGATGAACCTGGAAAACAAGCTAAGTGAAAGAAGTTAGACATAAAGTGTTACATGGTGAAAATTCCATGTATATAAAATGTCCAGAAAAGGCAAATCTATAAGAACAAAAAGTAGACTGGTGGTTGCCTAGGGCTGGGTATGGGAATGGGGGGATGATGGCTAATAGGTCCTGTTTTGCTTTTTTTTTTTAGGGTGATGAAAATGTTCCAAAATTGAATTGTGGTGATGGTTATGCAACTCTATACCAACAATCATCAAATTATACATTTAAAATAGGTGAATTTTATGTATGTATAGTATACCTCAATAAAGCTGTTAATAAATAAATTGATCCACAATGACTCCCCCACATACGGCTCTATCACTGAGCGCTTCACAAGAGTAGCAAAGAAACAAATTGCCTTCACAAAGACAACTGTAATCATTTTACATCATTTTCAAGTTTGACTTTCAAGACAATAATATAGGTTTCATGGGGTTCAAAGCTTCAGTGTGGTGATTTGAGGAAAATTCCACCACAGATGTGCAGCTTAACAGTGTGTTAATTAGGAAGCAGGTGAACACCTCCTCCACAGGCAGCCCAGAAAGCTGTGCCAGGACTTGCCAGTGAATAGAATTATTCAAGAGCCAAACTGATGATCAAAAATAAAAAGAAATTTAACCTTTTTTTATACTGCAGCCAATACCAGACAAAAATTATTAAATGCACATTTTAATTGGAGCTGAAGGTTTTTAGACTTCACCACTAATCAGAACCACTTTAGGTTTTGGAACTATTTCTCTACTGTGGAAGGAAAATAAAAGAGGCAAATTAAGAGCTGAGGTTTTCTGGTAGAAGTAACTTTCCCACATTCAGCAGGTTGTTTAGCATGGGTAAGAAAAATTTTTACTAATTCCTTAGGGAATCAGACATCCAAGATTTCTACATATAATAGAAGCACAATTTAGCTGATAAAGTACTTTACTTCTCTGATAATGTACATCGCTCCTCCCAAATTCTGAGCTCCCCAAGTGGTAGGGTATGGGATGGTAAACTGCTCTTCTCTGGAAGGTAGCTAACATGTTCTGGAATTTTTGGCAAGAAATTCGCATTCTAAATGGAAACCAAGGGTACTAAACCCTACATCCTTAGTTTGCTCTGGATATCTATACCGGTGATACTCAAGGAGGGCCCCAAGAAACAAGCAATCAATTACTCTTAAGAGACAAAAACACTGATTCAACAATAGAGTGATTTTGAAATGCCTCAATGCCTTTCATTAAGTAGGAGAGTCTTCCACTTCTATGGAAGAATGGTTTGAAATGAAAAGCTTCTGGTGATATTAACTAAAGATAACTTTCTGAGAGCACTGATCCCATCCAAAAACTAATGGATAGTAATTTTGCTATTTTTAAATACTCTGAATACATAGTGTATCACATGCTTAAGAAAAACAGAAATTCTCTTTCTTATATCCAACAATATTTGTAGAAAAAGTGAAATCTAAAACAAAACATAAAACTAACAAGCCATGGTTTGTTTCCTTCAGAAAGCATCTAACTTGCCTTATGGGATAGAAAGTGTTTTCCAGGAAACATTGCAATAGCTGCACTCTAATTTAACATTACATGAAAACAATGAACCTCAAATTTCTAGAACCAACCAAGCTGTCTGAAAACATAGAAAAGTTGTCCTGACCTTGGCCTAATGCTGAATACAATTCGACATATTATAGAGTGCTAAACAATCTCTTAGCATTTGCCCTGAGTAATTTGAACCACGTAATTTAATGAGATCCATAAAACAAAATCTCACTTCAGACATGATAAATGAAATATTTATGTTCCCTGATGTCCAGATTAGACAAAACTCTCTGGTTTTCAACTTGTTTTGCCCTATTTTGATACCACTTTATATAGAAGACATAGAATTCAGAACTAGCCCACTACAGAAGCAGCATAAACCCAGAGTAATTTTTTTCTTGTGTGTTTCACAGAAAAAAATTTAATGTGTTTCCTTAATACAGGATTTCATTAGAACCTTTAATATGATTATGTTTATTGTGAATCTCTAATGCAGTTATATAATGCACCATATCCTAAATTTCTTTAACAATAGCCCCCTTTCCTACAGAAAATCTTACACAATAGCATGCTGAGGAGTGTAGTTCAAGAAAGTTAAATGATCACAAGGGACTTGGGCTACATGTCTGCCAATAGCCACCTGAGATTGCAAAGATAAGCTGCTTGACTCTTTCAATGCCCCTATTTCATCCTTTTCAAAGTTTGGACTTCTTCCTATGGACTTCAGGGATCTTAAAATAATTAAATAGCACAGATATAAACATGTTTTGGAAAGTTAAATTACAATCTAAATGTGAGGTATTCTGTATGTTACCCCATACTGCTAATACCCATCTTCATTATTCCTTAAAAGTTTTAAGAATTCAAAACTATATAAAGTAATGAATAAATTCAAATCCCAGTGTGATTTAAATACCAGTTAAGTGTGTTTGTAACATTAAACATTACTATTTATAAAGAAAGTCCAGAGACACTGAAGTTCATCTTTTCATAGTGTTCACTATGCAAACACTTGTATTTTGACATTACTTTTATTGACACATTAGGTAAATACATGTTTAGGAGCTATTGAGACAAAGATTATGGCCTAGACTGAGATCTTTTTGCTTATTGGTGGAATTACTTTGTTTCAAGTTTTCTGAAACAAAAAGTCAGGTCCATGAATATCTACTGTGTTGATATAGTGGTTATACTTGCTCACTAAATAAGAAAATGAATAGTTTATGGTTTTTTAAGAAAAAAACTCATAGATGCAAACAACAGCATGGTGATTACTAGTGGGAAAGGGAGTGCAGGAGGTAACAGAGTAAAGGCATGATAAATGGCAATGGAAGGAGACTTGACTTTGAGTGGTGAATACACAATACAATATACGTATGATGTATTATAGAATTGTATACTTGAAACCTATATAATTTTATTAACCAATGTCACCCCAATGTATTCAGTAAAAATTAAAAAAAAAAACACTACAAGCCAGAGTCCGTATATCATTCTAAACTGTTCTCCTCAACCAAAGATATGTATCCTTAGTCACTTTTCATTTTAGCTACCTAAACTGCCTGAACTGAACAATGTTTCAGGTCTTGACCTGGGAGGGGGTGATGCAGGGAAGGGATAGAATAGAAGGATGAGAGGCCTGATTTCTTGTGTGGTCTCTGAGACTGTAATTCTAATCCTCCATTTCAATTGATAGATCCTCTGCTGTGGTTCTCTTTTCCCCAGTTCTTCCCTTTGCCCATTTCTTTTTTCCTTTCCTTTTATTTTCCCTTGCCTCTTCTTAATCTACCTCTGAATACATTTCTTTCTTTCTGTCAAAAATCTATTCAGTATAGCAGTCAGAGACAAAAAATAAACAAAGAGATACCTGACCTTCTTTTGTCAACTTTGACATCTTTGGCTACACAGATTCCTACATATCCATGACTCCTCCACACCAAGCCAGCCCGATTGAGTTTTCAGGCTAGAGTCAAGAACTTTACATACATTCTTGCTGCATTTCATCCCCTGTAATTCAGCTCAATCATCCCAGTGTTTCAAGATGCTTTGCAATTCTTTTTCTGTGACACAAAATATTACTTGCCAAGTTGGCCATCCAGAAATCTAGTATGGACAAAAAATGTTAGATAAGGCAGGAAAGGGGCTGAAGGGCTGAATTTGGGTGGGGAAGTGGGTTAGGGTAGTCTATGGAGTGGTCTAGACTGTAAATTGTAAATCACTGTATTCCAAAGATATTAGTACAAGGGCAAAGAAGATGTGGAGAATCATAATTTTCCACAGAGAAGAGTCCACGGGATTAGGTGAGTGGGATTCCTCTCCCCACCCCCAACTACCACAACTTTGCAGTTACTTTGTAATCTCAGAATAATTGGATGTGGAAATGATGAAAGTTGAGGTGATGACCATCAATACCCATTCATTAGTGTTTGTGAGTCCTTATCTATTAATGAAGGTAGTTTGTTTTTATATCTACGCGTGCTTTACCCAGAATTTTATCCATGGCCCAGACTTTCAATCATCCATCTCCTAACTGAGCTCTGAACAATTTGGTGTTCTTCTGTTAAGGAAAATGTCTGGTTCCAAGTAACCTAAGCAACAGATAAAATACCTGTTTGCCTGGTAGAGAGAGAAACTACTGTTAAGTAACAATGGAGAAAGTAGATGAAAAGAAGAGGTCTTGGTAAAGTAGAAAGACCTGTTTTTTTAATGATTCTGAGATTTAAAAAAACAAAACAAAACAAAACACTTGTTTATTCATAAAACTTCTGTCCTGACCTCAAATATAAATTTTGGCATTACTCTGAGCAGGAAAGAAGACAGATGCATTTTATATATAAAAGCCTGTTGTCCACATTCCCCTTTCCTGATCAATGTGAAAACAATGTGATTAAACCTTTCATTTTCTGATTTCTGAAACCACAAGAGCCAAGAACACGAGAAATGAGAATAAATTCAATAGAAATTGGGTAATTATTTTTAATATGATAATATCTCTTAAATTTAAGGGCATGGAGAAAGCACTACTATATATTTTTGTTAGTGTTAATAGGGGAAGGGCTTTCAGGAACTACTATAAAGGACATATGGACAAAACCAAGGGGCAGGTGGAAGCAGGGGAGGAAGGTGGGGATAGCTTGGGTGGGTGGAGTGATGGGGGTAAATGCAGACAACTGTACTTGAACAACAATAAAATAATTTTTTAAAGTAATGTAAATAGAAAGTACTGAATTTGTATTGATTAGTTACCTTAGTTTCTCATACTGTTTCTTTTTTCAAACCAAGAGCCAATTATGGCTCTTTCAAGTGATCTTTCAAGTAATTTAGAATTTTTAAAAGCCTCATTCCTCTTACTTTATACTTTATATTAACTTATAGATCAAGCACCATATATCCCAGCAGGCATTCCATATAACAGACCTTTTTTACAGATGGTAGAATGGTATAAATACCTATACATTTTAACCTTTCTCTAAAACAAATCTTTAAACATAGGTGGGCTTTTGAGGGTGCTTTGTAGGTTGTCAGCACATGTTCTTAAAAGTTGTTTGTTGTGTTGCACAAAATGTTTCTTAGTAATAATAATTTCAAGCTAATTAAAAAGCTTAAGCATGGATGCTGACAATTTACTATGAGATAATCAGCCTTCCCTAGCACTGTTAATTTAGCAAATGTAGTTTTTTAGAAACAGTTTTTAAATGAACAGTTTATAAAGATGAGAAAGTCACGAAATGACTACTTAATTCTAGAATCATATCAGAAAAGATGTCTAAGGAAGAGATGTCCAAATGAAATGATCACTTAATGCTGCCAGCTTATTGGAGGCTAAGGACAATGTCCTGTTCATCTTGCACCTTTCATACTACCTAGCACATAGTCATGCACAAATTGACCTTTGATGGATTTTTAAAAACTTTTAAAGATTTTATTTATTTATTAGAGAGAGGGGAAGGGAGGGAGAAAGAGAGGGAGAAAAACATCAATGTGTGGTCGCCACTCATGTGCCAGTACTGGAGACCTGGCCTGCAACCCAGGCATGCGTCCTGACTGGGAATCAAACCAGCAACCCTTTGGTTCCCAGGCCAGCACTCAGTCTACTGAGCCATACCAGCCAGTGCTGATGGATTTTTTCAGTCACCAAATTTTCATAAACCAAGTAATGATTGGAAGTAGACCTTTGGAGCTTAGAAGAGTTCTTGTAATATGGTAGAAAAAGTGCATGCTTTGAAATTAGATACACTTTCAAATCCCAACTCTACCACTTAGCAATTGTGATTTTAGATAAGTTACACATTTTGAGCTTTAGTTTCTCTACCTGCAAAATAAGAATGTTATTATGTGAGAATTAATTGAGATAACATATGTAAATAGCCTTGCACATTTCCTGACTCAATAAATGTTAGTTATTTATTTCAGTATTATTATTTTTAATCATAGGTCAGACAAACATTTGACAAATTGGAGACTAAAAAATGATAGCAGTTAATATTTATTGAACAGTTGTTATATGATAAGTATTGTGCTAAGTAGTTTATGAGACTTATTTAATCTATTTACTTTTTTTTAAAATAACAGACCATTATGCCAATCAATCCATCAGGTATTTACTTGGACTGTACAGAGAAGGCAATGAAGGCTTGTAGAAGGTAAGTAATTTGCCCAAATTCACACAGTTGGTGAGTGCCCATTATTCAAGCAGTGTAGAAATAGAAGGCATTATTAACCTTAGTCCCAAAACTGAAGAGAAATGTTCATTATCATCTTGTTGTAAAAAGTCAGAGCCAAGATTAGCATTCAGAGCTTCTACCTTTTTCTTACTGAGCCTGTTTTTCATTTTGCCTAATGAGGATAATAATCCTATCACACAGGATTAGGACATGATGTGAGAATGGGATTCGGGCTAGAATTTATGAGGGTTTGTTGGCACCATGAAAAGGAGATGAGAGGAAATCGAAGACGAAGTCTTCTAGTCTGAAGCTTGTCCTTCTGGCAGGTAGGAGGACTGCAGGGTCCTGAGGAGGAAGAAGTTTATTTTTATTCATTCATGTGTGCATTTGTTCATTGACTCCTACATCCATTCAAGTGTCACTTTCCACTTTGCTAGTGGATGGCTTTGGTTTTACAGTTCTCTGAGCATACTGACTCAATTTAAAGCTGTTAGGGTACATTATCAGAGAAAAGGTAATTTTTCAGTTACCACTTTCCAGTTTGGTTTATTGGCCTCTTGAAAATTTTGTGACATTTCCTAAAATTATTTTGCATTTACTACATGAGAAATAACATCTCACATATCCTCTTTCATCTACCAAGCCTTATTTCCTGATAGTAGGTAATGTAATTGTTTCTTAAGAGAGAATACCAGAATAATTACTTTTTAAAGTAATAAATGCATATTTTAAAATTAATATCCCAAGAAAGGATAACACATAGATCATTAAAACCCAACAGTAACCACAGCTTTGGTTTGGATCTTACATGTATGTTGTCCAATATGGTACTCACATGTGGCTATTGAGCACTTGATATGTGGCCAGTTAAAAAGGAGATGTGCAATAAGTATAAAATACCCTCAACATATTTCAAAGACTTAGTGTAAGAAAAAGAATATGAAATATCTCACTCATATTTTTATCTTAACTGCATGTTGAGATGACAATAATTGGGATATATCAAGTTAAATAAGTATATTATCCAAGTTAAATTCAGTTGTTTTGTTATTCTTTTAAATGTGACTACAAGAACATTTTAATTAATAACCTTCCAAAAGAAGAAATCTTTGGGTTCAGATAGTTTACCAGTAAATTTTACCGTGCATTTGAGGAAGAAAAGATACTGGTTCTCCATAATCTCTTTCAAAAAATAGAAGAAGAGCTCTGGCTGGTGTAGCTCAGTGGATTGAGCACGGGCCTGTGAACCACTTGATCGCGGTTCGATTCCCAGTCAGGGCACATGCCTGGGTTGCAGGCCAGTTCCCAGTAGGGGGCCCAAGAGAGGCAACCATACATTGATCTTTCTCTCTCCCTCTCTATTTCCCTTCCCCTCTAAAAATAAATAAATAAAATCTTTAAAAAAATAGAAGAAAAAACATTTCCTAACTTATTCTGTGAAACAAGTATTACCTTAATATCGAAACCATATAAACACACTACAGAAAGGAAAATTATAGATATTTCTCATAAACATAAAAATAAATATCTTCAAGAAAATATTAATAAATGAAATCCAGAGGACTTCTGGCAAGATGGAGGTGTAGGTGGAAACACTGTGCCTTCTCCCACAACCAAGTTTGAATACAACAAAGGTTTGGAGAACAAAGACACAGCCAAAGAACAGAAAATTAAACTATATGGAAGTCCGACAACAATCAACCGTTCAACCACACTGGTAAGAGGGGCGGAGCCAGCAGCAGAGTGGGGCCAAGCAAGAAAGATCCTTTGACCCCAGGTGCCTAGGCAGCCCCGTGTTGGGCTGACCCAGTGAGGGCACGGGGTGGAGGGCTGGCTGCGGTCACACATTCACGAGCAGATAAACCAGCAGGGGAGTGAGGAGTGAGATGAAATGTGCAGCCCCCAACAGCAAACCCAGCAGTGCGCTGACCGAGGTCGCACGTTCCTGCGTGCAGTGAGACGGACCACATGACCCACGGTGGCAGCAGGAGGCAGCAGAAGGGGCCCGCCATTGCTATCCTTTGGCCCTGCCCCCACATACAACCCAGCCACAACCCAGCATCACAACCCAGCCACAACCCAGCATCACAACCCAGCCACTGATTGGCCCGGCCTTGGTGAACACCTAGGGCTCTGCTCCTCATACATAACAGGCACGAACAGTCCAAAATATGGCTCAAGAAGAACTCAAAGCCCCGGAGCCAATAACTCTAAGTGACCGGGAAATAGCAAACCTCTCAAATGCACAATTCAAGACACTGGTGATCAGGATGCTCACAGAAATAGTTGATTTTAGTCACAAATTAGAGGAACATATGAAGGCTAAATTAATTGAAATAAAGGGAAATGCACAGGAAACTAATAGTGATGAAAAGGAAACTGGGACTCAAATCAAGGAGGTGGACCAGAAGGAAGGAAGAAATGGCCAAACAGGAAAAAGGGAAGTAACAAGAATTCAAAAAAATGAGGAGGGGTTTAGGAAACTCCAGGACATCTTTAAACATTCCAACATCCGAATTATAGGGGTACCAGAAGGGGAAAAGAAACAACCATGAGTGGAACTTATTTTAACAAATAATAAAGGAGAACTTTCCCAGTCTGGCAAAGGAAATAGACTTCCAAGAAATCCAGGAAGCTCAGACAGTGCCAAAGAAGTTGGACCCAAGAAAGAACACACCAAGGCACATCATCATTACATTGCCCAAGATGAAAATGAAGGAGAGAATCCTAGAAGCAGCAAGAGATAAGGGGACAGTTACCTACAAAGAAGTTCCCATCAGACTGTCAGCGGATTTCTCAAAAGAGACCTTATAGGCAAGAAGGAGCTGGAAGGAAGTATTCCAAGTCATGAAATCCAAAGACTTACATCTAAGATTGCTCTACTCAGCAAAGCTTTCATTTAGAATGTAAGGGCAGATAAAGTGCTTCTCAGATAAGATCAAATTCAAGGAGTTCATCATCACCAAGCCCTTAGTATATGAAATGTTAAAGGGACTTATCTAAGAAAAAGAAGATAAAAAATATGAACAGTGAAGGGACAGCAAACTCACAGTTACTAACAACCACACCTAAAACAAAAGATCAGGAGCAGAACCATAGAAATGAAGAACACATGGAGGGTTAGCAACAGGGGAGTGGGAGGAGGAGAAGAGGGGGGAAGATAAAGAAAATAAGTAGCATAGACGGTAGGTAAAAATATATAGAGGGGAGGGCAAGAATAGTAGGGGAAGTATAGAATCTAAAGAACTTGAGACACGTGGTCATAAACTAAAGGAGGGGGAAGGGTGGGGTAGGGGTGTGCAGGGTGGAGGGGAATGAAGGGGGGGAATAGAACAACTTTAATGGTATAATCAATAAAATATATTTTTAAAAAGAAATCCAATAATGTATATACAAGGGCAAGCATAAGGAGGTTCATAGTTGTTTGTATGGAAAAATAATAAAAAATAAAAATAAATAATGCAAGAAGAAACTCTGTGTTTCATATACTCACAACCGTAAATCTACTTTTGCCCACTCCTGTAAGGAATTACATACCATGATCAAGTGAGATTTCTAAGAGTTATGCAAGACTAGTTCAATATTCAAAACACAAGATGGGCTTGAAGATGGCAACGGAGTAGGATGGAGCGGTTCCAGTTCCTGTACCCTTGGGAGAAAGTCCTGGCGGATCTACTGATGAACAACGCAATCAACCAACACTTCCCTAGCATTTATAAAAATAAGAGACCAGAGTGTGACAGAGGGACCAGACACCTACAGGTCAGTGGGGACTCCGGGAAGTGAGTAAAGACAAAAGCGGGCAGGTGGGGGGGGGCCGCGGGGGTGGCGCCCTTGGCCAGTGCCTAATGGCTTTGGTGCCACTGTGGTGGCCAGGCTACAGAGGCTTCCATCTGGGATCAGCACCTCCAGCGCCTGCTATGGAGGGCGCTTCAGAAGTCTGACACCCGGAGGACGTTTTGGAAGCCTGGCACAGAGCAGACTCTGTGGGAGCCTTGGGCCTGCTGCAGGGTCCTTGGGAGAGAACTGACTACCTCCCTCCCCTTCTAAGCAAGGCTGGGCGGAGACCTGTCTGCTTAAATTTCCATAAAGGGTAACAAGGACAGAGGGTTCTGTTCAACTGCAGACTCTGCGGTCGCCAACCCACCAGCCCGCCAGCCCGCCAGTCCTGGAGAATTGAGAAAAGCATTGTCCTCACTGATCTGGGGACTTGGGTGGGCTGAGAGGCAGGCTTTGTGGAGAAGTCTTTATTGAAAAATGAATTGAGGTGTTCTCCTGCTACAGCAGCTTGCCTTAATTACCACCCAGCCCAGCAGCCATTCACAGGAGGGGCGGAAGCACCTGAGTCCCGCCACAGGACTGGAAAGGACAGTGCCAGATCCCACAGGACCCAGGCAACCTGCTGGGTGTGCAGGTGCCTGCATCCCAGTCTGGTAGCCTGGCTGGCACTCGTGCGCGAGCATGCACGACTGAACCCCAGCCCACAGAGAGTTCCTACTGCAATCACAAAAACCGGTTTGAACAGTTTGAAACTAACAAGGGAAGGGTTTTTTTGTCTGTTTTTTTGTTTTGTTTTGTTTTTTTAGCAACTTTTTTAAGGTAACTTTATATTTTTTTAAATTTTATTATTGCTTTATCTTTTAATACTTGGTTTCTCTCCTTCCTTTTTTCCTGTTTTAGTCCCTCTTCCTTTCTTCCCAAAATTATCGCTTATTCCACCTTACTCCTGCCTTTTTTTATATTAGTGTGTTTGTTTGTTTGTTGCTTCGTTTTCTTTTACCCACCAGAGACACAAACAACTGGGAACTGCAAAAGGACCAGAGTGGGACCCAAAGAGGGGGCATCTTAACAATAGAGATAGAGAGACAAATTTCACTTTGCTACAGCAGAGAAGCCTCAAGTTGCTGCATAGTTGTATTATTTTTTTCATTATTCTCAGTTCTTTTATATTTTAATAGTATCTTTGTATTCCTCCTCCTTCTGTATAGGCTTCTTACTCTTGGCTTGTTATATTGTATTATTTGACAGGCTTTCCCTGTTATTTCCTCCACAGTGTATTGCTAATTTTCTATACTTCAAACCACTTGTTTTCCTTTGCCACACTACCCAAAGCTCTATACCCCCTATTCAGACAGATCACATAGAGTCTTTCATATGACTGTTGCTCTAATATTATTGTAAATAATAGCTGTTCTATACAACTGGAAATACTTCACAACACATCTCTCAGATCTTAGCCCACTTTACAGATTCCTGAATTCTATTACTGTAGTGATCAACTCTATTTGCTCACATGCTACACCTAGTTACTATTCTTTACTCTCACCTTACCACAAAATCTGAATGCCTGCAACCTCACTGCTATCTATATCCAACTCACAAGCCTTCCCTCCCCAACAAGACACTTATCTTTGGTCCGTCTTTTCTTAAAAGTGGCAAGTTGGATTGAAGATTGGGGTTAACACTATATATAGCCTAAAGATTTTCTATTTCTTCTCTACTGGCTGTGAGTCTAAATAACATAAAATACTCTTCTGCTGTCATAAACCATTTTTCCTCCCCCTCCAACTGATCACACACACACAAACAAAAAGGAGTAGGTAGGAGCAGAGAACATCAAGACACCTGCAGGAGACTGCACCACTGAATTTCACAGGAATTCTACCACAGAAGTTCGCACCATAAACCCAGGGAGTCAGAAGAGATCATTTTAAGAAGCTGAGGCTAACAAGAAGAGTATCACAAACAATGGGAAGACAAAGAAACAATCCCCAAATGAAAGAAAAGGAGGAAGTATCAGAAAGAATGTTATATGAAATAGGGGCAAGTCAGCTATCAGATATTGAATTCAAAGCACTGGTTATCGAGAAATTCAAAGAGCTCTCATTGAGCTACCAGAAACTACAGGGGAGCTACTATGAACTAAACACAAACTATATCAACATGAAAAAGGAAATAGAAACTACCAGCAAAGGCCAAAGGAAATGAAAAATACAATATGTGAACTAAAGAATGAAGTAGAAGGAATAAAAAGCAAGATAGATGAAGCAGGAGATCAGATCAGCAAGCTAGAGGACAAAGTAAGAAAAAAAACACCCAGAAAGAGCAAGAAAATGAAAAGAGGCTCAGAAAGAATGAGGAGGAATTGAGAGAAATGCAAGGAAATATGAAACGTAATAATATCCAAATAATAGGAATACCAGAAGGAGAAGAAGAAGAACAAGGGATAGAAAGACTACTTGAAAGAGTAATGATGGAAAATTTTCCTAATTTGATGAGAGAAAAAGTCTCACGAATCCAGGAATCACAGAGAGTCCCAATCAAGAGAAACACAAAGAGGCCCACTTTGAGACATATCATCATTAAAATGGCAAAATTCCAAGACAAACAGAGAATCTGAAAGGTAGCAAGAGAGAAAAAGGAAGTAAAATACAAGGGAGCCCCAGTAAGGTTGGCTACTGACTTCTCAATAGAAACACTCCAAGCAAGAAGAGAATGGCAAGAAATATTCTGAGTAATAAGAACCAGAGGCTTATAACCAAGGTTACATTATCCAGCAAGGCTCTCAATCAAGATAGAAGGCCAAATAAAGAGCTTCCAAGACAAAAGAAGTCTAAAAGAATATGCCTCCACCAAACAAGCTCTACAAGAAATACTAAAAGAACTGCTTTAAGGAAAGGAAGGAAAAGAGAGAGACAGAGAGGAACACAGGGGCATAAATGGCAATGAATAAGTACCTATCAATAATAACATTAAACGTAAATGGATTAAATGCTCCAGTCAAAAGACATAGAATAGCTGACTGGATAAGAAAGCATGACCTACACATATGCTGCCGACAGGATAAAGGACCACCTCAGGACAAAAGACCATCACAGACTAAAAGTGAAAGTCTGGAAACAAATTTTCCAAGCAAACAGAGAAAAAAAACCCCACAAAACCCAGGGTAGCAATTCTCATATCCAACAACCTAGACTTCAAAAAAAGGGCCATAAAGAGAGACCCAGAAGGTCACATCATAATACTCAAGGGAAGAATCCACCAAGAAGACATTAACATCATAAATATATATGCACCCAACATAGGAGCACCCAAATATATAAAGAAAATCTAGATGACTTCAGGAAAGATATTGACAGCAACACAATTATAGTAGGGAATTTTAATACCCCACTATCAAAAGTGGACAGATCTTCCAAACAAAATATCAAAAGATATTGTGGCATTAAACTGCACTTTAGATGAAATGAATTTAACTGATATATTTAGAGCCCTTTATCCCAAAGAAGCTAAATACACATTCTTTTCAAATGCACATGGAACATTTTCAAACATAGACCACATGATAGGGTACAAAACAAGCCTCAACAAATTCAAGAAAATTGAAATCATACCAAGCATTTTCTCTGACCACAAGGGACTGAAATTGGAAACCAACCCCACAGGAAAAAACCCAAACCACCCAAAAGCATGGAGACTGAATGGTATGCTACTAAACAATGAATGGGTCAAGAATGAAATTATGGAAGAAATCAAAAAGTTTCTCGAAACAAATGAAAATGAACTCACAACAACCCAAAACTTATGGGACACAGCGAAGGCAGCCCTCAGAGGGAAGTTCATAGCAATACAGGCTTATCTAAAGAAAATAGAAACATTTCAAGCAACCAATCCAACCCTATGCCTGCAAGAACTCGAAGAACAATAACAAAGACAGCCCAGAGCAAGTAGAAGGAAGGAAATAACCAAGATCAGAGCAGAATTAAATGATATAGAGACTAAAAGCACAATTTTTAGGACAAATGAATTTAGAAGTTGGTTTTTTGAAAAGATAAACAAAATAGACAAGCCTTTAAGTAGGCTCAGGAGGAAAAGAAGAGAGAGGACACAAATGAACACAATCAGAAATGAAAGAGGAGAGATTATAACTAATACCACAGAAACAGAAGGGATTGTACGGAATTACTTTGAAGAATTGTATGCCAAGAAATTTGAAAACCTAGGTGAAATGAACACATTTCTAGAAAAATATGATCTTTCAAAAATCAATGAAAAAGAGACTGAAAACCTAAACCGGCCAATAACAGCAGATGAAATTGAAGAAGTAATCAAAAAACTCCCATCACACAAAAGCTCTGGACTAGTCGATTTCACAGGAGAATTCTACAAAGCATTGAAGGAAGAGCTAACCCCTATTCTTCACAGACTATTGCAAAAAATCCAAAATGATGGGAAACTCCCAAACTCTTTTTATGTATCCAGCATCATCCTAATTCCAAAACCAGATAGAGACACAACAAAGAAAGAAAACTTCAGGCCAATATCGCTGATGAACATAGATGCTAAATTCCTCAACAAAATGCTGCCAAATCTCATACAACAATACATCAAAAAGATCATACACCATGACCAAGTAGGATTCATCCCAGGGATGCAAGGATGGTTCAAAATTCACAAATCAGTAAATGTAATGCATCACACAAACAAAAGCAAAGACAAAAACCACATGATCATATCAGTAGATGTAGAAAAGGCTTTTAATAAGGTTCAACAACCACTTATGATAAAGACACTCAGAAAAGTGGGAATAGAGGGAGCATTCCTCAATAAAATAAAGGCCATATATGAGAGATCTACAGCCAACATCATACTCAATGGGCAAAAAATAAAATATTTTTTACTGAGTTCAAGAACAAGACAAGGTTGTTCACTTTCACCACTTCTATTCAATATAGTATTGGAAGTTTTAGCCATAGCAATCAGAAAAGAAAAGGAAATAAAAGGCATCCAAATCAGAAAGGAGGAAACAAAACTGTCATTGTTTGCAGATGACATGATAGTGTACATGGAAAATCCTATAGACTCCACCCAAGAACTGCTTGGCCTAATAAATGAATTTGGCAAAACAGCAGGATACAAAGTCAATAACCAGAAATCAAAGGCGTTTTTGTATACCAACAATGAATCATCAGAAGCAGAAATCAAGAAAAAAGCCCCATTTGATATAGCAAAAAGGAAAATAAAATACCTAGAAATAAACCTAACCAAGGAGGTAACAAACTTATATGAAGAAAACTACACAACACTGAAGAAAGAAATCAAGGAAGACACAAACAAATGGAAACATATACTGTGTTCATGGATTGGAAGAATTAACATCATGAAAATGTCCATACTACCCAAAGCAATTTACATATCCAATGCAATCCCTACTGAAGTACCAATGGCATATTTCACAACAAACACTTCAAAAATTTATATGGAACCATAAAAGAGCCCAAATAGCAGCTGCAATTTTGAGAAAGAAGAACAAAGTAGGAGGGATCTCAATACCTGATATCAAACTATATTACAAGGCCACTGTAATCAAAACAGCCTGGTACTGGCATAAAAACAGGCACATAGGCCAATGGAACAGAACAGAGAGCCCAGATATAAACCCAACTCTCTGCAGTCAATTAATATTCGACAAAGGGGGCAGTAACATAAAATGGGGTAAAGATAGCCTCTTCAACAAATGGTGTTGGGAGAACTGGACAGCTACATGCAAAAAAATGAAACTTGAGAACCAACTTACACCATACAGCAAAATAAATTCAAGGTGGATAAAAGACTTAAGTATAAGCTGTGACACCATTAAAATCCTAGAAGAGAACATTGGCAGGAAAATCTCAGATATTTCAGGCAGCAACATTTTTACTGATATGTCCCCTAGAGCAAGGAATATAAAGGAAAGAATAAACAAATGGGATCTCATCAAAATAAAAAGCTTCTGTGTGGCTAAAGAAAACAGCATTAAAATAAAAATACAACCCAATGTATGGGAAAACATATTTGTCAATGATACCTCAGACAAAGTTTTAATCTACATAAAATACAAAGAACTCACATGACTTCACTCTCAGAAGCAACTATCCCTATTAAAAAATGGGGAAAGGACTTGAACAGACACTTCTCCAAGGAGGACATACAGAGGATCCAGAGACACATTAAAAGATGCTCAATATCACTTGCTATCAGAGAAATGCAAATTAAAACCACAATGTGATAGCACTTTACACTGGTGAGAATAGCTATCATAAACAAAGTAATAAACAACAAATGTTGGAGGGGGTAAAAGGAGACTCTGGTCCACTGTTGATGGGATTGCAGAGTATACAACTATTATGGAAAACAGTATGGAATTTTCTCAGAAAACTAAATTTGGATCTGCCTTTTGACCCAGCAATTCCACTGCTGGAATTGTATCCTAAGAACCCTAAAACACTAATCCCAAAGAACCTATGCACCCCAATGTTCACAGCAGCACAATTTACAATAGCGAAGAGTTGGAAGCAACCTAGGTGCCCGTCAGTAAATGAATGGATCAAAAAACTATGGTACATTTACACAATGGAATTCTCTGCAACAGAGCGAAAGAAGGAGCTCCTACCCTTTGCAACATCATGAATGGAACTGGAAAGCTGTATGCTGAGTGAAGTAAGCCAGGCAGTGAAAGACAAATACTATATGATCTCACCTTTAGCAGGGACCTAAACAACAAAACAAACAACCAAGCAAAATATGACCAAAAACAGTGAAATACAGAACAGGCTGACAGGGTCCAGAGGGTAGAGGGGAGAAAATCACAGGGGAAAAGGGGAAGGATTCACGGAAACAAATCTAAAGGACACATTGACAATAACTAAGGTGGGGGGTGGAAATGGGAGGGAGGTGGGGAGCACTTGGGGGGGTTGGCAGGGCTGGGAATACAAGACCGAAAACTGTACTTGAACAATAATTAAATTAAAAAAACACAATCAGTGTAATCCATAACAATAGTCTATAGAAGAAAAATCATATGATTATATTAATTGATGCAGAAAAAAGAGTTGATAGAATGTGATACCTATTCATGGTAAAAACTCTCAGCAAACTAGGAATAGAAGGGAACTTCCTCAATTAGGTAAAGAACATCTACAAAACCTACAGCTAAAATACTCAATGGTGAGAAACTGGCCACTTTCCCCAAAGACTGGGAATGAGGCAAAGTTGCTCTTTCTCACCTCTCCTATTTAACATTATTTTAGTGAATGTAATAAACTGAGAAAATTAAATAAAATATATACAAACTGGAAAGGAACAAAAAATATTTCCACTCTCAGGCAACATAATTGTGAAGACAAATCAAGAGAACCAATTAAAAAAATAACTCTTGGAACTAATGAGTGGGTTAACAAAGTTGCAATTTACAAGTCAATTCATTTCTTGTATAGCAGTAACGAACAAGTAGAATTTGAAATGTAAAAAGAAATGCCATGTATAATAGCATTTAAAAATTAAACACTTAGGGATAAATATAATAAAATATGCACAGGACTTACATGCAGATAACTTCAAAACTCTAATTAAAAAATCAAGGAAGATCTAAGTAAATGAAGAAATAGTTCATGTTCATACCTGGGAAGGCAATTATTAATACGTGAATTCTTCCCAACTTGACCTATAGATTCAACACAGTCCCAATCAAAAGCCTAGCAAGCTTTTTGTAGATATCAGCAAACTATTTCTAAATTTATATGGAAACACAAAGGACTAAGAATAACCAACACAATATTGGGAAAAAAACAAAGTTAGAGGACTCAATAATACCTTATGTAAGACTTACTGTAAGTCTACAGTAATCAAAACAGAATCATGTTGGCAAAGGAATAGATGCATAGGTAAGTGTAACAAAATAGCCCAGAAATAGACCCAAACAAATATAGTCACTTCATCTTTGACAAATTAACAAAGACAATTTAAAGGAGAAAGGGTAGTTTTTTACAAGTTGATCTGGAACAAGTAGACATCCTTTTGAGAATATATTAATATAGGTATTTACTTACACAAAAATAACTCAAAGTGTATTAAATGTAATATACAAGGTTATAAAACTTCTTAAAGAAAGCATAAAAGAAAATTTGTTATAACGTTAGATTTGATGATTAGTTTTTAAATATAACGATAAAGAAAAAATAATGTTTGGACTTAATTAAAATTTTGTGCTCTGCAAATGACAACATTAAAATAATAAAAAGACAAGCTTCACACTGGGGGAAACATTTGCAAGGTATATATCTGAAAAAGGATGCATATCCAAAATATACAAAAACCCCTAAAACTCAACAAAGGTAACAAATTAATTTTAAACAAAGAGGATATATAGGTGGCATATAATCATATGAAAAGATGCTTATCTGCTGTTAGAGAATTGCAAATTATAACAATGGGATACAATTACGTATCCATTAGAAAAGCTAAAATCCAAAACACTGACAATACCAATTGATGGCCAGGTGCAAAAACAAGAGGTACTTTCACTCTGCTGGGGAGAATGCAAAACGACATAGTCTCATTGGAAGACAGTTTGGCAGTTTCTTACAAAACTAAATCTAGAATTCTCGTGTGATCAGTAATTGCACTACTAAGAATTTACCCAACTAATATGGAAACTTATGTTACACAAAAAAGTGCATGTGAATGCTTATAGCATCTTTATGCATAATCATTCAAACTGGAAGCAACCAAGATGTCTTTCAGTAGGTGAATGCACGAACAAACTGTCACACTTGTATAATAAAGTATTATTTGGTGACAAAATAAAATCAATTATCAAGCCACAAAAAGATATGGATAAATTTTAGATGTAAATTGCTAACTGAAAGAAGCCAGTCTCAGAGGCTACATATTATATGATTTTAATTATCAAATTTCAGGAAAAGAAAAGCTATGAAGACTGTAAACAGATCAGTGCTGGCTGGAGGTTTGAGACTGAGGGTTGTATAGGTTATATAAGTATCACTCTGTAATGGTGAATATAAGACATTAAGTAATTTTCAAATCCCATATAACTTTACAATACAAAGTGTGAACCTTAATGTAGGCAAATTAAAAAAATAATTTAGAAAGTTGGGGCATTCCAGATTGGGATGCAGAATGTAACAAAACAGCCTAACTATATTTGAAATGTATGAAACAACCTCATTGAAGGGAGAGAGATAAGGTGCTGATCCAAGTAATTTTGCAAATGAGTGGAATCTGTAAGACTAAAAGCAAACAGAAATGTACATAAGCAATACTTTTGTTGCTAAAGGTTTTCCCACATAACATATGGGGCAGTGATTCTGAAACCATTATACATACATGTATACTGAATTAAATAACAAAGATAATGAATGGTGGCTGGTGGGAACCAAATTTTTCTCACTGTAGGAGTAAGAGGTTACAGATATGCAAGGGGAAGAGGCCAGAATGATCCATGTGGTAATGGATTAGGGTTGGAGATATCAGTATGAACTCATGATTAGCTTATACAGATATAAATAATTACATATAGAAATGTTTGGCCCTGCCTGGTGTAGCTCAGTGGATTGAGCACGGGCCTGCAAACCATCTGATCATGGTTCGATTCCCAGTCAGGGCACATGCCTGGGTTGCAGGCCAGTTCCCATCAGGGGACTCACGAGAGGCAACCATACATTGATATTTCTCTCCTTCTCTCCTTCCCTTCCCCTCTAAAGATAAATAAATAAAATCTTTTTAAAAAAGAAATGTTTGTAAACATGTGTGTATACATGAATTTGTATACTAAAGGAAACCAAAGTTTTGTCACACAAAAACTGTGCCTTCTGGGATATTAATTTTAAACTGGTTACTAAAAACCAAAAGACCAGAAAGAACTTTGACCCTCCTCCTTTCCTGCCTAACAGATTGAGAGGGAGTTACTCCAGGAAGGAAATTTTAGGATGTGTGCCTTAGCAGCCTAATTTGAATTGAGTATGATGTGTGGGAGGACATCAAGCAGGAACCTATTTACTAGATCTGGACAACCCCCCTCATTGTTTCTGGGTTGCCTAGCAAAACAGAGTCATAGATACAGAGAGCAGACTGACAGCTGTTGAGGAAAGGGGGTGGGGGAGTGAAAAAGGTGAAGGAATTAAGCAAAAACAAAACAAACAACAAAAGGAACTGCATAGACAGACAACAGTTTGATGATTACCAGAGGGAAAAGGGGGTGTGGGATGTAGGAGAGGGAAAAGGGGAATAAATGGTGGTGATGGAAAGTGACTTGGCTTGCGGTGGTGAATACACAATACAATATACTGATGGTTTATTACAGAATTGTGCCCCAGAAACCTATATGTATAACTTTATTAACCAATATTATCCCAATAAATTCAATAAAATATTTACCTGCCACATGTTTGCTGTTCCTCAACTACCTGTAAATTACCTACTTCCTTTGAAATTTCAGACTCCCCCACCCCCTTTCTTTTTGTCTAAAATGATATTTATAACTAATTTTACCTCATTGTCTTTGGAATTTTCATTCTTTTCTGAATTTCTCATGTACATATATTAAAGTTTTATTTTCTCCTGTTGATCTATCCCTAGTAATTGGATTATTAGCCCAGCTAAAAGAACTTGGAAAGTGGGAGGAAAAGTATATTTTAGCCCTCACAATACACACATATACAATCTCACTCTGTCAATTGACAGGGCCTAGAAACAGTAATACCCCAGTAGAAACAAATATACCTAGGACCCAGATCTTGATTTCTAATACTGTCCTCCAATAAAAGAAACCAAGGCCCCTTGGAGAAGTAGCAGATTTTAGGAGTCAGGCAGAAAATGTACAATATGAGTCTGGAGCATCTCATAGTACCAGAATGTAAGGAAACACAAACAAATAACAAACAAACCACAGTAATTAGCATGTGTCAGAGGGGTACAGGACCCCTAGTTGGTGTAGCTCAGTAGATTGAGCACCAGCCTGTGAACCAAAGGGTCATGGGTTCGATTCCCAGTCTGGCCACATGCTTGGGTTGTGGGCCAGGTCCCCAGTGGGGAGCACATGAGAGGCAAACATGCATTTATGTTTCTCTCCCTCTCTTTCTTCCTCGCTTCCCCTCTCTAAAATAAATAAATAAAATCTTTTTTTAAAGGGGATACAGGAACTAGCTGACTGAAAGAATTATTTATTGCTAAAGGTGGGGCAATTTGAGCAATAAAAAAAGTGAAGCACTATTGAATTATAACCCAAAGTATAAGATAAATATCTGTAAGTTCAAAATGATATAAATAAATAGGAAAGAATAGACAAATTTCCTATATAGAATTCCAACTAGTTTATGTAGAAACTTTCCCTCAAAGAGGTTAAGTATTACTCCTCTAACCCTTGAGTATGGGCTATACTTAGTGACTTCCTTCCAATGAGTACAGTATCGAGAGGGAAGAATAAAAGAGTAGCTTTATAGTAGAGAAATCTGACAAACAATACTTCAGCCAGATTACCAGGGTCAATGTCAACAATAATCAGTTATGCTGATAGTAAGTACACTTGATATGATATGATGAGAATGGCACTTCACCTTTGTAATCTTCCCCATACCGTAACTCCAGTCTAATTATGAAAAAAATATCAGAACCATTTGATGGACATTCTACAAAATATCTGAACAGTCCTCCTCAAAAGTGTTAAGGTAATCAAAAACAAGAAAAGTCTGAGAAATTGTTACAACCAATAGAAAACATGATAAATAAATGTATAGCATTGTGGATGGATTCTGGATCAGGAAAAGGACACCAGTGATAAACTAAAATAATCTGAATAAAGTTTCATTAATTATGACAATGCACCATACTAATGTGATATATTAAACATAGGGGAAACTGGTTGTATTATCTTTGCAAAAATTCTAAATTTAAAACTATTGTGAAATTAAAAGTTTATTTTTTAAATATATATTGATCCTATCTATTCCCACAGTAGCTATTTCTTAGAAGGAAGGAAAGAAGAATAGATGAGCTGGAGAAAGATTTCATTATCTTGAATAAGTACTAATTACTATAATGTTAAGCATTTTAGACATGTTTATCTGTGGATTATGGATTAAAATTACATGTTTTTTTTTCAGCAAGCAGTGTTAGTAGTAAGGTTCACAGAGTTTGCATAGTTCTCTTAGGAAGTAAAAGGGACACAGCTCATTAACTAGTTGGATCTTTTAGACAAAGTGCTTAGAGGGGGTAAATGTGGGAGAGTCATAGGGATTTGGGAAGGCAGTTACAATTTACACCTCAATGAGATGCAAAAATACTCATTGTTAATAGCTTCTGCTGGGAGTTAACCCTTAAAAGAAGATTATTGATTTGTTGGTCTACGGAGGCCACCTACCTGCTTCTTAATTGTTTTGAAGGAGCTAGTTAAGTGCCTCATGAATCTATTTTGGCACCTGCATGGTGATCTCTTGGTTGAACTATGTAAAGTAGAGCATGAAAGTCCAATCCTATATGTAGTTTCATAAAAGTAACATATGATGGATAGATGAAATGAAAAGGAAATCTAAGTAAAAAATCGTGACTATTTTAACAGAAGTTAGTCAACATTAGGTTCATATGAGTTACATACATCTTTAAAAATTCAGTTTAGCTTTTTTCTCCTACCACCTTATTTCTCTAAGTTTTCCCTTCCTAACATCCTCTACTAGCATCACACCAGTGTTCTAAACTTACCAGGAAGCTGTAAACTTCCTTAATATGGCACAAAGACATGAATTGTGTATTATGTGATCCTAGAACCTTGCTCTTTCACTGATCTGCTGCTGCTGGATGATGTACTTGGCCTCCACAAAGGCTGCCAGACCTGTCCTTAGAAGGCACACAGTATAATTGTATCATGGTTAGTGGAGAATATTAACAGACACATGCAGCATTTACTATGTGACAGGCTGTCTTCTGAACATTTTTCACAGATTACTTCATTGTAATCATGACTATAACTCTACGAGATAGGTGTTAGTTTTACTATCCCCATTGTTAGATTAGAAAACTGAGGCACAAAGACTGCCTTTGGGATTTTTATAGGTTTACTCCTCACCTGTGCCACACAAGCTCCCATAAACCTTGGGATTGTGCTTACACAAGGCTAATTTAGTTTGTTTATGGGTCTTTGCCTCACTCTCACTCTTTCTAAGGCTGTCAGTTCTGACCTGCAAAGCCTTGGTATGTCTGCCTTCTGAAATCTGTTCCCTTCCCATGTAAAGATGGGTGGGGTTCATTTTGGCATCAGCCCAGTAGACATTTTCTCCCATCTTCACATGGCTATACCTTTCATGTGCACAAAGGTGCCTGCCTTGTACCTCAGTCATTCTCTTCAGCACTTCCTGCTTTAGTTCTCCAGACAGACCCACCTTCACCCTCTCTCCATCTGTTTCTGGGTGACTCACATTACCTTGCTCAACACCAGTACCAGATCTTTTTTTTAAGAATTTTATTTATTTTTAGAAAAAGGAGAGGGGAAGGAGAAAGAGGGAGAGAGAAACCTCAATGTGTGGTTGCCTCTCACACACCCCCAGCTGGGGACCTGGCCCACAACCCAGGCATGTGCCCTGACTGGGAACCAAACCAGCAACCCCTTGGTTTGCAGGCTGGTGCTCAATCCACTGAGCCATACCAGCCAGGGCCAGTACCAGATCTTCGGAAATGATTTTATTCAGCACAGCACTTTCCCCTTTCTCTCTTTCTGGTGTTTCAACTAGAAAAAAAGGGGTTAGTCTTCTTTTTTTATGTCCTTAAGCTCCTTTCTGGACTCTGAAACCTTAATATTTGGCCTCTGCAACCAGTCACTAACTGTGATGAAATATCAGCTAATTTGCTCTTATTGTTGCTTTCCTTCCTATTTACATATCTTGCACTTTATTTTTGTTTAGACTCAATAACATATTTGGATAACAAAGATCCAAATGAGCCTAAATTATAGACATTATGTAATGTAATAACTATCAACACATTGGCAATCATAAATGTATCAAATAACATGCTGTATACACTAAACTTGCAAAATGTTACACATCAAATTTATTAAATAAAAAGAATGTACCACTAAAGCACTTCCTCTGTTCCAATATAAATTTTAAACATAAGTATATTCTAACATAGCATTTATTAATAAAAAATATGTTCTGCGCTGGCTGGTGTAGCTCAGTGGATTGAGTGCGGGCCTGTGAACCAAAGGATTGTGGTTCGATTCCCAGTCAGGGTACATGCCTGGGTTGCAGGCCAGTTCCCATCAGGAGACACATGAGAGGCAACCATACATTGATATTTCTCTCCCTCTTTCCTTCCATTACCCTCTAAAGATAAATAAATACAATATTGAAAAAATTAAAAATAAATAAAAATACATTCTGACAGCACATATTGTGTTCATAAACCTCACTGCTGTTGGTAGAAGTAATACTGGAGGCATGAAGATGTATTTAACAGTACCAGTGAGGACTATAATTCACATTGTAGTAAAAATAAATCATAAATGATGCATACGTGACTCAATACCAATGAATAGTATGTAAAGTGTTCTTGAAAATATTGTTCTTAGATGGTGGGAGGGGCAAAATCACCCTACTCTGAAATTCCTTTAACTGAGAACAGTTTCTTTTTGTTCTGCAGAAGAGGTAAAATGGATAGTTAAGAATACTATTTGCAATCAGCTAAATAATCAAGACTTGTAAATAATTTATAGTTTTGGTAGTAGGAAGAGGCTTTTGCTTTTGAATGAAGAGCAATAATGTATATATTAAATATTAGAAGTTATTGAGAAGGAAGTAAAGGAGTCACCAAAAGGAAAGAAAGGGAGAAAACTTGCTCACACTTCACGTCACCTAAGGTTGTCTTAGTTCTGCTGAATCACTGAAACAGCTATCCTTTACTGAAATTCTTGGTGTATGCTAAATATTGTGTTACTTATATTTTCTGTAACAATAATCCTTTTATTATTAAGGTGAGAATATCAACATCCAAGGAAGTTAAGTAACCTGGCCAGGGACACAAAGCTATTAGGGGTAGAGCTGGAATTAGAGATCAACCCCAGCTCACTCCCAAACCCTCCTTTCTTTCCAACTCAGCAGAGAGCTGCTTGTGTGCACTATTCAGCAGCAAAGCCAAGCTGTGGAGGAGATTTTGGTGACATGTAGTTATACATGTCCCATAAGCATATATATAAATCAAAGGATACAGGCATTTTTAAGGCTTTATTTATAGGCTGCCATAATTCCAGAAAAATTGTTTTAGCATAGTATACTACACTAAAATGAAATTTTATTATTAGGAATCTGGTAATTGAAGTGTCACTTGAATCACAATCAAGTTTTTGTGATATTTCTGAAGTTTCCATTTGGAAAGAGCTGTAAGATTTTATCATAAAATGTACTTGATTAAATAACAACTAGTTTAAATTTATAATGAAGAAAAGGATCACCTTGATAATAATGACAATAACATTGAACAAGCATAGGATTGCCCTGGCCAGGTGACTCAGCTGGTTAAAGTGTCATTGTGTGTTGATCCTGGTCAGGGTATGTACAAAAATCAACCACTGATTACATAAATAAGTGAAACAACAAGTCAGTATTTCTCTCTCTCCCTTCTGCTCTCTCTGTAAAAAAAATCAATCAATAAATTTTAAATAAACCAGTGAATGCATAAATAAGTGGAACAACAGTCAAATTAATCATAAATTGATATCTCTGTCTCTCTCCCTCCCTTCTAGTCTCTCTCTAAAATCAATAAATAAAAAATCACAAGATTATATTTATCAAGAAATATCAAAAACCGTATGTGAAGAATAATTTAAATCACTTTTCAAGTACACACAAAAAAATACTATTGGAAGAGCAACCCATATTCCTGGGTGAGAAGACTCAGTTTGCAAAAACTGTAAATTCTCTCTAAATTTATTCATAATGATACAAGGTACAGCCAAGGGGGGACCCCCAAAAAAGATATGGAATGGTGTACAGAACTCAAAGTGTATAGGAATATTGGAGAGACATACAAGATGTCCTCACTCCTTCCCCCACAGGTGTGAGTTGGAGGAAGGGACACATGGAGCAGGAACGTGCAGGGCTGTTTTGTACAGCCACAGCCTTGCAGCTAATCCATGGCATGGTCATTCAACATATCTATAGCCTTTGGTGGGTCACTTGGATATGTTAAATGGCTGTGGCCAGGCTTGGAGCTAGGGGGATGAAGTCACTTCCCCCTAAGATGTAACTGGGGGCAGGTCTCCCAAATTACAGCGCCTGGGTGGGAGCTTAGAGAAGATTGGCTCTAGGACATGGGCCATACCTGCCCAGACTAACAGACCTGAGCAGATCTAACAGGTGTAACTGATCGCAGGAGGAGTCAGAAATAGGGGTACAGAGGAAGATTGGTGCGGGGATTTAAACCCAGACACGGCAGCCATTGAGAGAGAGCCATGAGGCTTCAGCAGAGTAAGGGTCCCCTCTTGGCCAGGTGGAAGGGAGAGCCATGTGGCTTTAGCAGAGTGAGGATCCCCTCTTGGTGAGGTGAAAGAGGGAGCCACATGGTTTTGGCAGAGTGCAGATCCCCTCTTTCTCAGGTGAAAGGGAAAACCATGCAGCTGTGCCAGAATGGAGATTCCTGTGGCCAGGTGAAGAGAAAGACATGCATTTTTGGTGGAGTGCTGACCCCTGCAGCTTTGGTAGAAGAGGCCCATGCGGCTTTGGGATGCTCCCTTTGGCTGAGTGGCCTGGAAAGCAGGAGAGACTTTGACTGGAACTTGGTACAAGGAACTCTTGCCAGTGGAAGGTGCCGCATGACTTTGGATTAACTGGAGATCCTGCCTGGATGGTAAACACAGCTGACGATACCAGCGGACTGGAAAAACGGACGTGTGCTCTTTTCCTGGTTTACGGTACCTGGAGTTAGGACAGGGAGAGAAGGGAGCACTGTGTGTGTGTGTGTGTGTGTGTGTGTGTGTGTGTATACCCTAAAGGACTTTGATATTTTAATAGAGGTGTTAGGCCTGAACAGCATTAAATAAACATCTCCTTTCCTTTTTCACAAATCTCTGGCATTGAGAGATGTCTTTCCAATTGGCGGTGGACAGATGAGCCCAGTAGGTATTAGTATACCATCCTTGGGAGGGGCCCCTGTTTTCTGTAGCAGTTTTTGGCATCTCTCTGTGGGCCAAGTACTGCCCCCCCTTGGACCTCTGCTAGGTAACAATAATTTCAATGTAATAGCATTATGAATTGTAGCAGATGTAATTTAGTTGTTTAATTTTGGTGATGTGGGTAGGAATATGATAAGGTCACCCTAAAGCTCATATAAAAATAAGAAGAATAGTGGGGAAAATTTAGAAAAAGGGGTAAAATAAGGAAGTTCATCCTGGTCAATCACAAAAACATCTTATAGGACCTCAACAATGTTATATATGTATGTAAATATTAACATAGACAAATGTAACAGAAGAGAAAATGCATAGACTGAAATACATATAATAATTTAATATAAATATAGGTATTTGTCAGATCAGTGCTGAAGTGATTTTTATTGAAGAAATTGTTTGGAAATATTGGTAGTGCTTGGAAAAAATAACTTTGTATCTATGCTTCATACCATATACCAGTATAAATTCCAAGCAGATGAAAGATGTAAATTAAACCCTGTAAGTGCTAGAAGAAAACATGGAGAAATTATTTGATAAGGTCAGAGTGGGGAGGGTCTTTTAAATTTCAAATCTACAAAATTAAAAATTGATAAACTTGATAACATGAAAGTCTCTGCTTTTAAAAAAACAAGTTAAAAGATATATGGGAGAAAATGGAACTAAGTCCTGGCCAGTTGACTCAGTTGGTCGGCGCATCATCCTCTATAGGTTATGGGTTTGATTCTGGTTGGGTAGTCTGGAATGTACTAGAGGCAACCAATTGATGTTTTTCTCTCTCTCACATTGATGTTTCTGTCTTTCTTCCTCTCGCTTGAAAATCAATAAACATATCCTCAGGTGAGGATATATATCTGAAAGAACCCAGAACAATAATTTGGAAGAATATAGTTCATTGCAGCATTATTTATAATCACCAAGATATGAAAGCAGCCCAAGTGTCCATCACTAGATGAGTAGGTAAAACAACTATGGAACATTTACACAATGGAATACCATGGAGCCATAAAAAATAAGAAAATATTACTTATTGTGACAGTATGGATGGACCTGGAGAACATTATGCTAAGTGAAATAAACCAGTCAGAGAAAGACAAGTACCATATGATTTCACTCATTTGTGGAATCTAATGGACATACTAAATTAACAAGGAAAATAGGAACAGACTCATAGGTGGAGAGCAGGGTGACAGCTAGTGGTCGGATGCAAAGCGGTGGAAGGATTAAGCAAAAAGGAAAGAGGACTCATGGACATGAACAACAGTGTGGTGATTGCTAGAGGGAGTGGGGTATAAGGGAACTAAATGATAATGGAAAAATACAATAAATATTAAATTAAAAAGGTGCAATTTATATCACAAACAAAGGGTTAATTCTTCATTTTAATCATTCATGTTATAATCCTGAAACAACCCCTACTTACTTTACTGAGGATCAGGGTATGCCTGATATATATTCTTCTTTATATTACTTGATCCTCAGCAAATATAGAAGCAGCAAAAGAAAAGTTTTGGGCCATTTTAGAATACAAAATGACATATGATTAGACAATCTTTATTTTTATTTTTTCTCTTTTTAAACAAATTTTATTTATTTATTTTTAGAGAGAAGGACGAGAGGGAGAGAAACATGAATGTGTGGTTGCCTCTCACGTGACCCCTACTGGGGACCTGGCCCACAACCCAAGCATGTGCCCTGACTGAGAATTGAACCAGCAACCCCTTGGTTCCCAGCCCACGCTCAATCCACTGAGCTATACCAGCCAGGGCTGATTAGACAATCTTTAGCAAACAAACCCAGCATTTAATCCAAATAAAGAAAGCATATTGAGAAAACCAACAAATTTGAAGACCACTTAACAGGGACACAAAATAACCCAATTCTTTCTATAAAAATTAAATATTTCATTTCTAAGTAACCTTGTTCTCACTGTGGTTGTGGCTTTCTTTTGTCCTGGCTGTGTCACCGGGAATTACGGTGAACATAAAAGCTCTTTGGACATTTTCAGAACTTAGCTAAAATTCTAGGTTGCAATTTATTTTTGTGAACAGAGCCTGAAACTGACCATATACTCCACCCCATTTCACTGATTTAAGGCCTCCTTTTATACCTGAAATAGTCTTGGAAGTTTGGAAATGACCTTTGTGGGCCTAGAACTAGGTTGGGCTGATCTACAGGCATTAACAACCGTAACTTCCTCAGGGGGCCCCTGGCCTTCGCATTGCCACAACTTGGTTAAGTTTCCCCAAATTATTTGGAAAATGGTCATGAAGCAGGAATTCTTTACTGGTCCCAAATGATAAAGGACCACAAGTTTCAGACTATGCTCTGAAAAACCTTACCACAGCTAGAACTACAAGTCAATTCAGCTGCAAACTAAGGAAAATTCCATTAAATTGAGTTCAACAGAACATAACCATACTATTTGACCTATTAACACTTGCTTTGCTTTTCAGTACATTTAAATTCATTTGCCAGAAAATGTACACCTGTTGTCTAAATATATTTTGATTACATTTATGATTAATTTGACACTGATTTAGCAAGCATTACATGTTTCAGTTTTAGGATGTATTCTGTGTATGATAGTAGTCTTTGATTGACAAGAAGGAAGGAAGGAAAGAAGGTAGGAAGGAAGGAAACAAGAAAGAAAAATGAAAACAAGCATAATACATATAACCAACTGATACATTCAGTAGAAAGAGATATTTTTTCAGTAAACTTGCTTCTGCCTGTAACAAAATTTATTGATCAAATCTTTGATTTGTCACTGTTGATTTGAAAATAAAATACAGGTGTGTCGCTGCTTCCAGACTAAGCTAAAATTGATACTCAAAGCACCATAGCTCAGTCCTGTGAGCTATAGGAAAGAGTGACTGCTGGGACACGTTGTCAAGACTGCTGTCCTTCTGAGCATCAGGGAACATTTAATTTTCTATCCAAAGACATATTTAAGAATTCATTCATGTTTATTCCAATGATAATTTTAATGTACATATTTTAAAGGATACAAATGATGGAGACAAAACAGGGTAAATACAGCAGGGCTCTCATAATTTCAGTCTCCTGGATTGATCCTTATCCCTGTTGGGAGTTTCAAGAGTTCTCATGAGATCCCCCATCACTTTCCTTTTTCTCCTCAATCAATACAGGAGATTAGATGCTTCAGGAATGTGAAGATGCAAATAACCCAGGACAAAAGAGAGCATTTGCTCCCTGAGGAAATGCATTTCACCTAAGATTACAGCCTACTAATAGACAAAACTGGGTCAGTTCCACATGGGAAATCATTATTTTGGTTAAGAGACCTGAAATCCCAATTTATAGTTGACTATCACTCTCACTCATAAGTTCATTTATTGACCTATTTATTCTTAGAATTATTTATTCATTTATTCATTTGATGAATATATAAAGTATCAACAATGTGTCAAGCACATTGAGATTCAAAGATAAACCAGTAGGCAAAGTCTTAGATATAATATGAAATAATGACCAAAAAATTTTCAAGCTTGACAAAAGACACAAAGAAGTTGATCAACTTCCAAAGAAATCTATGCCATAACACATTATAATTAAACTTTTGAAAACTAAAGGCAAAGAAAAAATCTTAAAAACAGCCAAAGAAAAATGATGCATTACCTATACAGAGACACCAATTCAAATGACAGGGGATATCTCATGTGAACCATGGAAGACAGAAAGAAGTGCTGAAAAAAAAAAAAGAACTGTCAGTAATGAATTCTGTACTTGGCAACATGATGCTTCAGGAATAAAGGGAAAATAAAAAATAATCCCAGCTAAAAGAAAACAAATAATTTGTTGCCAGAAGGCCTACTTTTTATTGTTGTTCAATTACAGTTGCGCCCATATTTTCCCCATTACTCTCCCCTACACTACTTAACCTCACCTCCCACATTCAACCTACCCCCTCATTGTCTTTGTCCATGGGTCCTTTACACTTGTTCTTTGACTTGATTCTTCCCCTTCTTTCCTCTGTTATCCCCTTTCCCCTCTGGTTACTGTCAGCTTGTTCTCAATTTCGATGTCTCTGGTTCTACTTTGTTCACTTGGTTTTTTTGTTGATTAGTTTCCACTTATAGGTGAGATCATATGGTATTTGTTTTTCACCACCTGGTTTATTTCATTTAGCATAATGCTCTATAGATCCATCCACGCTGTTGTGAAAGGTAGGAGTTCCTTCTTTCTTTGGAAGACAATCCAATTAAAAAATGGGCAAAGAACCTGAACAGAAACTTCTTCAAGGAGGACATAGAGAGCACCCAGAGACATATTAAAGGATGCTCAGCATCACTAGCCATCAGAGAGATGCGAATTAAAACCATGATGAGATACCACTTTACACCGGTCAGAATGGCTATCATAAACAAAGCAACAAACAACAAATGTTGAAGAGGTTGTGGAGAAAAGGGAACCCTAGTGCACTGTTTGTGGGGATGCAGACTGGTACAACCACTATGGAAAACAGTATGCAATTTTCTCAGAATACTAAAAATGAAACTGCCTTTTGACCTGGCAGTTCCACTGCTGGGATCATACTGTATGGATCCTGAAACACTAATTCAAAAGAACCTATGCACCCCAATGTTCATAGCAGCACAATTTACAATAGCCAAGTGCTAGAAACAGCTTAAGTTTCCATAAGTAAATGAGTGCATCAAAAAACTGTGGTACATTTATGCAATAGAAGGCCTACTTTTAAAGGTTGGCTAAAGGAAGTTTTTTAAACAGAAAAGAAATGATTTCAAAAAGGAGATCTTAGAGCAGCAGGAATAGAAAGAGCAGGAATATGGATAATACAATAGAATATGCTTTCCCTCATGAGTTTTATAAATCATGTTTGATTATTGAAACACAAATTATAGCTTCATATAATACTTAATGATATTTAAAAGTAGTGAGTAAAGGCACCTACATTGAAGTGAGTTTCCACACTTCACTGGAGGTGGTATAAAATGTTGATACAAGTACATTATTATAAGTTATATTTCTACATTGTAGCACCCAGAGCAATCACTACAAAAACTATAAAGAGAGATACACCTAAAAGCACTATAAATTAATCGATATGGAATCCTAACAACCATTCAAGTAACTCATAAAAAATGCCAAAGAGGCAGAGAAATAAGACACAGTGGAAATAAATAGAAAACAACAAAGTGACAAATGTAACCATGCATTAGCATATTAATAATTACCTTATGTATAAATCATAGAAATACACCAATCAAAAAACAGAGACAGGCAGATGGGATTTTAAAAAACACAACCAACTACATGTTATTTTTAAAAAATTCACTTCAGATTCAGTGACATATGAAAAAATTCAGTGGTAAGCCCTGGCTGATGTAGCTCAGTGGATTGAGCGCGGGCCTGCGAACAACACGATCGCGGTTCAATTCCCAGTGAGGGCATATGCCTGGGTTGCAGGCCAGTTCTCAGCAGGGGACTCACGAGAGGCAACCATACATTGATAATTTTCTCCTTCTCTCCTTCCCTTCCCCTCTAAAGATAAATAAAAAAAATTCAGTGGTATATGTAGGTTGAAAGCAAAAGACACAAATGACAAAGCAAAAGATAAAACAGGCAAACATTAATGCAAAAAAGCAGAAGTGGCTATATTAATACCTTATTAAGTGACTTCAAATCAAATAAAAATTACTAAAGACTAGTATCACATATGATAAAATGATCAATCCACCAGGAATACATAACAAATCAAAATTGTACACATCCAAAGGAATTTCAAAATACATAAAGCAAAAAGTGATAGAGCTGAAAGGAGAAACCGACAAATCCATAATTATAGTTGAAGACTTCAGCACCCCTATCTCAGTAACTGTTAGAAAACTACACAGAATATCAGCAAGGATATAGAAGAAATCAACAACCCTATCAACCAACACAATCTAGTGGGCATTTTTAGAACACTCCACCCAAAAACAGCAGAAAACACTTCTTTTTAAGTGCCATGGAATACGTACCAAGGTAGACCACATCCTGGGCCATAAAACAAATACTAGCAAATTTAAAAGAACTTAGATCATACAAAGTGTTTTTCTGTCCATGATGGAATTAACTAGAATTAACAGAAAAATAAAGGAAATATCACCAAACACTTAGAAATTAAATAACACACTTCTGAATAACCCATGGGCCAAAGAGGAAGTCTCAAATGAAACTGGAAAATATATTGAACTGAATGGAAATAAAAATACAGCATGCCAAAATTTGTGAGGCACAGCTAAAGCAATGAAGAGAGAAACTTATAGCACTAAATATGTACATTAGAAAAGAAGACAAGTCTTAAGCTCAACTGTCTAAGCTCCCATCAACAGTCTAAGCTCCCATCTCAACAACTTGGAAAAAGAATGAGAATATAATCCCAAAGCAAGCAGAGAAAAAGAAATAATAAAGATAAGAGCTGAAATCAGTAAAATTGAAACCAAAAGAACAACAGAGAAAATCAACAACACAAAGAGCTGGTTCTTAGAAAAGATCACTAAAATTGATAAACATCTAGTAATATTCACAAAGAAATTTTTTTACATTTATAAATGATTTTTAGAGAGAAGAAGGGAGACAGGGGAACATGGATCTGTTGTTGCACTGATTGATGCACTCATCAGTTCCATAAATGTTGTGTGTGCCCTAACTGGAGATTGAATTTATAACCTTGGTGTATCCAGATGATGCTCTAACCAACTTAATTACCTGGTAAGGGCAAGACTCACAAAGAAAGTAGAGAGAAGACACCAATTACCAATATCAGGAATGAAACAAGGGATCGAACTGTTGACGCTGTGGACATCAAAAAGACACTATGGAAATACTATGAAAGGCTTTACAGGTATTAATTTGATAATTAAAATAAAATGGATTGATTCCGTGAAAAACACAAACTATCACAACTGACCCATGTGATAAAAAATTTGAATTGCCTATAACTATTCAGGAAATTGGATCTGTTATTTTAAAATTCCCATAAAACAAATGTCCAAACCCACAGAATTTCACTGTAGAACTCTATCACATATTTCTAAAAGAATGAACAATTTTATATAGTGTCTTCTGGAAAATAAAAGAGGAGGAAATACTTACAATTCACTTTATGAAGCTAGTATTATATCAAAACTAAAAATAAAACTACAGATTAATATCTCTAATGAAAATAGATATTAAAATCCTCAACATAATATTAGCTAATAGAATTCAGCAACATATAGCCCTGGCTGGTGTGGTTTAGTGGACTGAACACCAGTCTGCAAGCTGAAAGGTTGCCTGTTTGATTTCTGATCAGGAAACATGCCTGGGGTGCAGGTCAGGTCCCTGGCTGGAGGTATATGACAGGCAATTGATTACACTTTGATATTTCTCTCCCTCTCTTTCACCCTCCTTTCCCTTCTCTCTAGAAATAAATAAAGTCTTTTTTTAAAGAATTCAGCAATATATAAAAATAATTACATCATGATCAAGTGCGGTTTTTATTTTAGGTATGCAAGGCAGGTTAATATTCAATATTAAGGTAATTAATGTAATATGCCATATGCCATATCAACAGGGCAGAGAGGAAAATCATATGATCATATTAATTGATAAAGAAAAAGCATTTGAAAAAATTCACCACACATTCATGATAAAAACTCTCAGAAAAATAGGACTAGATAGTACTTCCTCAACTTGGTAAAAAATCATCTACAAACAAACCTACAGCTAACATTATATTTAATAGTGAAATACTGAATATCTCCTAAGATCAGGAACAAGACAAGCATATTTGCTCACATCGCTATTATTTCACATAGTGCTGGAGATTCTGGTAACTTCAATAAGGCAAGAAAATTAAATAAAAATCATACAAATCATAAAGGAAGAAATAAAACTGTTTTTCTGCAGATTGCAAGATTATCTGTGCAGAAAATCTCAAGGAACCTACAAAAGAAGGCAAAACTCCAAGAAATAATAAGTGAGTTTAATAAGATTTCAGGACACAGCGCAAACACAAAAATCAATTGTATCTCATATACTAGCAATGAATATGTGAACACTAAAATAAAAAATATAGTACCACTCATTGACCATTGCTCAAAACCTTAAATACTTAGGTGTGGTTCTAAAATAAAACATGCACAGAACTTATATGCTGAAAAATACAAAATACTGATGAAAAAAATCAAAGAAGACCTAAATAATTGTAGACTCATGTCTTATTCATGGATTCAGAAACTTAACATAGTAAAGATATCAATTGTCCCCAAATTGATGTACAGGTTTAATATAATTTCTATCACAATCCCAGCCAGAGTCTTTTTCTAGATACAGTAAGATTATTCTAAATTCATACGGAAGTGCAAATGAAACAAAAAAGTTAAAACAATTTGGAAAAGAAGAATAAAATGGAAATAAACAGTCTGCCTGACTTTGAGCCTTATTACTATATTTTCCTGTGTATAATGTGCATTTTTGCCGAAATTTTTGAGGGAAAAATAAGGGAACACATTATACATAGGTAATGCTAATTCTGTATCTATATAAATGTTTTTAATTCTTTTATTTATGCTTAAGTGTCAAAAGTGTAACTCCTTTAGAATTGCTTTATAATACAAAATTCCACTATAATATAAAAGCTATATAAATATAAATAAAGATTGAATTAAAAACTAAAATGAAAATTTTTTTCTAAAAATTTGGGCCCAAAACATGGGTGCACATTATGCACAGCAAAATATGGTATATCAATACAGTAATTAAGACTCTGTTCTGTTTTGGTGGAAGTATGGACACACAGAGCAATAGAATAGAGGATCCAGAAATAGGCCCACACAAACATGTCCTCATGAATTTTGACAAAGGTGAAAAAGTAATACAATGGAGAAATGATAGGCTTTTCAACAAAATTAACTCAAAATGAATCACAGACTTAAATGTAAACTGTAAAACCAGAAGGCTTTTGGAAAACAACAATGTAGGAGACAATCCTCAGAATCTGAGACTAGACAAAGAGTTATTGGACTTGCTATCAAAAGAACAAGTAACAAAAGCAGAAATCAATAAACTGGGTTTCAACAATATTAAAAACTTTTGTTTTAAAAACCCTATTAAGAGTATGAAAGACACATAGGAGAAAATATGTATAAACTATATAACTGATAGATGACATATTTTAAATACATAAAGAACACTTAAAACTCAATTGTAAAAAAATCCAATTAAAAACCAAGCAAAAGGCATAACCAAACATTTTACCAAAATGGATATATAGATAGCTAATAAGCACATGAAGAGATGTTTAACATCATTAGGTGTCAAGGAAATGGAAATTAAACCACAGTGAGTTATCCCTACACACTTATCAAAATGGCTTAAATAAACAATAGTGACAACACCAAATATTGATATAGATGTGGGAGAACCTTGACCATTTATGTATTGCTGGTGAAAATGTAAAATGGTACAGTCCTTTAAATAATTTGGCAGTTTCTTAAAAAATTAAATATTTAGTTATCATTTCCTAGCAATTGTGCTCTTGGGCATTTATCTCAGAAATATAACAAGTTATATTCACACAAAAACCTGTACACAAATGTTCATAGTAGCTTTATTTTTTAAAATATTTTATTTATTTTTATTTTTTTTAGAGAGAGGGGAAGGGAAGGAGAAAGAGTGGGAGAGAAACATCAATGTGTGGTTGCCTCTCGTATGTCTCCTACTGGGGACCTGGCCTGCAACCCAGGCATGTGTCCTGACTGGGAATTGAACCAGCGACCCTTTGCTTTACAGGCCCATGCTCAATCCACTGAGCTACGTCAGCCAGGGCCATAGTAGCTTTATTTATCAGTCCCTATGTCCTTCAACAGGTGAATAGTTAAATAAAGTGTGGTAGATCCATACCATGGAATGCTACTCAGCAATAAAAATGAAAGAACTATTGGTACATACATCTACTTTGATGAATCACCAGGAAATTATGCTGAAAGAAAAAAAAGCCAATCATACAGGATTATAAGCTATGATTCAATTTATGTAACTTTAAAAAAATTGCATTGAATTTATTAGGGTGACATTGGTTAATAAAATTATAAGGCTTCAGGTGTACAATTCTACAATACATCATTTGTATATTGTTCACCATATGAAGTCAAGTCTCTTTCTATCACTATTTATCTCTCCCCTTTACCCTCTTCTACCCCTTCCACTCCCTTTCCATTTATACAACTTTTTGAAATTACAACACTTTAGAAATCAAAGAGAGATTAGTGATTGCCAGAAGTTATAGACATGGAAAGAGATGGAAGAGTGAGTGTAGTTATAAAAGTGCAAGATCTTTGTAGTGTTGAAAATGTTCAGTATCTTCACTGTGGTGATGTATATACAAAACTTCATGGGTGATATAATTGTGTAAGAAGTGATATAGATATAAACACACACATACATGCACATAAAATAAATGGATACAAGTAAAACTTGAGTATCTGAAAAAGATTATTGCATTGTATGGGTCTCATTATCCTGGTTGTGATACTATGTTATAATCTTGCTAAATATTACCACTAGATGAACTCAGTAAAGTACACGAGGGAGCATTCTGCATATTTTGTATAACTGCATGCAAATCTACAAATATCTCAATAAAATTCTCAAATAAAAATTTATATGGGCAGAGGATCTCAACTTTATTTTTGAAACACACAGAGTGAGTTCCAGCTAAGATGGAGGCATAGGTAGAAATGCTTCACTTCCTTGCACAGCCGAAAGAAGGATAGCAACCAATTTAAAAACAATAAACAACTAGAAGTTCTAGAAAAATCACACAGCATGGAACTCTAACAACCAAGAAGTTAAAGAAATGTTCACCCAGACCTGTAGGAGGGGTGAAGATGGGAGACAGACAGCCAAGTGGACAGGACATGTGGCAAAGTGGTGGGCTTTGTGGATGAGGTGGGGCTGGCTGAAGAGGGAACTAAAGACTCAAAGCTAGCTGTAAAATACTGTGGGTGTTGCCACAGTGGGAGAAATTCCTAGTCTCACAGGAGAGTTCTTTGAAAAGTGGGGCTAGAGACTAGCAGGTGAGCTGCATTGTTCCCTCTCTGACCCCACAGACAGCGCCACAACACCACAAAGAGTGTTGCCCTGCCCTGATGATTACCTAAGGCTCCACCCCCTTACAACATAACAGGTGCAATGAGACAAAGAAGTATGGCCCAAATGAAAGAACAGATCAAAACTCCAGAAAAAAATGTTAAGTGATAAGGAGATAGACAACCTATCTGATGCAGACTTCAAAACACTGATAATCAGGATGCTCACAGAACTGATTGAGCTTGGTCACAAAATGAAGGAAGAAATGAAGGCTACCCAAAGTGAAATAAAGCAAAACATACAGGGAACCAACAGTGAAGGGACCCAAGCGAACAATCTGGAACAAGAGGAAGAAATAAACATCCAACTGGACCAAAATCAAGAAACAAGAATTAAAACACAGAGTGAGTTCAAGGAGAGACTTAGGAACCTATAGGACAACTTTAAGTGCTATATCATCAGAATCATAGAGGTGCCAGAAGAATAAGAGCAAGAGCAAAATATTGAAAACTTATTTGAACAAATAATGAAAAGCTTCCCTAATCTGGCAAAGGAAATACACTTCTAGGAAGTCCAGGAAGCCCAGAGAGTCCCAAAGAAATTGGACCCAAGGAAGAACACACTGGAGCACATCATCATTAATTTACCAAAAATTGAAGGTAAAGACAGAATCTTAAAAGCTTCAAGAGAAAATGGAACAGTTACCTACAAAGGAGTTCCCATAAGACCATCAGCTGATTTCTCGAAAGAAGCCTTGCAGGCAAGAAGGGGCTGGAAACAAGTATTCAAATTCATGAAAGGCAAGGACCTCCATCCAAGATTACTCTATCCAACAAAGCTATCATTTAGAATGGAAGAGCAGATAGAGTGCTTCCCAGGTAAGGTCAAATTAAATGAGTTCATCATCACCAAGTCTTTATTATATGAAATTTTAAAGGGACTTATCTAAGGAAAAGAAGATCAAAACTATGAACAGAAAATGACAACAAACTCACAACTATCAAAAAATGAACCTAAAAGAAAAGAAAAACAACAAAAACAAAAACTAAGCAAACAACCAGAATAGGAACAGAATCACAGAAATGGACATTACCTGGAGGGATTTCAGTGGGGAGGGGGAGGGAAGCCACGAGGGGAAGGTACAGGGAATAAGAAACATAACTGTTATGTAAAAAATAGACAGGGGGCATTAAGAACAGTATAGGACTTCCGGCCAAGATGGAGGTGTAGGTGGAAACACTGTGCCTCCTCGCACAACCAAGTTTAAGAACAACAAGGTTTTAGTAGCAAAAATGCAGCCAAAACACAGAAAATTGAACTGTGTGGAAGTTCAACAACAATAAACCATTAAGCCAAACCGGTAAGAGGGGTGAAGTCAGCAGCTAGGGGAGTGGGGTCGGGCAGGAGAGATCAGCTGCACCAACCCAGGAGCGCAGGTGGTGGTTGGCAGATCCCAGTTGTGGGGTGGCAACTGGCGGACCCAGTCAGGGCGCAAGGCACCTGGCTGACCGCAGTCACACATTCGCGTGCACAGATAAACCAAGTGATGGAGAGAGCAGTGAGACAGACCAATTAGGCTAGGGCCCCAGTGATGGGAATTAGAGCATGAAAACACCAATTGGAAAGACTCGCGGGGTCGAGGTGCTGGAAGAGGCTCCCGGGCGCACAGAGAGTTTGTGGAGAGACCTACAGGGTCCTGGAGGGTGCACAGGCCCACACTCCCGGGAGACGGCACCAAAGGGGCCAGGTTTGCTTGTGGGAAGCAGCAGAGGGGACCGAAATCTGAGAGAGAGCAGAAAAAACACCATTGCTCCCTCTATGATCCCGCCCTCACATACAGCATCACAACGAGGGACTAGGTCGCCCCGCCCTGGTGAACACCTAGGGTTCTGCCCTTCATATGTAACAGGCACAAACAGACCAACACATTATGGCTCAAGAAGAACTCAAAGCCCCAGAGCCAATAATTCTAAGCCACCAAGAGATAGCCAACCTATCAGATGCACAGTTCAAAATACTGGTGATCAAGATGCTCACAGAACTGGTTGATTTTAGTCACAAATTAGGAACAACTGAAGGCTAAACTAATTGAAATGAAGGGAAATACACAGGGAACCAATAGTGATGGAAAGGAAACTGGGACTCAAATCAAGGGAGTGGACCAGAAGGAAGAAAAAAATGACCAAACAAAGAATGAAGAAACAAGAATTCAAAAAATGAGGAGAGGCTTAGGAACCTCCAGGACATCTTTAAACGTCCCAACATCTGAATTATAGGGGTACCAGAAAGGGAAGAGGAAGAGCAACAAGTGGAAAACTTATTTGAACAAATAATAAAGGAGAACTTCCCAAATCTGGCAAAGGAAATAGACTTCCAGGAAGTCCAGGAAGCTCAGAGAGTACCAAAGAAGTTGGACCCAAGAAGGAACACACCAAGGCATATCATAATTACATTAGCCAAGACCAAAATGAAGGAGAGAATCCTAGAAGCAGCAAGAGATAAGGGGACAGTCACCTACAAAGGAGCTCACATCAGACTGTCAGCGGATTTCTCAAAAGAGAACTTACAGGCAAGAAGGAGCTGGAAAGAAGTATTCCAAGTCATGAAATCAAGGACCTACATCCAAGATTGCTCTATCCAGCAAAGCTTTCATTTAGAATGTAAGGGCAGATAAAGTGCTTCTCAGATAAGATCAAATTCAAGGAGTTCATCATCACCAAGCCCTTACTATATGAAATATTAGAGGGACTTATCTAAGAAAAAGAAGATAAAAATATGAACAGTGAGAGAACAAAAGCAATCTAAGAGGGCAGGTAGATCAGGAGTAGAACCATAGAAATGGAGATCACATGGAGGGGTAACAACAGGGGAGTGGGAAAGAAGGTACAGAAAATAAGTAGCATAGATGGTAGGTAGAAAATAGACAGGGGGCAGGACACGAATAGTATGGGAAATATAAAATCTAAAGAACTTGTGACATATGGACATAAACTAAAGGGCGGGAATGGTGGGGGAGGGGTGTGCAGGGTGGAGGGGAATGAGGGGGGGAATAGGACAAATGTAATGGCATAATCAATAAAATATATTTAAAAATAACAGTATTTGACACAGAGAGGTCACAAACTTTAATGTACAATCCATGGACATGAACTAAGGGGGAAGAATGCTGTTGAGTGGGGGTGTACAAGGCAGAGGGAGGAGAAAAGGGAGAAAAAATGAAAAAACTTTAATAGCATAATCAAGAAAATATACTTTAAAATAAAAAAAGCACATAGAAGCCCTGGCTGGTGTAGCTCAGTGAATTGAGCACGGGCCTGAGAACCACACGATCACGGTTCGATTCCCAGTCAGGGCACATGCCTGGGTTGCAGGCCAGTTCCTGGCAGGGGACGCACCAGAAGCAACCATACATTGATATTTCTCTCCTTCCCTTCCCCTCTAAAGATAAATAAATAAAATCTTTTTTAAAAAGCACAAAGAAAATACTAGAGGATTATTTAATGATCTGCTAATAATAATTTTTGGGAGTTGTGGAGTTGTACATGATGTTTATTTCTTCTTTATACTATTCTGAACTTTCAATTTTTTATTTTATTTTTATTTTTTTTTAATTTAACTTTTGTTCAAGTACAGTTTTCTTTCTTGTATTCCCAGCCCTGCCCCCCCAGTGCTCCCCACCTCCCTCCCATCTCCGCCCCCCACCTTAGTTATTGTCCATGTGTCCTTCATACTTATTCATGTGAGAGGGGAGAGAATCACAGGGGAAAAGGGGATGGACTCAATTTTTTTATGTTCAAATTTTATATTTGATTTATTTAAACAGAAAGTTTTACCTATTTTTCTCAACCCTCCACCCTCCACCTTTTGCAACTACCAATTTCTTCTTTGTATTATGAGCTTGTTTCTTTTTGTTTTGTTTTTACCCACAGATAAGAGAGATCACAGGGATATTTGTGTTTCTCTGTCTGACTTATTTCATTTAACATAATGTCCTTGAGGTTTATTCATGTTGTCACAAATTGCAAAATTTTATTATTTTTTATGGCTGACTAATATTCCCACGTGTGTATGTGTAAAATTAGCATTGGGAGAACTGAACAGCCACATAGAAAAGAATCAGATTGACCATCCTCTTACACCATATAAAATACAAACATTTACAAAAATTAACTCAAAATATATTGAAGACTTGAATATAGGATCTGAAACCATAAAACTAGAAGAAAACACAGGCAGTATGCTCCTTGACATAGGTCTTGATGATGATGTTTTAATGTGACACCAAAAGCAAAAGCAAATGCAACAAAAGCAAAAAGAAACAAAAAAAGCTTCTATACAACAAAACCATAAATAAAATGGAAAAAAAAACAGCTCACTACATGGGAGAAAATAATTGTAAATATTATATTTGATAAGGGCTAATATCAAAAAATATAAAAACTTAACATCTCAATAGCAAAATAAAAAATACAACTTAAAAATGGGCAGAGAGGCAGGTGGGAGAGGCAATAATGGGCAGGAAATCTGAACACATATTTTTGCAAAGAAGACACGTGATAGCCAACAGATACATGAAAAGATGTTCAACCTCATTAGTCATCAGGGAAATGAAAATCAAAACCACAATCAGAAATCACCTCACATTTACTAGAATGGCTGTTATCAAAAACACAAGAACCAACAAGTGTTCATCAGGATGTGGAAAAAAGCAAACCCTTGTGCAATGTTTGTGGGAATGTAAATTAATGTAACTACCCTAGAAAACAGTATGGAGGTTCCTCAAAACATTAAAAGAGATAGAACTACCATATGATCCAACAATTCTGCTTCTAGATATTCATTTGAAGAAAACAAAAACACTAATTCAAAAAGATATATGCACACCTTTATTTATTGCAGCATTATTTACAATAGCCAAGATATTTATTTTTTTAAAGATTTTACTTATTTATCTTTAGACTGAGGGGAAGGGAGAGAGAAAGATAGGGAGAGAAACATCAATGTGTGGTTGCCTCTTGCATACTGCCAACTGGGGACTTGGGCACAGGTCCAAGGCATGTGCCCTGACTGGGAATTGAACTGATAACCCTTTGTTTACAAGCTGGTGCTCAGTCCACTGAGCTACACCAGCCAGGGCAATAAACAAGATACTTAAACAATCAAAAGTACTCTTAATGAGCATCCAATGGTACTATCAGAAAGGTGAACTCTTTGATCTGAATATCGATCCATGTAATGATGTTTTGAGAAATGTACCAAGAGGAGATTGAAGCTAGGAAGACAAGTTAATTCTACTAATGTTTACATTTCAGCAGAGGTGAAAGGGAGAAACTTGACTGGCATGGCTCAGTTGGTTGGGCATCATCCTACAAAGCAAAAGGTCACCAGGTTTGATTCTCATTTGAGGCACCTTTATTGTATTATTTTCTATTAGCATTTAGATCCCTAATATCACCACCACCCCCAGCAATCACCACACTGTAGTCCATGTCCATGAGTTCTTTTTCCATTTTTCTCAATCCCTCCACCTTTTCCCCTCCCCTGACTAGTTGTCATCTGTTCCCCATCTATGAGTCTGTCTCTAACTTTCTTGTTAGTTCAGTTTGTTCATTAGTTTCCATATATGAATGGAATCATATGGTATTTGTCTTTCTCTAACTGGTTTATTTCACTTAGCATAATGTTCTCCAGGTCCATCCATACCGTTACAAAGGCTACATTTTTCTTCTTTGCTTTATGGCTGAGTAGTATTCCATTGTGGACTTCTAATAACATTTTTGTCACCTGTAGATCTGTATTCTTTCTTGGTTTCCCAGTTTGTAAGATACCTCCTCTACCGAGTAGAAGGCACAACTCACTAGGTCGTAATGTTTAGAGGGCTAGTTTTTAAAACAAAGTAATTGATGGACCTACATGCCTTTTTAAATTTTATTATTATTTTTAATCCTCACTCAAAGACATGTTTATTGATTTTAGAGAGAGAGGAAGGGGTGGGGGAGAGAGACAAATAGAGAGAGAGTGTGTGTGAGAGAGAGAGAGAGATAGACATTGACATTGAAGAGAAACATGGATCAGTTGCCTCCTGTAAGTGCCCCCACCAGGCATTGAACCTGAAACCTAGGTATGTGCTCTGACTAGGAATTGCACCCATGACCTTTTTGGTGTACAGGATGATGGTCCAAAAAACAGAGTGACTTTTCCAGGGCAATGGACTTACATTTCTGAAAGTTACTCTTGTTTGAAGTACAAGAGAAGAAAGTAAAGAGATAAGAGTCTACACGTGTTAATCAAAAAAGAAGAGAAGTGGTGAAGTCAAGTTTGAAAAGTGAGACCAATAGGCCTCATGAAAGTTAGTGAGAACCTAATATATATATATAAGGCAGTGGTTCTAAGAAATGAACAGTAGTGAATATCCACAAGACATGTTGAACAGTAGTATTTGTTCTATCAGTTGGGAAATTTAATGCAGAGAGCTGTTTACACATGTGAGAGAGAAGCTGGGAGCTAAACAAAGCACATTGACAGACCCCAGGACTGCCAACAGCAAGAAGCTTTCACCAACCATTAGCCAGAAAGACAAGGGATGAAGTCACGTTACTGAAGCTTGGGGGACAGGATTGTCCAAAAGAAGCTGGAAATACAGTAGCTTGTCTGGCAAGAGCTGAAGCCACAGTTAGAGCCATAGTTTCAAAATTTACCCACATCAGACAGAAAGGGTAAAAACATCCTAGCTTTTTTTTTCATTTCAACTATCCAATGTCCTAAAAATGCCCAGTCCAGTTAGTAGCAAGCCACATGACTCGAGAGCCTGGAAAATATAGCCTAGAGGAGTCAACTCCCTAGGATATAGAGCAGAGCTGGGGAAGGGCAAGAAACACATGAGAGGGCAAACAGGCCCAGCACTAGCATAGCCAGTCTTAACTACTGAGAATCCATTCTCACCTTATACCCACATTTAACAAATTTGTGTTTCTACCAGACATGAAACAACTACCCATGATACAGCTCACCAGCTCACTCCAACAAGGGGGGAAAAAGAAAGTTTTATTAAAGATATTTTTTATCTCAAGTCCAAGATTTCCAGGCATTATAAAATCACTCTTATAGATACTAAATGTGGCTTCTTGTAGTCTGGTGACCTATAAGTTAAATTAACCAGGTACTTACTACCAATACTCCTTATACAGAATAATAGGGAAAGAGAAATGAAATGAAAAGAGAAATTGTTGGTTAATACACATAGAATAAAGTATACCTGGCAGCTATAATTCTTGTTCCTGTTATTAGTCATGTGGCCATAGTTGACATTTATTGCTTTCTACTTCCACCACATAGTTTGTTATTCTTATCCTGTCAGCCAGTGCAATGACTGGTTGAAGTTGTTTACCCAATGGGATGATACCTTATTTGGTTTCTGTAGACTTTGGTTGACTTTTACTAAGAAGCACAGAAATACTGAAAGGTGCCCTCTCATGAATCCCCTTGGTTTCAGACATAATCCCCTATCCCCATGGTATAGCAGCAAACTAATTTCCTATTGTTGATAATGATCAATAACCTCAGCCAACATAAGCATCCTTTTTCTGCTTATTGGTTCAGTGGTATGAGGAACTCCAAATGCCAATTGACAGTCTCAACTTCCAGATTATGATGTGACTGGGTGGAAAGCATTTCTTTCTTGGGAAAAAAGGCTTCTAGAACAGCAGAGCCAAAGGCTGTGGACAGAAAGCAAAAATTATGTGTGTGGATTATTAGATACAATAGTGAGAAGGGCCATTTGCCCTTCTTCCCCTTAATTCTCTGGTCCATGTGTTCTGTGTAAGAGAGAAACATATCATATGTTGGTCACATACCATATGCCACATTCAGAGGGGGAACATCACAACCCCACAAACTGTGACCTCCCAGTTGATACCATAATTGAATCTTTTAAAAAGATTTTATTTATTTATTTTTAGAGCGAGAGGAATGGAAAGAGAAAGAGAGTTAGAGAAATATCAATGTGTGGTTGCTTCTCACATGGCCCCCACTGGGAACCTGACTTGCAACCCAGGCATGTGCCCTGACTGTGATTTGAACTGGTGACCCCCCATAACTGAATGTTAATTAAGTCATTCCACCATTCTAACAGGCTAGCAACTTTTGAGTGATAGGGTATGCCAAGATCAACAAATTGTAGTGGCATACTTTGTCACTGTACTTTTCCTGCAATGAAATACATCCCTTGCACAGAAGCATCACTGTGATAACATAGTGGTGAACTAGGCATTCCATGAGCTTGTAGCTGGTGGTGTTGAGATGAAAAATCTATACTCATGACTATAAGAACAAAGCATGGTCCCCGCATGACAGGAAAGGGTCAAATATAATCAATCAACTTTCTACCAAGTGGCTTGCTGGTTCCCCCAAAGAATGGTGCCAAATTGGGAGATCAGTGATGCTAAATTGGCCCTTGATTTGATGGACTAAGCAGTGAGAAGCAGCAGTGACAGATCAGTTTTGGTAAGAAAAATTCAACTTTGTTGAGTCTAGTTAGTCTTTAAAACCTAAAGACTAAAAAAAAAAAGCTGATTGATACAAGACACTGTCAGACTCAGCCTGCAGGGGATCAATCCCTTTGACTAGAGTAGAGGAATGGCAGGAAGTAATTCTGAGGGAATATAGGCCTGAGTTACTGAAGAGAGAAAGTTTCTTCCAGTTTTCTAGCTTTAGTGATTGGGCAGAGAGTTATTCACTGAGCTAAGGAAACGGAAGTTTGGGAATGAATGTGTTGAGTTTAAGTTTCCTAAGGAATGCCACAGTAAAGCTGCTAAGAAAGCAGTCTGAAGTTCAGGAGGCATGTCTCTGATAAACATATACAACTGGAAGTCAACAGAACATATATAAAGGATACATGACAACAACTGAGAAGGGTGGAAATGGGAGGGAGGGGGAGCACAGGAAGTGGGATGGGATGGGAGTAATAGACAGAAAACTGTACTTGAAAAATAATTAAATAAATTAAAAAAATAATGCTTAAAAAAAGAACATAAAAAGTATTTGAAATAATGGAATAGGTGAATTCACGCAGGGTTGATGTGGGATAATTAGAGAGGAGGACCATAGAGAAAGCTGAGACATAACTAACATTCAAGCAACTGGTTATGGCAAAGAAGGTTGTAAGAAAAAGCCATAATGGTGTCTTAGAAGCCAAGGGAGAAAGTACTTCGAAGAAAAAGGGAGTGGTCAACAAGCTCTAACTTACCTGAAAGGCCAAGTAAGATAAACTTGAAAAGATCCGAGAAAATTGAGCAATGCAAAGTCACTGATGACTGTTGCTCAGCTACAAGTGGAAATGGATGACTCCTTAACCAAATCTTTCCTTTCACTTCCTTTTTTTCATTCTCATAACATCTGTCCTGAAAGTTTGGCCAGTTTGAGAAAAAATAATTCCCAATTCAAAGTTTAGGTGTACATGTCTGAGCAAGAAAAGCAGTGCTTTGCGTGGAGAGTCTGGCATGGCATATGACACGGAGAGAAGGGCATGAGTGACAAAAGTCTCTCTCACTTCTGTCTTTACTGCCTACTAGAGAATGAAAAAAGCTAAATTTCTTGTTGCTTTTGGGTTTTGTGAGAGTTGTGTTCCTGTTGATCTAACAACATTTTTCTTATTGGAAATACTGTGTGAAAAATATTTATTCCTTTTTACTGGAGTTAATGAATAACACAAATTTTAAATCTATTAGGATAATTTTTGAAATCTATAATCCTTCCATTAATTTTTATATATTTTCTTTCATAAGTATACTTTGCGCATGGTAGCAATCATTGCACATGTATTTTTCTCAAGTTATGGTTATAGGTTAAAATAAGTTTATAATTTTTTACCATCTCCTTTAGATCCTTAGAACTAGAAAATCTTGCCTTCAAAAGCCAAGAAGTATGTTGAACTCTTAAAATACTTAGAAATCTGGAGGAGACTTTAAAGATCATCCTATTCAATCCCTCATTTTAAAGATAACTAAATTAAAACCCTGAAAAGTAGAATGGATTTACTTCACTCTAAGAAAGAAGTAATACGTGGCAGAACCTTCTCTAGATCCCTGGTCTTTGGAGTCCAGTTTCCAGCACTCTGGCCACCATCATACCCCTTTCTCTATCAGTGGGTTTGTTGTACACTTCATCTGGGGGATTGTGAATGTAACCACAATAGTCTGCAGATCCTGCCATCAAGAAATAGAGTCCATGTACCCACTTGTTTTGACCACAGAATGCAATGAAAGTGAAGTTGCATAATTGTCATCCTAGGTCTTAAAAATCTTACAGGTTCTGCTGTCATACTCTTAGAATTCTGAGACCACATGAAGAATCCAGGGCTACCCTGCTGATGAGAGACAGGAGGCTCAGTGACCATTGTTATTCTGTCAAACACCAGATATATGAGTGACACTGTTTAGATTATCTAGCCTTTAGCTGACCTGAAAACAGAGATTAGAGGAACCTGCCCAGACCACAGGAACTATGCAATCAACTCATAGAATCAAAAATGAAATGACTGGTTGCTTTAAGGCAGTAAGTTTGGGGATTTTCTTAACACTGAAAGTCAGTGGGTGCACACATTGCTTCATTGTGCTGATAACCTACTCCATTCGAGTAAATCATCCTTCATGTTTTATGGTTTCTTGAACAAGAGGCTAGGAAGTACGTTTTTGCTGACTTAATTTTTTTTATTATTTTCTTTTACAATAAAAGCCTTAAAAGGAAATTTATAGAACAGATTTCTGTACATGCAAGTCTATGTACAGCTCTTTGCAGGCCATCTGCTTTGAAAAGAACTGTTGGTAGAGCTCTGTATTTTTACCAGCAATCTTCATTTTTCCTGCCCACATCTCAATGCATTCAACACGGACCTATACCTGTGGATCAAGGTGGTACTAAAGTGATGGGGGGGTGGGATGAGGAGGCAGCTCCACTGTAAGTTAGGATGCAGCAGTGACTTTTTTTCTTAGTTAGTCTCCAGATGGGGGCTTTCTAAATAAATACTGCAGAAGGATCTCCCATGTGATGCACTGAAGGAAACAAAGAAGAATTAATCGTATATTGTAGATCTGGAGCATGGCAGACGAACAAGCTAAAAACTGCTACCCCATCAGAAGGTTTAGGGATTTATTACTCACATCTATTTATTTCCATGAAATCTTGATACAAACTGACTCAACAAAAGTGAGCTTATAGAAAATGTCCATATTTGGCTGATTAAGTCCTGAAGTCACATGGACTTTTGTGTTCTAGTGATCCAATCTTGTGATCGAGTACCATTCACTGCACATGGGTGTGGGACCACCTGTTTACATCTCCACATGTCTTCACACATCTCTGCTTCTCCATCGCTCATACCTATCGGGATAAATGTGGCTTCTTTAATTCCTTGGTTGTTAGACTTCCATTCAGCCTGATTTTTGGACTATTCTGGTTAATAGTTGTTTTTTAGTTTATTTGTAATTTTTGCTGTGGTTGTGTGAGGAGGTGAATCATATTTGCCTGTGCCTCCATCTTGACTGGAAGCTGAATTTTCTTTAAAACTGCTGCTGATTTATAATCAGCTGGTCTAGTTCTCTTCTCAGGCCTTCAGTCCATAAGATAATACATCTGCTTCTATGTTGAAGTGGAATATTGGTTCCTTCCTGCATTTGAAGGAAGGAAACCAGGGGAATTTGCCAAATATCTACCAGAATTTTCTTGTGTGCATCTTCTTCCAAATATATGAAAATTCCCCTTAAACAAAGGCCCAATTTCAATTATTTACTTCTTACCAGAACATGTATTAGATGAACCTTATGTCCTACCTCTCATATGTATATGTGTGTAACTGAGCCAGGTGGACAGACAGCCTAAAGAATATTTTGCCTATATTTAACTCTGGCCTCCTGGAAATAACTGCAAGTCTCCATGTAATGCCTGGAGAAAAGGCATTCTGAACCATAGACAATAACACCAGCAACTGCCTATTTGCTTGAACAGACAAAGTAGCACACTAACAATACTTGTTTGCTCCCAAAGACAAATGAGTAAACTACCTCCAAAATTAAAGGTAATGTTTAAAAATAGCAATGATGGTGTTGGCAATGATAATAGTAGCTCACACTGACTCCGGCCAAGATGGAGGCGTAGGTGGAAATACTGTGCCTCCTCGCACAACCAAATTTAAGGACAACAAAAATTTAGAAACAAAAACGCAAGCAAAGAGACAGAAAAGTAAACTGTACTGGGTCCAACATCTACAAACCATTCATCCAGACCGGCAGGAGGGGTGGGTCGGCGGTGGTGGAGAGCGGTCCCGGCAGAAGGAGGCAGTGACTGGCGACCCAGGCGGGCACAGACAGAAACCCAATAAGGCTTGCAAGGCAGCTGTCTGGCTGACCAAGGACACACATTTGCACACAGAGAAACCAGGCAGGTTTAACAACGGTCAGTGAGAAAGACCGGCAACCCAGGGCCCCAGCAAGGGGAAATAAAGCCTAACAGCACCAATTAAAAAACTTTCAGGGGCTGAGGTGCCAGGAGAGGCTCCTAGCCCCACAGGAGAGTTTGTTGGGGAGACCCAGAGGATCCTAGAACAAACACAAGCCCATCCACCCAGGAACCAACACAAGAAGGGCCCAATTTGCTTGTGGGAAGTGGCAAAGGGGGCCAAAATTTGAGAGAGAGCAGAAAAAAAAACACCATTGCTTCTCTCTGACCCCGCCCCCAGTTACAACCCTGAAACTGGGCTGACCCACCCCAGTGAACACCTAAGCTTTTGCCCCTCACACGTAAAAGGCTCAGACAGACCAAAACATTATGGCTAAAGCAGAAGAACAGCTCTAAGCCTCGGAGCCAATAATTCTAAGCAACCGAGAGATAGCCAACTTATCAGATGCACAGTTCAAAATACTGGTGATCAGGATGCTCACAGAACTGGTTGATTTTAGTCACAAATTAGAGGAACATATGAAGGCTAAACTAATTGAAATGAAGGGAAATGCACAGGAAACCAATAGTGATGGAAAGGAAACTGGGACTCATATCAAGGGAGTGGACCAGAAGGAAAGAAGAAATGACCAAACATAAAAATGTGAAGTAACAAGAATTCAAAAAAGTGAGGAGAGGCTCCAGGACATCTTTAAACGTTCCAACATCTGAATTATAGGGGTACCACAATGGGGAAGAGGAAGAGCAACAAGTGGAAAATTTATTTGAACAAATAATAAAGGAGAACTTCCCAAATCTGGCAAAGGAAATAGACTTCCAGGAAGTCCAGGAAGTTCAGAGAGTCCCAAAGAAGTTGTACCCAAGAAGGAACACACCAAGGCACATATAATTACATTAGCCAAGATTAAAATGAAGGAGAGCATTCTAGAAGCAGCAAGAGATTAGGGTACAGTCACCTACAAAGGAGTTCTCATCAGATGGTCAGCTGATTCCTCAAAAGAGACCTTAAAGGCAAGAAAGGGCTGGAAAGAAGTATTCCAAGTCATGAAATGCAAGGACCTACATGCAAGATTGCTCTATCAGCAAAGCTTTCATTTAGAATGGAAAGGCAGATAAAGCCCTTCTCAGATAAGGTGAAGTTAAAGGAGTTCATCATCACCAAGCCCTTATTATATGAAATGTTAGAGGGACTTATCTAAGAAAAAGGAGATAAAAAATATGAACAGTTAAAGGATATCAAACTCAGTTAACAACCACACCTAAAACAAAAGCAAACTAAGGGGACAACTAGATCAGAAGTGGAACCATAGAAATGGAGATCCCGTGGAGTGTTATCAACAGGGGAGTGGGAGGAGGAGAAGGGGGGAGAAGTTACAGAGAATAAGTAGCATAGATGGTCGGTAGATAATAGATAGGGGGGCCAAGAATAGTATGGGAAATGTAGAAGCTAAAGAACTTGTGACGCATGAACATGAACTAAAGGAGGAATGGTGGGGGAGGGGTGTGCAGGGTAGAGGGGAATGAAGGGGGGAAATGGGACAACTGTAATGGCATAATCAATAAAATATATTTAAAAAATAGTAGCTCACACTGACCTGTTACAATATGCCGGTCCTCATGTTAAATGCTTTATAGCATTTAGCGTCTTTTAAAATTTAAATCTCATAATAATCATCATTCGAAGCACCTTTTATTAAAAATAACAAAACTGGTTAAAATTACTTCTATGAATCAATAAAATTAAATAAACTTACTATAAATTGACTGTGTCCTCTAAAAATTTATATGTAAAATCTTAACCCCCAAAGTGATGCTGTTTGGAATTGGGGCTTTGGCCTCTTGAATGGGATTAGTGCCTTTATAAAAGAGACTTTAGGGAGGTATCTTGTGTCTTTTGACATGCGAGAACAGCCATCTATGATCTAGGAAGTGAGCTCTCACTAGGCACCAAATCTGCTGGTACCTTGATTTTGAAGTTCCCAGCTTCCAGATCTGTGAGAAATAAATGTCTGTTGTCTATAAGCTACCCAGTCTATGGTAGTCTGTTATAGCAGCCAGAATGAACTAAGACAAAAATATGCTGTGCACCAGGTGTTCAGCATCTTATAAAAATGACAATTACCCTAAGGAGTAAAAGGCTTGTGTTCATTGTGAGACAGATTTGAGAGATAGAAAGTGAAATTAACAAGAAGTGAAAGGAGAGGGAGTGGAAGTTTAACGAAGAGGGACATTCTGGTTATCAGTTGTTTCATGCCAAACCACTCAGAGACTTAATAGCTTCAGATAACAACAATCATTTATTTTTTTATGGATCTGAAGTTTGGCCAAAGCTCACTGGGGACAGTTTGCCTTGCTGTATTGGTGACAGTTGGGACAGCTGACCTGTGCTGAACTCAGTGGGCTGAGAATCTATTCCAAGATGGCTCACTCACATAGTTGGCAAGTTGGCAATGGCTATTGGTTCTTTACCATGGTCTTGGTCTTCTTCACAGCATGGTGGCTGGGTTACAAGAGTGATCATTCCAAGGGACAAGAAGTGGAAGCTGACAATTCTTAAGGCCTGTGCTTAGAAACTCGTATAACATCACTTCTGTAATATTTTACTGGTCAAACAGTCACAAAGACAAGACTCAAGGGGAAGTGACATAGATTTTGCTCAATTGTAAGAGTGTCAGGGATCATTTGGGTAAATGCTTTAAATTACAACAGGGACATAGAAAGGGAATACTGAGAACATGAAAGAAAAAAATGTGCCTGTTTTTCTAAAAACATTTTTATTTTTATTTTTTGTTTCCACAAAAAGTTTAAAGATTATTTATTTATTTATCTTTACAGAGGAAGAGGGGGAGAAAGAGAGGGAGAGAAATAACAATGTGCGGTTGCTTCTCACGTATCCCGTACTAGAGACCTGGCCTGCAACCCAGGCATGCACCCTGACTGGGAATCGAACTGGTAATCCTTTGGTTCACAGGCCAGCATTCAATCCTCTGAGGCACACCAGCCAGGGCTCTAAGGACAGTTTTTTAGAAAATTTAATTTAGGGCAGTGCAACCTGGATTTTTCTTAAACATTCCTGCTGATTTCCACTCAGCCTGTCCAAATCTGTGCTCAGGCAAAGTAACTAAACCTCTTTAAACCTCAGTTTTACCAATTGTAAATTAGAGATGACAGTATTTCCCTTCCAGTAAAAATTGCAAAGACAGCCTGACTGTAGTCACTGAATATGTATCTTTTCAGGCCTCTTTTTCTAATTTGAAGTAAGCTGGCTGTCTGGGAAAGTTGGTTGCGTGACATTTTGAAATCAGAGTTGAGATAGCACTATCTCTTTATTGTAAGTAATGCCAACAAAGGCCATTTCTCTGATTCTAAGTAGCTTGCTCAAGTTGTATTACTTGAAAATATACTCGGTAATGTCATCCTATGATTTCAGGACCAAAGTCATGGCTTTTCAATGAGAATAACATAAGAAGTGATCTTAAGAAGACTAAATTGTCATATAAAATTCTCAGTCACTGAGTTGACACTTTTCCAACACTGGATGATTTTTGTTCAATCATTAAAAAATAAGTCATTGTTGTATCATGAGGCATATTTTAAAATCTCCATTAAGTACTGTATCAGAATATTAAGAAATATTTTCAGAATGGAATGCAACCACAGAATAGATTAACAATGCATTTGCTGTCATTTCCAAAGTTAAAACATTTATCCCTCTAGGCTTCTTTTTTTGATATGCTGTTCAGCTTAGCATCTGAGTAAATATTAATTTTTAATTAGGATTGTCTATAGCTTCTGGTTGTATACTTAATACAATATTCAAAACTTATCTGGTCAATGCAACAAATATTTGATAATATTCCTACAATTCAAAATTGTGACTCAGGACCTTGAAAATTAGTACAAGTAAAGAGGAGGGAATAAAGCAAATAAATATGGAACATGACTAAAAGTGAAGCTATTCCACATCAAGCTAGATAGATATATAGTGAAGAAATATAATGTCATCAGTTTCTCTGTTGTAAATCTGTTATTATTATTTAATTAGTAATATGTATTTTCATTTCATGAATATAAATTAATCTTTCAATTTAAAAATGTTCACCCTTGTGTGTGTCATTATCTCATTAACTCCAAGTGTTTTAGAAAAACTGTACAGATGATGATGACATAAGCATTGAGCTAGATTGCTCCAAGATAGTGTAAATGAGAAAAGAAGGGAGCCAAAGACAGAGTCCAGGGAATGCCCACATGAAAGAGATAAAGAAGAGTCAAAGAAGAAGGCTGAGGAAGGAGAGATCAGAGACGTAGGAGGAAATGCCGAGGAGAGTGTTTTCATGAGATCAAAAGGAAAGAACATCCTGAAGAAACTTTGCTAATCACAAAAAGGAATCACCCAGTCACATGGGGAAAAATTGAGAAGACTTATCAAATAGAGAATCAGTAAACTCAATGAGAGCATTTTCAGCACAGTGGTATGTCTAGAAACCCCTTCACTTGGATTGAAGTGTGGGAGGGAATAAAGCAATAGAAACAGTGAGTACAGAATACTCTTTCCAGATTCTTGGCAGAAAATAGAAGGTGGAAGATAAGATGTTAGCTGAGTGGATATACTGTCAAGATGGTGTGTATGTGTGTTTCCTAATATGAAAATAAATTGTTTAAATACTGACTGAAATCAGATAATATAAAAGGAATGTTTAAACGGAGGATTCTAGAGCATGGGTTTGAAGGACCTGGAAGGGATGAGATCCAGAACTAGATGCAGAGAATAACCTCAGATAAAATAACCTCAGGGTAATTTAAAGGACATAGGGAAGAATGATTAGAAATGTAATTTTTACAAGGTGTGCTTAATATAGGTACAGAGAACAGACTGAGAACTGTCATGGGGAAGGGGGAGTGAGGACTGGGTGAAAAAAGGTGAAGGGATTAAGTACTACTTAGTACAACTTGGTAGTTACTGAATAATCACAGAGATGTAGATTATAGTGTGGGGAACAGTCAATAATATAACTATGTATGAGGCCAGGTGGGTACTTGAAATAGAAGAGGGACTATTGTATAAAGCATATGATATTTTTAACATCTGAAAGTAACACAGAATACTATTGAAAGTAACTGTAATTGAAAAATAAAAAAGAAATTATTTTAAAAGGTGTAGTTGATGAAGCAATATTGGCCATCGGTTGATAACTATTGAAGCTGGATGATATGTACATGAGGGTTCAGTTTATATTTTATGTAGTTTTAAAAATGTTTTAAAATTTCTAAGACAGAAAACTGTACTTGAAAAATAATTAAATAAAAAAATTGAGAAAAAAAATTTCCAGAATGCAATAGCTAAAAATTTAACAAGGAAATTTTGGGTAGAAGACTACTCAGAAGAAGGCTTTAGTTTCTCTGTGAAGTAGGAGAAAAGTGTGTCTGCTGAAAGTTAAGGCTGTGGGTTGAGGGCTTAATGAGAGTGGTAAAAGTTAATGAATGATCCAGGAACCAAGTATTTGACGATACACTTCAGGTTTGAAGTCTTGCATTTTCAGTGGCAAATGTTTGTATTTTGTAAGATCTTTCTCTACTACCTCCCAAAGCCTAAGTGTAGTAGCCATTGTAAAGATCCATAATTTATTTTTGATGGGCTGGTGCAACTGAGAAAAAAGAAAAGTATCCGTAAGAAAAATTTAACATCACGTGTTACTCATGAAAAAGCTATTGTGTTATTTTTTAAGTAGGAAAATACTCAGTGTAAAAATCTTGGGATTTTGAGAAGAGAGAAAGAATGATTTGAGAGGTATATTTTCTTTAATAAAATCTCATATAATGTTATATAGTACTTTCTGTCACTAGCTATAACATTCAGGAGGGGAAAGATATAGCAGGGCTTGAGACCATCAACTTAATGTGTATAAGAGAGTGTGTGTGAGTGAGGTATGATAGGGACAGTAGAATAAAGCAAAGAACCTAGAAGTCCACATCTATACTTTTCCAGGGCACAGGCTCTGTGTCCAATTGTGTGTAGCTGTACGAACCCTATGCTCAGATTACATTGATAGTCACAGTCCTGATTAAACAAATTCAGACATGCATCCATGGAGACACAAAAGATCCACTTGGTTTTCAAAACTGAAGGGGCCCACTATAGTGCAGTATTCTGCAAGAATGTACAAACTCAGTGTGAACTTTGACAAGAGATAAGCACTTTATTTTAAATGATCTATTTCAGTAATTACATGATCCCAACAATTTGTACAAATCCAGAGTACTGTTAATTTCTTGTACAACTGAAGAAGTAATTCAGAAATATTAAAGAAAATTTATTCGTTTAGCTAATCTACTCCCCCTTTCCACATGACCAGTCTTCAACTAAAACCAATAATTTATGAGTAACAGCTCAGATCAGAAGCTGCTTTTCTTCTCAGAACAAGCAAGGTGTCTTACAAAAGAGGTTAAGAATATATTGAAGTTTCCTCTAATGTCTCTTTTTTCTACCCCTTGTTGATCTCAATTAGATAAAAGTAAATCAGTTTATCAAGGGATTTCCTGAGGCTCAAATACTCTAGGTGACTAGATGAGGTGTGAAGGCCAAATGGCTCACTAGGGATCATTTTAATCAGTGGGCACCAGCAGCGGATAGTTTGTCCATTAGTTATTTTTGGTTATTCCAGCACCACACCTGAGAGAAGTGAGCAGAGGGAAGTAAGGGGTGGCTAATTTTGGAATGGTAAGGAGGTTGGGAGGAGGAAAACCTTCTGAATGTTCTAGTGCCGTAGAGAATATTATGACAAAACTGTTTCTGCCAAATTAACCTCCTTATTACCATCTACCCTATAAGTCAGCCCTAGGAAAAATAGTGTAGTAAGTTATAATCTCTAGTGCCCTTTTCCCCTTTCTGCTTACTTCTCCTACCAGTCTTTTCCATTTTTCAGCATTGAACCCCAAATTCCCTTATGTTGTGACTCTCCCTTTGCCACCTACCAAAATGTGATCCCATCCTGTGATTTGGACCTTTCTTTCCCTTATTCAACTTTGTCCCACAGAACCTGAGCAAATGTGTGTGTTATTTTTTGCAATACCCAAATAGGACTTCCACATTGGCATGTTCAGGAAACTAAGAACCTCATAAGAGTTACCTTCAAGCAATGGTATAAGGACTCTGCCAAAAAGAATGGCATCTTTAAGGAGTGGCAACAATTTGAACAAACAATATTTTGAGTCTTTTTGCTCACCTCAACTATGGCTTAAATTCAGTAATAACTGAAGTTGCTTTCAGTTTTTGTTTCTATGTATGGACAATGACTTGGGGGCTTATTTGAAAGAGGAACCATGCCCATCTGGCTCATCTTCATGTTCACCCACACATGATCTCCCCTCAACACCTCTGTGTATCTGGTACATAGAGTTCCACAATTGTTTCCCACATATAATAAGAATGAGCATGATTGTTGATTTTCTCATTGGGAATCTAGAAATACCAAGAAATACTTTTTTATTTTAATAGCAGGTTTTGAAATATTATTTTAAATATTTGCTGAGGGTCATATAATCACTATACAATTAATTCTTATATCTTGTGGAATTAGATACCCTTATAAGAGTTTATAGATAAAGAAATTATGTTGAAATCCTGGTTTAAGAACAAAGGAGAAGCAAAATTTAGATTTAAACTTCAGATGAAAAATTTTGAAAGCTAAATTGAAGCCAGTTTATGCTTAATCAGTGACAGAAATGGTGAATATTCTGAGATGGCTATTTTCTTATTGGAAGTCCTTAATTATCTACTTAGAACATTTGTCTTTCTCTTGACAGGATATATTTTGATGATAGAAAAAATAGTTTTCACTTTAATAGTATCTCAGATTCTGTTCTCAAGTGTCACCCATCCACCAGCAAGTACAATCACCTCTATCTCTTAGATCTGTTTTAGTGTTTTCATTTTGACTTCCCTAGCCCTTGCCTGGAAGAGAGAAATAATTTTTAAATTCTTCATCCTGCAGCCATTCTTATTTCCTTACAACTTATACTCCTCAGATCAGTATAACTTTCTCACACTTTTACAAACACAAATCAGTTCATGACATAAACTCTGCCTCCTATTTGCATTTCAAATAAAATTGAAGCTTTCTTCCAAGGCCTACTAAATCTTACATGACTCATCACTTTCCCTTAAATCCTTTCACTCTTCTCCTTGCTTTCTATACTTCTACCATTATACCTCTAGCCATTCTAGCCATCCTATGTCTCCTTAAACATGGTGAGCTTACTACCTCTGAGTCCTTGTGCTTGCTTTTTATTAACCATTGTGCTAACATTGCTAGCATTGTTAATTGAACCACTTAAACTTTATAGAATACAAGCAGAAAACAGCTTTATTCTTTCCTATTACTGCCCTTTGGTTAAATTGTTTTTTCTTTAACCATAAATAAAATTCTGGACAGATCCCATAGTTTGTTTGATGGCTTTCAAATAGGAAAAGGTCCAGTAAAATCTAAAGCTGTGATTCTCAATAGATGAGGCACTACTCACTGGGAGGCATTGGAAATTCATAGGGCACTTTTCATTGTTGCATTGGTGGAGGGTAACAGAAAATCATTTTACTAACAGGCATACCATTCATGGTATATAAAAAACTGATATGATATACTTGTATAACTGTTGGATTCATGTCAGATCTGTGTGTATATATATATATATATATATATATATATATATATATATATATATTTGAGTTTTTTTTTCAATTTTATTTACTATTTCNTGTATGCACCCCCAACCACCCTGCATCCCCCCTCATTAGTTCAGGTCCATGGGTTGTACATGTAAGTTCTTTGAGTCCTCTGTTTCCTATACCATTTTTTAATCTCTCCTCATCTATTTTATGCCTGCTAATTATGCTTCTTCCCTGTACTTTCCCCTCCATTTCTCCCTTCCTGCTCCCCACTGAAATCCCTCCATGTGATGTCCATTTCTCTGATTCTGTTCCTGTTCTGGTTGTTGGCTTAGTTTTTGTTTTTGTTGTCTTTCTTTTCTTTTAAGTTCATTTTTTGATAGTTGTGAGTTTGTTGTCATTTTTCTGTTCATAGTTTTGATCTCCTTTACCTTAGATAAGTCCCTTTAACATCTCATATAATAAAAACTTGGTGATGATGAACTCGTTTAACTTGACCTTATCTGGGAAGCACTTTATCTGCCCTTACATTCTTAGTGAAAGCTTTGCTGGATGGAGTTATCTTGGATGTAGGTCCTTGACTTTCATGACTTTGAATACTTGTTTCCAGCCCCTTCTTGCCTACAAGGTTTCTTTTGAGAAATCAGCTGATAGCCTTATGGAAACTCCTTTGTAGGTAACTGTCTCCTTTTCTTTTGCTGCTTTTAGGATTTTCTCTTTGTCTCTAATGTTGGGTAACATAATGATGTGCTTTGGTGTGTTCCTCTTTGGATCCAACTCCTTTGGGACTCTTTGGGCTTCCTGGACTTCATGGGAGTCTATTTCCTTCACCAGATTGGGGATGTATTCCTTCATTATTTGTTCAAATAAATGTTCAATTTCTTGCTCTTTTTCTTCTCCTTCTGGCACCCCTATACTTTGGATATTGGAACATTTCCTGTTGTCTCAGAGAATTTTCAGCCTCTGTTCATTTTTTATTCTTGTTTCTTTGTTCTGTTCCAGTTGAATGTTTATTTCTTCCCTTTGTTCCAAATAATTGCTTTGAGTCCTAGTTTCCTTGCTGTCACTGTTGGTTCCCTGGATATTTTGCTTTATTTCATTTTGGGTATATTTCATTTTTTGTTTCATTTTTTGACCAAACTTAATCAGTTCTGTGAGCATTTTGATTGCCAGTGCTTTAAATTCTCTATGAGACTTAGAAGATGAAAAATATGAACAGTGAAAGGACAGCAAACACACAGCTATTAACAACCACACCTAAAACAAAAGCAAACCAAGTGGACAGCTAGATCAGGAGTGGAACCATAGAAATGAAGATCACATGGAGGGTTAGAAACAGGGGAGTGGGAGGGGGAGAAGGGGGGAGAAGGCACAGAAAATAGCATAGATGGTAGGTAGAAAATAGGTAGTGGGGAGGGTGAGAATAGTGGGGGAAATATAGAATCCAAAGACCTTGAGACACGTGGTTATAAACTAAGGGGGGCAGAATGGTGGGGGAGGGAGGGTGCGGGTGGAAGGGATTGAAGAGGGGAATAGAACAACTGTAATGGTATAATCAATAAAATATATTAAAAAAATAAAAAAAAAAGAAAAAGTAGAAGGCACTTAAATCCTATTTCCTATTTGATATAGTCATAGGGTTGGTCTCAATAAACAGAATAAAATGTTGGCAACTGGGTAAAGAGGGGCAAAGAAAAAAAATAAAAAAAATAAATAAATTCTCTATGAGATAGGTTGGCAATATTCTCATCAGTTAGTTCTGAGGTTTTGCTGTGTTCTTTCATTTGGGCCATATTTCTTTGTCTTGGTATAGCTGATAGTTTGTAAGGGGATGGGGCCTTAAGTATTCACCCAGGCAGGGCAACCATCTTTGCTGCACTTCGAGGATACCTGGGGAGAAGTGACCAGAGAGGGAACAGTGCAGCTTGCCTGCTCATCTCTAGCACACTTTCCAACAGACTTTTGTGTGAGACTGGAAGTATCTCCCACTATGGCAACCCCAGTTCACAGTCAGCTCTGAGTCTCAGTTTTCCCCTTAAGTCAGTCCCTCCCACACAATTGCCAAGCTTGGCTGTCAGTCCTACCCCTCAGCTACCTCACAGTGGTTTTTCTGAGTCAGCTCACCTAGTCCACCTTACCAGTTTGGTTGTTCTGGTTGATTTTTTCTTTAATTCATTGGTTGTTGGAGTTCCTTGCAGTTTGATTTTCTGGTGCTTTTGGTTGTTTATTGATTTTAGATTGGTTGTTATCCTCCTTTTGGTTGTGCGAGAAGCAAAGAATTTCTACCTACACCTCCATCTTGGCCAGAACTCTGAAATGTGTATTATTTTTATCATAAAGTGCTTTCCTTTCTCTTATTTCTCTTTTCTCTTATAGTTAGAGCAATACATTTATTTTTTTAATTATGTGTTTTGGTAGCATGTATTATTTATACATTTTATTTTGTAATATTAAAGAGGAGTGTTAAAGATATTTATTATAAAAATAAGGGATTTAGTCTAAAATTACTAAGGATGACATCAGATTAATAAGAAATTTTGTATCATTGAGGTTCTCCCCTCCATTCTTTACCCTCAGCCTTTACGCACCACCCACAGGAAAGCAGTTCACTACCATAATGGCCTCTTTTCTTGCTTCCCCCTCAGGAAAGCCTGAGAACTCAATTTCATTCCAATCTCTGCAGCATCCAAATTCCAGAGGGCACAGCTACTGAGGTGTTTTTTTTAAACCACTCAACTGAGGAAAAGGAAAACATGGCAAGACTTCAGTAAATTATCCTCTAGAAAATTTTCTAATGACACATCAATTTCTTTTTACTAATCTTATCAGAAGAGCACATGGAATAACCTGAGGGGAATGAACTGGCTTGGCTCTTGCCACCTCTTTTTCAAGTGCCCCATAGATTTTTCTGGCACCTTGGTTTATGAACCTCTGCCACAACCCCAAAGCAAGAAGTTAGGATGGGGATTCCTTAACATTTGTTAGGATGAGGATTCCCCTAGGAATGAATCTGAATATTGGGTAAGAATGTCATTTTCTAAATGGTCAGCTCACTGTTGAAGATACTTTTACTCAAATGTCAGTATCAGTGGCATATTTAACATATTTGATATGCAGAGCATGTACTTTTTTAACATTTCACTCCTCTATATGACAAAATTATATGTAATCACCATGCTAACCACAAAGAAAATATCTAGTCTATAAACAAAAATCTGTAACTACAAAGTAAATGAGAATGTATTTAGTGCCACTGAGCTGCACAAAAATGGTTAAGGTGGCAAATTGTATTTTATGTATATTTTACCATAGTAAGGAAGCTCATCAGTAGTTGCAGTAATTGTTTAGAATTTAGACAACAAAAGATTGAGGGTGGGAAAATTATGTTATCATTGATATTGTTTACAGTTGTTAGTATATGATGCTAATAAAAATAAATTGTTTTGCCCTGGCTGGCATAGCTCAGTGGATTGAGTGTGGGCCTGTAAACCAAAGGATCTCAGTTCAATTTCCAGTCAGGGCACATGCCTGGGTTGCAGGCCAGTTTTCAGCAGGGAACACACAAGAGGCAACCATACATTAATATTTCTCTCTCTCTCTCCTTCCCTTCCCCTCTAAAGATAAATAAATAAATCTTTAAAAAATAAGATTGTTTTGAATTTATTTTATTTTTTATATTTTCAGAGACAATATAACCTCTTATTGCTTATGCCTAGGACACATCACTTCCCATTTTCCCACCCTTTGTACACCACTGTAATGGTTAATTTCATGTGTCAACTAGACTGGGCCATGGAGTGCCACAAAGTTTGGTTCAGCGTTATTCTGGGTCTATCTGTGAGCAGGATATTTTTTGAGTGAGGTTAACATTTAAATTAGTAGACTGAGTAAAGTGCCCTCCCTAATGTGGGTGAGTCTCATTTAATCAGTTGAAGACCTGGATAAAACAAACAGGCTGAGTAAAGAAGAATTCACTCTTGACTTGACTTTATTTTATTTTTTAAAATATTTTATTTATTTATTTTTAGAGAGAGGGGAATGGAAAGAGAAAGAGAAGGAGAGAAACATCAATGTGTAATTGCCTCTCACATGGCCCCCACTGGGGACCTGGCCCGCAACCCAGGCATGTGCCCTGACTGGGAATCGAACTGCAACCCTTTAGTTTACAGCCTGTGCTCAATCCACTGAGCTATACCAGCCAGGGTTCTACTTGACTTCTTTTGCTCTGGGTCATTGATCATCTCCTGTCTTCAGACATGGATTCAGACTGGAATTTACCATAAGATCTTCTAGGTCTTCAGCTTCCTGACTACACATCTTGGGACTTCTCGTCTACAGCCATACCACCCTGAATACACCCAATCTTGTCTGATCTTGAAAGGTAAATAGGGTTGGGCCTGGTTAGTACTTGGATGGGAGATCTTGGGACTTCTCAACTTTCATAATTACATATATATATATGTGTGTGTGTATATATATATACACACACATATATATATGTATACACAATATGTATATAAATATATATGCTATGCATATGTCTACACACATCTATAATCATACATATGTATATTGTGTGGTTATATATATTATATATATACTGCATGTATATACATACAAGGTCTCTCCAGAAGATATCCAGCCATGTAATATGAAAAATAGGGACATCTATTGAAGAAGATACAAGATACAAGAAACATTGTACATAGGACAATGACATCTAAGTCCCCTTCAAACTAGGCAACTTGGGACCACACACAGTTCTCCCAATCACCATCGGCTACCCCATCATGTTTTATTGAATCTCATCAATGGTTTGAAATCTTTTCCTTTTCAAAAGTGATTTTAATTTTGGAAAAAGCCAGGAGTTGCAGGTCACCAAATCTGGGCTGTAGGGGAGCTGAGTCACCTGGGTGACTTGATGTTTCACAAAAAAATTCTGCACAAGCCATGATGCATGAGCAGGGGCATTGTTGTGATGAAGCTGCCAATCACCAGTTGCCCATGGCTTTGACCTCCTGAATCATCCAAATAGTTTTCATGGAGAATGTTTATGCTTAACTCAAAATCTGATACAGGTTTTTTGCTCTACTCAGTCATTTTGAATGTGATGGCCACACAGTACACTTGCTCATTCAATGGCATGTACTGCCCCCACTGACTAGTACAGTGAAGTCATTATCTTTCATGCATATGCATTCCAGTCCACTTTCCTTGGCTGCCAGGTTACATTTATGTCACCCAAACAATTTTCATTATATTAACAATGGCTGGATTTTTCCCAGACAGACTCTGTTTATATATATATATATACACACACACACTTGTATTAGATTATATATTACAAACTCTATTATGTACTAATACAATATGTATGTGCATACAATATATGTATATATGTATAATTTATTGCATATGTTGATTTCTCTAGAGAACCCTAATACAACCACTGTTCAGTAGAATCACCCTCCATAATCATATAAGCCAATTCCATTAAATCTTATACACAGGGGTTGGCAAAAGTAGGTTTACAGTTGTGAGTATGTAAAAAACAGAGTTTATTCTTGTATTATTATTTCTCCTTGTTATATATATATATATATATTTTTCATATGAACAACTATAAGCCTACTTTTTCCCACCCTTATAAAATATTATGATCTATATATACAATATATCACATAGATAACCAATAAGACATCATTTATTTAGACTGAGGAATGTATTCTGAAGTTATATTAAAATATTAATCCTCCTGAATTAGGGACTCCCAACTATTATGTTTGAGGAACTACCTTTTTCTTGTATAAATTAATAGAAAAAAGTCTTATGGTGAAGGATTTTTCTAACCTCTGGAATATCTTGTTGAACAAGATAGACAAGCTTCTTGATTTTGTGGAGCTTGCATGCTTGTATTGGGGAAAGGCAAACCTTTTTGGTTACCAGACTAGGAGTGGAATATGCAGTAGAGGGAGATGAAACACTTGATAGGAATCTTTGGAAAAACACATGTTAATGGTCTCCTACATTCCCTTACACTTTGGAAGGACTATAGACATTGGGATGTGAATCTACATCAGCTGATCTTGTAGAATTGGGAGATGGATAGATTTTTCACAGTGTAGTAGATTGAGGGCCTTTCTATGATTAAGACTAGTTGCAAATAAATATTAATGCATTGAACTGAAATCAAAGCTCTATATTTTCCCCAATGTGTCACTATTTGATACACTGTGTATGTTATTAGCATTTAAAACTTATAAATCATTTTGTAGATTGCATTATCTAATAGACCATGTAAAAAACAAAATGAACAATGGTTTTTCATCTTAGTGTAAAAGCCTTCAAGGCCCCACACCATCTGCACCATCACCCCCAACGCACACACACACACCTCTTTAACTTTAACTCTCTTCTTCTCTCACTTTAGCTATTCCTATGTTGGTTCACTTGCCATTCCTTGAACATCCTGGCATAAACTTGCCACAGAGACTTTGCACTTGCTGTTTCCTTTCACTAGAACACTCTTCTTCCAGATATCTAAATGGATCACTCTTTCAAGTTTTTATCAAAATATTGCCTTTTCAATGAGGTAATGTCTTTATAATTACCACTCCCATCCTTCACCCTACAAACATATTTCCAACTCTATTCCTTATTTATTATGTCCATATCATGTGTCATCAGCTAATAAACTATTTCTCTCTCCCCACTAAAATGTAAGCTGCAAGAGTGCAGGAATTTTTGTCTTCTTCATTTACTGATATATCTCTAAGCAGGACTAACAGTACCTGACAAAAATAAGTCATGCATTAGATATCTGTTGAATGAATGAAAAAAGAAAAGGAAAATTTAAAAAAGAAAAGAAGAGAAAAAGGCTTCAGAAAATATTTCAGTTTCAGGAAGACACAGACAAACAGTGAGCAACACACCAGTTTTCTTCTTGCTGTCATTCTCGCTCTCTCTAATAAAGTAGATAAGAAAGAAAATAACAATTACTTTGTTAGAACCCTTAAAAAACTAAATGTTTTTATACACAATGTCTCATTTGATAAAAATGTTAGAATATATTTCTAGAGAAGTTTATTGCTAGGATGTGAGAATTTTACATTAGCATATTATTTCTCATTTAACCAAATTAAATTTATACAGAAACAGTCCACTTCTTTATTAAATGATTGGTACTTTTAAGTTATTTTGTTTTTTTCAACAGCCTTTGATTTATTGTTTATCTTTTGTACTTTCTTTTTTTCCACTTTTTTTATTTAATTATTTTTCAAGTACAGTTTTCTGTCTATTACTCCTATCCCATCCCACCTCCCGTGCTCCCCCCTCCCTCCCATTTCCACCCTTCTCAGTTGTTGTCCATGTATCCTTTATATATGTTCCTCTAAATCCCTCCCCTATTTCCCCTGAAATTCCCTCCCCTCTCCCCTCTGGTCACTGTCAGCCTGTTCTCTATTTCAGTGTCTTTGGTTATATTTTGCTTGCTTGTTTGTTTTGTTGTTTAGCTTCCTGTTAAAGGTGAGATCATATGGTATTTGTCCCTCAACACCTGGCTTATTTCACTCAGCATAAATGCTTTCCATTTCCATCCATGCTGTTGCAAAAGGTAGGAGCTCCTTCTTTCTTTCTGCAGCATAAAATTCCATTGTATATATGTACCATAGTTTTTTGATCCATTCATTTACTGACGGGCACCTAGGTTGCTTCCAACTCTTGGCTATTGTAAATTGTGCTGCTATGAACATTGGGGTGCATATGTTCTTTGGGACTGGTGTTTTAGGGTTCTTAGGATACAATCTTAGATAAGTTATTTTGTTTTTAAAAAGTCTGGGTTTATCACTGTTTTCTACATAGTCCTGCCTCTATACATGCTATTCCCCTGATCAGAAAAGCTTCCCCTGTTCATCTATCTAAAATGCCATTAATTCATTTTTAAATTTTTTTGATTTTTTAAAGAGAGGAAGGAAGAGAAGCGAGAGATCATTGACCTGTAGTTCCCATTATTTATGCATTCATTGGTTGATTCCTATGTGTGCCCTAACCAGGGATCAAACCCACAATCCAACATATTAGAACACCACTCCAACCAAATGAGCCACCCTGTCAGGATTAAATGCCATTAATCTTTCAAGGCTTGGTATCAAAGCTATGGCAGGAGAGCAATATGCTAGTATGTAATAATAAATGAACTCAACTATTCTTCAGTTACAAATTTCACCTGTGAAATTCTGTTTCTTGGTAGTGTGAGGAGAACTTCTAAATGTAGTCTTTACTGGGGAAGAAGTGATTTGTAGTTCCATTTACCCAATGCCCAGTGGTTTTTGGAACATGGTGGGTACACAGCTAATATTTGATACTTGAATAAATGACTGTTTCTGAGTCTCTGTGTACTCAAAATTCAGTTTAATTATTCCTTGAACCACTAGAGAATGAGCCTGCATCACAACCTATATACTGTGTTGGAAAGCCATGACCATTCTATGACAAGGCATGTTTTCATATCTTCTAAACATACAGCTTCTAAACATACCACATCTTCTAAACATATAGCTTCCTAATTGCCTCCTGCACTACCCACAATATGTGCATAATGCTGTATAATGAGCTTTATTTATGCAGTTTCCCTTTATATATAATCATGGCAATGCTGTCTACTTCATACTTGAAGTTTCTGTGAATATTAACTCACTATGTGATGACTATTGACTTCCTTTGTGTGTAGGGGGACTCTGTAACTTTTATCATTTTAATCATCATAATGAGAAAGCTCTGTCTATTTCTACCATGAAATAGAATACCTGTTTACAGGATAGACTAGCATAAAAATTCTAGACCTTAAATTAATATTTGAAGACACTGTTAATCTCTGAAATCAAAGGATAAAGGACTCAGAGATTATCTTCAAGTTTCTCTTTCATCTGATATCTAGATATTGTTAACAGAATTTGTATCACCATTTAGCACAGAAAGAATCATATATTGGAGGGTGCTGAAAATACAGAGAATATAAATCTAGTGCATCTTGCACATTTTGTCTCTGCATAGGTTCCAGCTATGATATGTGGCCAAGTCCTCCATGCAAGGAGGCTTATCTTTCTCCAGGGTTTACATTTATTTTTCATGTGAATATTTGGAATCTGCCAGAATCCCACCCACATACCACTAATCTGATCAAATCTAGGCCAACTCTCCTTTTCTGTTAATTGGAAATACAAGACATGCTCAAATATCAAATAGGGTAAGCTGTTTTTAAAACACACACTCTCTATATTCTGCCAGAAAATTTATAAAAGATTTTGAAATTAAATCTACATCCTACATCAGATCTGTTAATAATTATATCATTATATAAACATTCTATGAGAAATCCATAGATATTTTAGATTTAAAATTATTCAAATTTCAATTGCATTTCAATTAATTTTATTATTGGCTTTTTGGATGTAAATTTTCCACAAAAGCTTTCATCATTTCCTTTAGGAAGAATGTATAAGAGTTAGAAATAGCCTAAAACTTAGTTCCAAATGATAGAGCTAGTATGTTATAGATTACCTTTTAAAAAATTTATTAGGGTGACATTGATTAATAAAATTATGTATGTTTCAGGTGATAATTCTATAATACATCATTTATATATTGTATTGTGTATTCACCACCTTGAGTCGAATTTCCTTCCATCACCATTTATAGTGCTTATACCTTCCTCTACCTCCCCTACCCCATTTCCTTCTGGTAATTACCACACTGTGTCTATGTCTATTAGTTGCTTTTTTTTCTGAAATTCTTCACCTTTTTCAACCAGCCTCTCACCCCCTCCCCTCTGAGAGTTGTCAGTATGTTCTCTGTGTCTATGAATCTGTTCCTATTTTGTTTGTGAGTTTATTTTGTTCATTAGTAAAAAAGAAAGTACAAGTTGAGGAAAGCTGACACTTCATTCTAAGCTTACAGCATCATCAAAGAAAGATAAACTAGAATTTAGTTCATTGTTTTGTCAGTCTTAATTTTGACTTGGAATAGCTTATGTGTTATAAATCTCAGCATTATATAGAATTGAAGCTCTTTTAGGCAAAACTTGCCTTTCTAATGCTTGCTTTATATAATTTACCCTCTTTAAAACATTGTGCACATTTATGATTATTTGTACATATGATTATGGAAATGTTGATTCAGACTTATAACTTTGATTTCTTAATTTGGTTTATTTTTTAGTGAGAATGTCTAAAGGAATAGCAATATGGCACCTCAAATTTAGCCTCAAAAGTAAAGATTTTCATTAATAAGGCCATTCTAGTCACGGTTGGGTTACAAAAGTGCAACAAGGTAACTTTGTCACTGATTTTTAAAAAAATGGATGATTTTTATTTTTAGATGGACTGTCAAAAAATAACAGGGGGAGGCATCAGTGAGAATGTTGGACTAAGAAACTCTAAGCTTTTGTTTCTTCATAAAAACAATGAGAAAATTGACCAAAATTGTCAAAAATCAAAGTTTTAAGTTCCTCTGAACTAACCAAAGGCTTCTAGTAACATAGGGAGGTATTTAGTCAAGAAATATGGCTGTATCTGTATAAGAACAGCAAGATTTGTGACATTTTAACTTATCCTAATCTCATCTACTTTTTCCAGCTGCACAGCAGTTTTGAAAAATAACAGCCTGCATTCTCAGTACTGGAAAAAGCAAAGGCTGGCTGGAGATCTTTCAAAATTCCACTCCCAAATAAGAGTTATTACCAAGTGGTTCCCTGGAAGACATCACTTGAAAGGCTTGTCTTTTTTAGCTCACTCAAGCTCTTTCAGTGCTAACCATTTCTCCCTCTCTCTATGCTAACCATTTCTCTGTGGGTGATGTAGGTAAGTTTCTAAAATGTTTTAGCACCATATGTGCATGAAGTGATGGGTAGCAGTTGATGACTAGCCAGAAAACTTAAAATGAAAAGCTGAAGAATGAGATATACACTGAGGTTTTGAAAAGCTCCATTGTAGTTCTGAGAATCTAAAAGTTCACAAACAGGCATAGGGCTTTAAAAAATGTTCATGAAGGAACAAAGAAGGCTATAATCTCTCACCTTGTGAATGAACTTGAGAGTCAACAGGAATGGAAGGCTAAGGTAGAGTTGAAAAAACTCCCTAGTGAAGTGTTAAAGGATGCCTCAACACACACACACAGACACACACCAAACAACACTTAGGCAGAGATTGGGAGACTTATTGGTTCCAGTCATCTAAGGGAAATGCTGTCCAATGATTAGCTGACCAATAAGATAACCAAACTGAAACTTCAGTGGCCCCACATAGTAAAGATGCAGACTTTACAAAATAAGTTCAGAAAAGTCACTAGACAACTAGTATAAGCAGCAGCAGTGCCCTGGCTAGTGTGGCTCAGTGGATTGAGTGCTGGTCTACAAAACAAAGGGTCACTGGATCAATTCCCAGTCTAGGGCACACGGCTGGGTTGCAGGCCAGGTTCCCAGCAGCGGGCCCATGAGAAGCAACCACACATTGACGCTTCTCTTTCTCTCTTCCTCTCTCCCTTCCCCTCTCTCTAAAAAATAAATAAATATAATCTTTTTTTAAAAGAGCAGCAGCAGCAGCAGCAGCAACAAACCCTGGTGGAAGATTTGATTTTCACAACTGCTACATTATACTGTTTAAAATGCCCAGTTCTCAAAAAAAATTGCAAAACATGCAACAAAGAAAAAAAGTGTATGACCTGTATATGGCAAAACAAGCAATCAATAAAATCTGTCACTGGGGAAATCCAGACATTGGACTTACTACACCAACTTGAAAGCAGCTATATGAAATATGTTTAAAAACCTAAAACAAAGCATGCCTAAAGAACTAAAGGGAAATATGACAGCAATGACTCACCAAATAGAGAATATCAATAAAGAGATAGAAATAACAAAACATAAACCAAGTAGAAATTCTGGAATTTAAAAGTATAACAACTAAAATTTAAAAAACTGAGTTGCACACTTAAGAGCAGATGTTAGTAGGCAGAAGAGAGGATCAGGTAATTCAAAAATAGATTAATTGAGATTTTCCAGTCTGAAGAACATAAAGAAATGGAATGAATAAATAAGAACTTCTGATCTGTGGGACATTACCCAGTATACCAATATATGCATAATGGGAGCTCTGAGAGGAGAGGAGAAAGAGAAACAGTTGGTAGAAATATGTTTGAATAAAACATGACCCAAAACTATAAAAAGTTCATTAAATATATTAATCTGTACATGCAGAAAGGCAATGAATTCCATGTAGGATAAACTCAAAGAATAAAGTCATCCCGCACCTAGGAACATCATATCAAACTATTGAAAGCTAGAGAAAAAAGATAATCTTGAAAGGAGAGCCCTGGCCAGTGTGGCTCAGTTGGTTGGGCATTGTACAACAAAACAAAAGGTTGTAGGTTCAATTCCCTGTCAGGGCACATGCCTGGGTTGCAGGTTCAGTCCCTGGTTATGGTGTACATGGAAAGCAACCAATTGATGTTTCTCTCTCACATCAATGTTTCTCTCCCCCTCAATCCACCATCCTTTCCCTCTCTCTAAAATTAAAAAATAAAATAAAATAAAATATTTTTTCAAAAGGAGCAAAGGGGTAAAACAGCTCATCATATAAAGATAACAATAGAATTTATATCTAATTTGTCATCAGTAATCAAGGATCACAGAAAACAGTGGAATGACATATTTCAAATGTTGAAATAAATAAAATATAAAATGAGATCTCTATTTCTAGAATACTTATTCAAAAATATAAAAAAATTATGACATTCCCAGATAAACAAAAACTGAGTTTGTCACTAATAGACTAGCTCTTTAAGCTAGGCCTTAATGAGTCTCTGAGAAATACTATAGGGAGTTCTTTAGGGTGAAAATAAAATACCCTAGACAATAAGTGGAATTCACATGAAGAAATGAAGAAGACCGGTAAGGGAAACTACATAGGTACTTATTGAAAAAACAACTGTTATTTGTTGTAACTCCTTTTTGTTCCCTCATGTAATATAAAAGACAACTCATAATGTGATACATATAAATATGTTAGTGAGTACACAAAGTATAAAATGCAATTTATGACAATAACAAAATAAAGGAGGAGAAATACAGCTTTATAGGAAGAAAGTCTTTATATACTACTGAAGTTAAGTTGTTTATCTTCTAAATTAGATTGTAATGAATTATATTGTGATTAATAGCCTCCAGGATAACAGCTAAAAAATTACTCAAAAGTATATAGTAAACTAAAAGACAAGTGAATTAATATATATATGAAGTATATATATTCATATATGTTTTTTATCTTATTTTATTTTAAAAAATATTTTATTTATTTATTTTTAGAGAGAGGGGAAGGGAAGGAGAAAGAGTGGGACAGAAACATCAGTGTGTGGTTGCCTCTCATATGTCTCCTACTGGGGACCTGGCCTGCAACCCAGGCATGTGCCCTGACTGGGAATTGAACCAGTGACCCCTTGCTTCACAGGCCCATGCTAAATCCACTGAGCTACACCAGCCAGGGCTATATTCATATATGTTTATTCGTATCTATGGAACTGAATTAATATATATGAAATAATATTTATAAATTATGTAAATATATATCTATTTAACACAAAATAAGAAGTATTGGAGGAATCAAAGAATGAGAGCAAAAATAAGACAAAATATAAATAGAAAAATAAATATTATTTTTAACATTCATTGCATCAGATGTAGATGGATTAAATTCTTCATTAAAGGGCAGAAATTAACAACTGCAACCTCACCCCTAAAAAATAAATAAATAAAAGGCAGAAATTGCCAGCATTGAAACAACCCAATTAGAAAATAGGCAAAGGACCTGGATAGACATTTCTCCAAAGAGGACATACTGGTGGCCAGTAGACATAAAAATATTCTCAACATCACTAATCATCAGAGAAATGCAAATTAAAACCACAATGTAAATACACATGAAAATGTAAAGGAAATCTTGATGGACATAAAGGGAGAGATCAACAGAAATACAGTTGTAGTTGGGAATTTTAACACCCCGTTCACTTCAGTGGGTAGATATTCCAGATAGAAAATGAGCAAGGAGACAGCAGCTTTAAATGACACATTAGAACAAATGGATTTAATTGGTATCTTCAGAGTATTTCACCCAAAAGCAGCAGAAGATACATAATTTTCAAGTGCACATGGAACTTTTTCTAGGATAGATCACATGTCAGGACACAAAACAAATCTCAAAATTTTAAGAAGATTCAAATTATATCAAGCATCTTCTCTGAACACAATGCTATAAAACTAGAATTCATTCACAAGAAGAACAGTGAAAGACATGCACTGACATGGAGGCTAAATAACATGTTATTAAACAAAAATGGGTCAAAAATGAGATCAAAGAAGAAGTAAAAAGATATCTTGAATCAAATGAAGATGAGGACACAACAATCCCGAATCTGTGAAACCCAGAGAAAGCAATCCTAAGAGGGAGATTCATAGTGTCACAGGCCTATCTTCAAAAAAAAAAAAAAAAGAGCAAACTCAAATAAATAACCTAACTTCACACTTTTTTATTGTTGTTCAAGTACAGATGTCTCCATTTTCCCGCCACCACTTTCTCCCACCCCACCTACCTCCACCTCTCACCCTCAATCCTATCCTCTTTGGCTTTGTTCATGGGTCCTCTATATACTTTTCTTCATGACATTTTCCCTCTTTTCCCCTGTTATTTCTCTCCCTGCTTCCCTCTGGTTACCATCAGTTTGTTCTTTATTTCAATGTCTTTGGTTATATTTTGCTTGGTTGTTTGTTTTGTTGATTAAGCTTGAGAACATGAAAAGAAACAACAAACAAAGCCCAAAGTGTGTAGAAAGAAGGAAATAAAGATCAGAGCAGAAATAAATGACATAGGGTCAAAAATGTTTAAAAGATCAATGAATCCAAGAGCTGGTTCTTTGAAAAGATAAACAAGATTGGCAAACCTGTAACCAGACTTATAAAGAAAAGAAGATCAGAGGGGAGAGTGGAGAGAATCACAGGGGAAAAGGGGAAGGACTCACATGAACAAGTATAAAGGACACATGGACAATAACTAAAGTGGGGGTGGAAATGGGAGGGAGGTGGGGAGCACTGGGGGGAGCAGGGCTGGGAATATAAGACAGAAAACTGTACTTAAACAAGAATTAAATAAAGGAAAAAAAAGAAAAGAAGAGAAAGGACCCAAATAAATAAAATCAGAAATAAAAGAGTAGAAATAACAATGGACACCAAAGAAATACAAAGGATTCTAAGAAAATATTATGAACAACTATATGCCAACAAACTGGACAACCTGGGTGAAGTAGATCAATTCCTACAAATATACAATTTTCTGAAACTAAACCAGGAAGAATCAGAGAATCTGAGTGTGTGGATTACACTTAATGAATTTGAAGCAGTAACCAAAAAATTACCAGCAAACAAAAGCCCAGGACTGGATGGCTTAACAGGTGAATTTTACCAAACATTCTGAGAAGAACTAAAACCTCTCCTTCTCAAACTATTGTATAAAATTCAAGAAGAGGAAAGGCACCAAACTCATTTTACAAAGCCATTCTAATTCCAATACCAGATAAAGACACTATAAAGATAAAAAATTATCTTTTATAGGCCTATATTTCTTATGAATGTAAATGCTAAAATCCTCAGCAAAATATGAGCAAACTGAATATAGCAATACAACAAAAGATCATATACCATAATCAAGTGGGATTTATTTCAGGAATGCAAGATTGTTTCAATAATCACAAATCAATAAATGTGATTCAACACATAAACAAAAAGGAGAAAAAAGCCACATGGTCATATCCACAGATACAGAGAAAGCATTTCATAAAATCCAGCACCCATTTATGATAAAAAACTTTCAGCAAAGTTGGAATAGAGGAAACATACCTAAATATAATACAGGCCATATATGACAAACCCACTGCCAGCATCATACTCCACGGATAAAAACTGTAAGTGTTTCCCTTAAGATCGGGAACAAGACAGGGATGCCCACTTTCACCTCTTATTCAACATAGTACTGGAAGTCTTAGCCACAGCAATCAGAGAAAAATAAGAAATAAAAGGCATCAAAATTGGAAAGGTAAAATAAAACTGTCTTTATTTTCAGATGACATGATTCTGTACACAGAGAACCCAAAGATTCCACCAAGAAACTACTAGAACTGATAAATGAGTTCAGCAAAGTAGCAGGATACAAAATTAATATCCAGAAATCAGTTGTATTTTTATATGCTGATACTGAACTAACAAAAAGGCAAATTGAGATAACCATCCCATACACAATTGCTTCAAAAAGAATAAAATACCCAGGAATAAACCTAACCAAGAATGGAAAAGACCTGTACTCAGAAGAGTATAAGATACTGAAGAAAGGAATGGAACAAGATACAAATAAGTGGAAGCACATAACATGTTCATAGATAGAAAGAACTAGCATCATTAAAATGTTAAAAACTATCTATAGGCCTGGCTGGTGTAGCTCAGTGGATTGAGCGCGGGCTTGCGAACCACACAACCGCGGTTCGATTCCCAGTCAGGCCACATGCCTGGGTTGCAGGCCAGTTCCCAGCAGGGGACTCACGAGAAGCAACCATACATTGATGTTTCTCTCCTTCTCTCCTTTCCTTCCTCTCTAAACACAAATAAATAAAATCTTAAAAAAACTATCTATAGATTGAATGTAATTCCTATCAAGATTTCAATGATGTATTTCACAGAACTACAACAAATATTTCAAAAATGTGTATGGAACCACAAAAGGTCCCTCATAGCAACAGCGATACAGAGAAAGAACAAAGTTAGAGGAATCATGCTACCTAATACGAAACTACATTCTAAGGCCATAGTAATTAAAACAACACGGTACTGTTATAAAAATAGACACACAGATTAGTGGGACAGAATAGAGAGCCCAGAAATGCACTCACGCCTTTATAGTCAATTAATACTTGACAGAGGAAGCAAACACGTGCAATGGGTTAAGGATAGTTTATTCAGTAAATGGTTTTGGGAAAATTGGATGGGTACATTATGAAAAACGAATCTAGACTACTTTCTTACACTACACAAGAATAAATTAAAAATGGATTAGAGACTTAACTGTTAGACCCCCAAACCATAAAAATTCTAGAAAATTCTAGCAGCCCAAGTGTCCATCAGTAAGTACATGAAGCAAGAAAACAACTATGGGACATTTATTGCATTTACACAATGCAATACTACTTGGCCATAAAAATGAAGAAAAATATACCCTTTGCAACAATATGGGTGGAGCCGGAGAACATTATGCTAAGTGAAATGAGCCAGTCAGAAAAAGACAAATACCATATGATTCAACTCATATGTGGAATATAATGAAGTAACTGAACTAACAAGCAAAACAGAGACAGATTTGTAAATGGAGAACAGATGACAACTAGTGGGGGGAGGTGAGGGGTGTGGGGATTGAGCAAAATGGGAAAAGGACTCACGTACATGGACAACAGCATGGTGATTGCTTGGGGTAAGAGGTATAAGGGGATTAAAAGCTAATGAAATAATATAATAAGAATAAGAAAATGGTTTTAAATAAAAAATTTAAACAAAGAAATGTGAAGAATAGGTGATTTTTTAAAATTTCCTCAACTTTGTTTTTTAAAGATTTTATTTATTTATTTTTAGGGAGAGGAGAAGGGAGGGAGAAAGAGAGGGAGAGAAACATCATTGTGTGGTTGCCTCTTACACACCTCCTAACAGGGACCTTGCCTGCAACCCAGGCATGTGCCCTGGCTAGGAATCGAACTGGCAACCCTTTGGTTCTCAGAGCTGGTGCTCAGTCCACTGAATCATACCAGACAGGGCTCAGCTTTCTTTAGTATGATACTCTCCTTAGTATTAAGATTATAACAGTTCTTCTGAACGCTTGGTAAGATTTGTTCAAAAATTCCAAAGATCCTGACTGTTGCCAGCAGATTAAGAACTGTTTCCCAGTACCCCAGCACCAGACTCCCCGACCCTGCACGCTCTCGCCTCTCTGTCACAGGAGCTGCCGGCATACACCCCATCCATTGTCGATTGAGCCCTTGCCCAACGTGATGGAGCTGTGGCAGGCTGAAGAAGGGGAACTCCTCTTGCCCACTCAGGGTGATTCTGAAGAGGATATGGAGGAGCGTGCTCAAGAACAGAGAAAGGAGTTGGTGGAAGCAGAGAACAACAAGATACCTGCATAAGACTGCACCGGTGACTTTCACAGGTATCCTACCACAGAAGTTTACACCATAAACCCAGTGAACCAGAACAGATCAATTCAAGAAGTGGAGGACAACAAGAAGAGTATCACAAACAATGGGAAGACAAAGAAATAATCCCCAAACGAAAGAAAAGGAGGAAACCTCAGAAAGAATATTAGATGAAATAGAGGCAAGTCAACTATCAGATGTGGAATTCAAAGCACTGGTTATCAGGAAATTCAAAGAGCTGACAACGAGCTACCAGAAACTACAGGGGAGCTACAATGAACTCTCTGCAAACTATACCAACATGAAAAAGGAAATGGAAACCATCAATAAAGGCCAAGAGGAAATGAAGAATACAATTTCTGAACTGAAGACCACAGTAGAAGGTATGAAGAATAGAATCGATATGGCGGAAGATCGCATAAGTGAGATTGAAGACAGGTTAGAAAAAATCTCCCAGACAGAACAAGTAAGGGAAAAGAGAATCAGAAAAAATGAAGAGAATTTAAGAGAAATGCAAGACAACATGAAACGTAATAATATCCGAATAATAGGAATTCCAGAAGGAGAGGAAGAGGAACAAGGGATAGAAAACCTACTTGAAAGAGTAATAACGGAAAATTTTCCTAAGTTGAGGAGAGATAAAGT